>NC_136266.1:124013991-124405481 GCF_964187855.1 Myxine glutinosa | reverse complement strand
GAGATCGAGAGAACGAACGGCACGAGACGGCAGAACGAATTAAATTGCCTTGTTGGAGACGAACTTTGCCCTGTTCCCCGTGCTCTGTGCAGTATTAATCGCGCGCTGTAAAGACGAACCACGCCGGGCCAGAGACGCACAATTTCCTCCTGCCTGCCTTCGCCTGGATACATGCCGTGACCGCCAGAGGGCGCCACCACGAGTGAGCTGTTCCCGGTGTGACCGAAACAGGCGCGCTTGGTGCATGAACTCCTCTTCCTCCATCTCCCCGTGTATGTGAGTGGGCCCATTGTCTGGGATTAAGTTAAGACTGACTAAGTTCTGCCCTGTGTCCCTTTCCTCATACCAATCATTGTGCATAGTGTAAATAAATCCTGTTCTTTCTTCTGATTTGGCCGTCCTGTCCATCATTGGCTTCGCATGGTACAAATAAAACCGCTCAATCAGGTTCCAATAGAAAAGTAACAGCACGAGTCACGTGATACGCATTCCGCTCGGGCGTACTCAATTAAGCGTGACTCATGCGAGGCTCGATCCCCGCTTCCGCTGCGACGTGGGTACCAAAGGTACGTGCGAAGTTGTCCTGAAACCCTTTTCCACATTTGCCGGAAGTGGCGACTCGGTCTCGCGGACCCGGAGACCCAAGGGGGGGGGGCTTAATCTCCCCTTTGTAACAGGAACGGGCTTCGGGAGATCCGGAACAATTTGGTGTCAGTGGAGTGGGATTAGAACCCTAAATTAGCACGCGTCACGTGCTCGAAATTACGAGCGAACGAAATTTAGTTTTAAAAGCCATATTTCTTTTCGTACCATGGCTTACCAAGGCGGTCAAATACCGGTGGGGGTAATGGAAGATGAAATAGAAGAAGAATTAATGACCCAGGACCCACAGGAGGAGTTGGTAGACAAAGGGAGAATTGATGAGGGTGCGGTAGCTGGCGAAGAAAATGGCAATGCCTCACACGTGGCAGCAGCAGCCAAGCCCGCTGTGCAAGCCGCGTGTAACGTTGAGCTGCTCTTGGCCCAAATAAAAGCATCCCTGGAGATGCAGGGGGGCAAATCCACCCAGGAAAGGAAAGAAATGAGGGATGAAATAAAAGAATCCAGGGGTGATGTGGAAAAAATGAAAGTAGCGTCGAGAAAGGACATTTTAAAAATGGGGGAGGACATCGGGCGCAGGTTGAGCGAGGAAGTAGCAGTGGTACGCGACGGGGTGAAGCGATACGAGGAACGCGTGGGGAGCGAGCTTGAGCAAAAGACAGCCAAGTTGACCGGGGCTATGGGGGTCGCGGCGCAGGGTGTAGAAGAGCCGATGATCGGCGAATTGGACAAATAAATTCTGGGGGTGCCGGCGAGGGTTGAGTTGGAAAAGAAAATTTCATGGGCGCCGGCAATCGCCGAAGAAAAAGAAATAATTGGGGCCGAAGAGACGGTAGAAACAGAAAATAAATCACGGGAGGATATGGAGCATGAACAAAGTCTGTATTTGCACCGTGATGCCGGGCTTGCTAACTCAATGGAAAGTTTGCAGGTGCAGCCGGGAAGGAGGTCCCTGAGGTGGGTTGCGAAAATGGCACGAATGTGTTTGGCGTGAACGGGTTTTCAGCTCGCTTGCGACAAAGGCGAGACCGGGCGTCCACGGTTGGCCCATTGTGCGGTGTACGAGTGAGGGTGGCACAATTTGCGAAGGGCCCATATTGCGGTGTATGAGGGCGACTGGTACGGAGGGTGAGAGCGAGTCCGTACCCGAGTGTGTGGAGGAAAAATGCACACCTGGGTGTGTAAAAAAGAGTGTGTTACGGAGTGTGTAACGAGGGAGTGCGCACCTGGGGGTGTGGAAGAAGAGTGTGTGATGGCCAAGTGTGTTATGGAGTGTGTAATGGGAGAGTGCACACCCGAGAGTGTAGAAAAAGAGTGTGCAAGGGCCGAGTGCATAGAAGAAAAGTGTGCACCAGAAGGCACACCGGACTGTGTGCGAGAAAAGTGTGCACCAGGGTGTGCGATGATGGGGTGCGTGAAAGGTGCGAGTGCGCCTGGGTGGTGTGCACCAGAGTGTACGAGTACGGAGTACGAGAGGGAATGCACACCGGACTGTGTGCGGGAAAAGTGTGTACTGAAGTGTGTGAAAGGCATGAGTGCGCCTAGGTGTGCAGGTACGAGTACGGAGTGTGAGGGAGAATGCACAGCAGAGAATGTGGAAGGAGAGTGTGCAGTAACGGAGTGTGTGGAATGCGCGGGGGCGCCTGGGTGTGCGAGTGCAGAGTGGGTCGTGGGTGGTGAGGACGCGGCTCAAGCATCGACACCGACCGGGGGGGGGGGGGGGTAGCGCCTAGCGGAACGGGCAGCAGACGCGAGCCCCCGGTGAGTTGTGTGCAGCAGGGACTGGAGGGAATCCGTGCTGTGTCAGTCTCACAAGGACCGGCATGCACGATTCGTACTGGGCCCCGCACTGTATGGTTGGTGCCGTGCCATGGTGGCAAAGGCGATCGGCGAGGTTCAAGGGGAGGTGGGAGTTTTCGGAGCTGCGCACCCTATCAGGTGCGGTGCTCCGACCGTGGCCGGTTGGGTCACCATGCGTGGGACCGAGTGGCCCCGTGCCGGGATGGAGCCCTGCACCTCGACCCATTCAATCCTCCCCCCTTGGATCAAAAATGCCGGACGGACCCCATACAGGCGACCAACCACCCGCATGGATTGCTCGGCCCTTCACGGTCGGGCCGTCACAAGATACATCTACTTGGAGAGGCTCGTAGCGCAGCGAACTGCGAGAGTAGTGTACCCCACGTGGGGGAATGGTAGTGTCACCATTCCTCGCACAACATGGCCCATGAGCATTAGTTTAGGGTGATGGAAGTGATAGGAACATGGGGCTGCCAGCAATGGTTGCCTCCAAGGGGCACCGAAGCTAGCCGAGGGAGGGCTAGGATAATTGTTCAGGATTTAGAAGACCTTCGGGACAAAAGATTTAAGTAGTGACACCTGGACTGTAGAGGGGATGTAGAGAGTTTAGGTGGTTGATAAAGAAAAAGGGAGTGCATAGTGTAAAGGAACGATGAGGGAAGCACGAGAGTACGGGAAAGTAGTCAGCTAGATGATGCTGTGTGTGTGTGAGGAATTGAGCAAGACAAGTGGAATTGTGTTTGAGGTGTATGAGCACAAGAGGTGTGCAAGATATTTGGTGTGTGAAAGTAGTGGTGTGCAAGATATTTGGTGTGTGGATGTAATTGGTCTGGAATGATTGGTGAGGAGTGCATGGTGCGAAGGACTGAATGGGGGGAGAGTGGAGCCCATTCACGGAAGCCCGGGGTGGGTAGTGTAAAGCCAGGTAGAGGGCATAGGCAAATTGTATGGATATTGACACCTGTGGTGCGTGTAGTGGAAATAATCCGACATATCACGTGCCTTCGACACGGTCTGGCACCCCGCTCTGCTCACCAAACTCTCCTCCTTTGGTATCCATGGAAATCTCCACGCATGGCTGGCGGACTTCCTGTCTAGTCGTCGTCAACGTGTGGCCCTGAATGGGTTTCTCTCATCTCCTCTTCCTGTTCAGGCTGGAGTTCCCCAAGGCAGTGTTCTGGGCCCCGTGCTTTTTCTGGTCTTCATCAATGATCTCTCTGACTCTCTTGAAAATCCTCTCTATCTCTTTGCTGATGACTCCACTCTCTGCCGCTCCATTCCTCTTCCCTCAGATCAGCAGTCTGCAGCCTCATCAATCTCTGAAGACTTGGACAAAATCACAGACTGGTCAAACAAGTGGAACATGTCTTTCAATCCTGACAAATCTCACACTCTTACTATGTCTCTCCGAAAAGATCGACTGGACAACCCTCCCATCTACTTTCTCAACAATCCTCTCAAAGAAGTTCTGTCGCTCAAGCTTTTGGGTCTCACTATCTGCCATGATCTTTCTTGGGAAAACCACATTTCCAAGCTGGCCTCCAAAGCCAGTCGCCGACTGGGCATCCTCCGTCATGCGAAGTCCTTCCTCGGCACACCTGAGCTCCTCACCACATACAAGGCTTTCATCCGCAGCTCAATGGAATACTGTTCTCCCCTATGGGCCGGTGCTCCTGCCTCACACCTAGCTCGGCTTCACGCTGTTGAAACCAAAGCTTTCAGAATTATTGGAATCTCCTGCGATGAAGCTATCTCTGAGGGCCTTTCACTCACTCACCGCAGGCAGGTAGGTGGTCTTTCTGTCTTCTACCGACTCCTCTCCGGCCTTGCACCCCCAGCTCTCTCTGTGCTCTGTCCCCCAAATATTCCTACAGGTCGCACAAGATCTGCCAGCAACCCTCTGATGGTTAAACTGCCGAAATCTCGGCTCTCTGCTCACCTTCACTCTTTCATTCCTCTTTTCTCCCGCCTCTGGAACAAACTCCCCCACTCCCTTCAATCCCACTCCTCCCTCCAGGTCTTTAAAACAGCTGTTCACCACCATCTCTTATCTTCCCCCATCCAAAACCTTGATCTTTTCTACCCCCGCTAATTCACCCCAGATCCACCTTGTTTGAAATTCCAACTTCTTTCCTGGAAGTCCTGGCAGTGTCCATATGTTTTATACCTCTCCCACCGCCCCCTTCCCATGCCCCCCCCCCCCAAAGCCCTCGCCCTCTCTCAGATCTCTCGATGTCTCCATGTCTCTCTGTCCCTGCTCTCAAATGTTGTGTTTGTGTCCTTCCCCCTCTCTCCCCATCTTGTCTACCGCACCCGATGTTATATGTTTTATGTGTCAGTTTGTCTTTCTGTGTGATTAATGTTCGCTCTTTCACGAGCCTCGATCTTGTATACAAAAAAAAAGAAAAAAAAGAAAAAAGTGTTTTTGTTGGATGCATGAGTCAGTGACATGGCTGGGTGTGTGGCTTAATTGGTGCGTATAGTTATTGGGGCACTCCGCCACTGGAAGTTTGTCAGCCAGGTGAGGCCGCTGGTAGGCCCTGGGAGACGGTTAGTTGTAGTGTTGAGTGGGGCCCAAGGATCCAAGGAAAGGACCCGGGTTGCCCGAAGCCATGGTGGGCACAGAGGGGGTAAGCGCCAGGGAGGACCTTCCCCAGTTAGGTAGTCGCGGGAGCAGGTAAGCTCGGGTGGCGGCTTCAGTGGCGGAGGTGCGCAGGTAGTTGGACCTGCTAGTGGAGCCACACGACCCAGCCCCAATATTGTGCGAGGGCACAGTGAGAAAATTTGCGGGAGTGATACCCAAATTCGTAGGGCACCACAGAGTGGGCAATGGGAATTCGGGTTCTTAGAACCACATAGTTTAAATAGGCCGATTGGCAGGGTACGACCCCGGGTAGTTTAAAAGTAGATGCTAGTCTTGTAGTTAGGAAGAGAAACCCCTTCGCACCATCCACAGCCAGTCACCGAGGAGGACGAGCTCCACACCAAGGCTCTGTGAACCGTTTGAGTTGTAAGACGCATCACGACGTAATGTGACATTGTGTTTGTTCCATTCCTTCCTTCTTGGGAGGGATTGGGAGACAAATTTGGAATTCGAGGAGGATATGGGAGACAAGACGTAGAGACGGATTGTAAATACAAGAGGGGCGAGGGTAGTGTAGCCAACGGTGGGGGGTACGGACGGATAGGGACGAGCCTGCTCTGCTCGCTCTTCCGCATTCCTTGTGCCGCATTACCTTGTTTTCTATGTGCCACTGTGTTCTTTCCGCTTTGCTTGTTGTGCCTTGTCTCTCCCTCCGCCCCAGGACCATTTTGGAGGCTGAACTGTGCAGCACCTTGCTGCCATATCCTTTTGCTGCACCTTTGTTGCACCTGTGCAGCACTTTGCTGCCACAAACCTCTTGCTTCACCTTGTCACACTTAATGGACAACAAACCTTGTGGCCTTGTACCTCTTCTGTGCAGCATTTTGCTGCAAAATCATCTTGCACCTTCGGACCACTTGTTTGAGTGGCATTAATGCCACGTAGTCGGACCATATGAGAACGGCCCTGCGGGCAAAATAAAAACATTTTTGTGCATTTTTTATTGTGTGCTAGGCATAAGAAGATGTGCAAGTTTAGATGGCCCTGAAGTTTAAAATGGCCTGTATGCCGGTCAGGGGGCCAGCCGGTTCGATATATGCACACAGAAGAAGCAAGATGCAAGAAGCAAGCAGCAAGTGCCATTTTTGATTGTGTTTTTGCTGTGTTTTCTCTCCCCTCCAATCTTCTCTTCCAAAAAGAACAGGTCCTGGGTCATAGAATTGTAAATAAAGTTTAGTGATGTGCTTGTAAATACAAGAATGCTGCCCACCGGCTATGTGTTTAGTTTGAAAATTCCGGAAATACTCGGGTAGCTACCTAACAGAGACTGTTAGGTAGCTGCTCTACACAATAGGAGGGACATATTTAGTTCTAAAACTGTCGCACACTCGGGTCATAGTAAATGCTAGGGGGAAGCACACCTATGTGTCACATTTAAAAGTAAGGTTAATTTTGCATGTCACTCTCTACCGGTCGTTTCATTGGTGGTTTCAACTAGGGGACGAGTCTGACGAGGGAGGGGTGTAGTGTTGCGGTTTTGAATAAAGGTTAATTTCCCCTCTTAGATAGTTACACCACAACATGTAGCCTCGCGATAGTTCAGTTATTTCTTTGTAAATGTAAGCGTCGTCCTTTCCTGTGTTTAGTTTTGCGTTGAGTAGGCGAGTGGACTTAGGTGCCCTTATGGCACTTTGGTTTGGTTTTGGTGCGGCAGGCCTGAACAAGTCGACCGAGGCCGAAGGAAGGCGTGGCAGGAGGAGTAGGAGTGGCCGGTAAGCACAAGTCGCCAATCAGGGCTCGAGGGGAGTGGCCTACCACTGCGGCAGGCGGCGGAGTTTGGAACATTCGAGTCGGGCTGGGGCGGAGCCATATAACCCTTCTCCGAGCCCTCCCCCCCACCCCCACCTCAGACGGCAGGATACGGCAGAGAGTTTGAGTCGGTTCTTAGTTGAGTTCAGCACGGGAGGAGGATCGAGAACGCGGCAGATCAGTACGTACGAGATCGAGAGAACGAACGGCATGAGAAGGCAGAACGAATTGAATTGCCTCGTTGTACATGAACTTTGCCCTGTTCCCCATGCTCTGCGCAGTATCAATCGCGCGCTGTAAAGGATGACCCGTGCCGGGCCACAGACGCGTGATTTCCTCCTGCCTGCATTCGCCTGGATACGTGCCGTGACCGCCAGAGGGCGACACCACAAGTGAGCTGTTCCCGGAGCGACCGAAGCAGGCGCGCTTGGCGCGCGAACTCCTCTTCCTCCATATCCCCGTGTATGTGAGTGGGCCCATTGTCTGGGCTTTAGTTAAGACTGACTAAGCTCTGCCCTGTGTCTCTTTCCTTCTACCAATCATTGTGCATAGTGTAAATAAATCCTGTTCTTTCTTCTGATTTGGCCATCCTGTCTTTTCCATCATTGGCTTTGCATGGTACGAATAAAACCGCTCAATCCGGTTCAAATAGAAAAGTAACAGCACGAGTCACGTGATACGCATTCCACTCGGGCATACTCAATTAAGCGTGGCTCGTGCGAGGCTCGATCCCCGCTTCCGCTGCGGCGTGGGTACCAAAGGTACGTGCGAAGTTGTCCCGAAACCCTTTTCCACGTTTGCCCGGAAGTGGCGACTCGGTCTCGCGGACCCGAAGACCCAAGGGGGGGAAAAAGGGGCTTAATCTCACCTTTGTAATGGGAACGGGCTTCGGGAGATGCGCAACTATATATATATATATATATATATATATATATATATATATATATATATATATTGTTGCGGATATGGGATTTGCATCCATCCATATCCGCTTGTAAATATTCCCCTATTTCCTCAATACTTCCCAACTATCCCCAATCCCCCATTCCCTAGTCCCATTTTCTGTAAACAACACTCTGTAGACCCGACCTCCCCCTATTTCCCCCATTAAATGTTGCATCCAGGTCCACCGCATCTCACGTAGACAACTCTAGGACATCTTGCTAGTTATTCTTAGTCTATGTCAGTTAAGGATTCGTTTCCATTAATTCTGACCCTTCGTTGCACCAGAATGTGATTGTATGGCAACGTTAGGAAGTTTAGGACCACCCAATACCTCCCCGCAGCTCTTCCTCACGGTTCAGAAACAACAACAACAACAACGGCGGTGGCGTGCACAGGGAGTGTGCGTCCTCACTCCGGCTTGGTTGGTAGGGGGTGTTGGGAGGGCATGAGGCCTTCCCAGCGAGCCGCCATCGAACATGTGCTCGACGGGGTTACCAAATAGGGGCTCCCTGTCAGCTCCTCGTCAAGGGCGGAGCCCCGTAACCCCCGCACCCAAAGGAAGCGGCGGACCGGTCCCATCTGGGGCGGAGCCAACCAGCCGAGGGCGTGTCACTCCCCGCTGAGCATGCGCAGGAAGGGGGAGGTGACGTCAGATGCGCGCTGAGCTTGGAGAAAGAAAGACGCCACCTCCGAGCGCTGTGAGGCCTCCCTGCATCTCTTGGACCGTGCTTGATCCTGTCCCTGAGCCAAGGTGCACCTTGTGCTATCGACTGCCTGTCCCTTCCTGCCATCAATCCCTGTGTAAGTCAGCCTAGTTCCGTTTGTCTGTGGTCTGTCTGGGATAAGATAAGATTGTATTTAAGTGCCCATCTCTTCTGTGTCTTTTACCTCACTCTACCTTGTAATCTACCCCTTTTCTCCACCACTAATTATACCCTCCTCCGGAGGTCTTGAGAACTGTACCACTTGCGTCGTTTCATTTATCCCAGTCGTTGTGTCCTTTCCAATCATTGATTTAGCGTAGCGCGATTTGGCCAACGTTCGGGTGGAATCGGGTGAGTTGGGGAAGAATCGGGGGAACTGTTAGGTCGCGGCAATACCACCGCTCGGTAAATAACATCTATTCCGCGATCCGTAACAATTGGTGTCGAGGAGTGAGATACGAGGCCCGAAGCGCGCTTAACGCGCTCAAAATTACAAGCAGTTGGAAATTGTTTTGTTTTAAAAGGAAAACCCGAATTTTGAAAGTCGCGCTATGGCAGATCAAGACGGCTGGATTCCTGTAGAGGAGAGTGAGGCAGGGTCGATCCAGGACCAAATTGAGGGACAACAGGAGAGCAAAGCAGTGAGGGCGGCAGGTTCGCAAAATGGCGTCCTCACGCACGAGGTTTCAGGCGCACAAGATGGCGTCCTCGCGCACGTGGGTGTAGCGGCACCAAATTTTGCCGCGCCCGTGACCGTAGCAGTACCAAATTGCGCTGCGCCCGTGGTCGCGGCAGCCGAGCCAGAGATGCCAGAGTACATGCGAGTCTTTATGATTCAAATGATGGCAAAAATGGATGCTCAGGGGGAGCGATTGGAGGGCCAAATGGGTGTAATGGGGAATCGGATGGATGCTCAGAGTGAGCAAATGAGGGCTGATAGTGAGCAAATAAGGGCTGATAGTGAGCGATTGGGGGGCAGAATGGGGGGCAAAATGGGAGAAATGGGGGAACGGTTAGAACAAAGGATGGGGTCCAATAGCGAGAAATTGAGGGATGACATGGGAAACCAGATCGGGGGTTTAAGGAATGACATGGGGGCCCAGATAGGAGGGTTAGGGAGTAGAATAGAGGGATTAGACAATAGATTAGGGGAAATACAGGAGGGGTTAACGGGGGTAGAAAACAGAATGGCCGCTCAAGAGAATCAAATGGAAGGGATGAAAAAGCGGTTAACGGGGGTAGAAAACAGAATGGCCGCTCAAGCGAATCAAATGGAAGGGATGAAAAGGGGGTTAGAGGGGTTAGAAAACAGTATGGAAGGCAAATTGAGGGACATGAGGGCCCAAGCGGAAAGGGAAGTTTAAAAAATGGGGCAGCAGATAGAGGGGGTCAGAATGGGGGTAGAAACTAAATTGGATGCTCACAGGGAGGAAATGGAGCAGATGAGGGTGGCATCTGGGCAGGAGATGCAAGTGATGGGAGAGGAGATCAGAAGAGGTGTGAGTGAGGAGGTCGGAGGAGTGCGCGAGGAGGTGAGGCACTGTAAGGAGCGCATGGAGAAGGAGGTGAGAAAGGGGACTGTAAAATTGCAAGGTGGTATAGAGGAGTTGACGCTGGGAGTAGAACAACTGACAGTGGGACAAAAGGAGTTGGGGGACCAGGTAAAGAAGAACACAGCGGTAATAGAGGGTTTAAAATCGACACAGAAGGAGATGAAAAAGGACGTAGGGGTAATTAAAAAAGAGTGTCAGACGGTACATGAGGACCTGACGAGGAAAATGAACAAGGTGGTAGAGGTGATGGAGGTTAAAGAGCGGGAGGTGCGGGAGCACATAGAAAAAAATAAGGTGGAGTTAGAGGAAGAACTTAAGGGGGCGCACGAGGAGATGAAGGAGGTGAAGCAGAAATTAGAAGAAGTGGAAGAAGGGGTGAGCGAAATTAAGAAGCGACGGAGAGAGGATAAGAAAGAGATAAAGGAGGAAGTAAAAGAATTGGTCCAAAGTCTGTGTTCGGATCGTGATGATGTGCTCATTAACCGGATGAGGGATTCGCAGGTGATGGAGGAGAAGCGAAGAGAAAGAGGACCCGGTGTAAGTGGTGACCAATATGGTCGTGCGTATGATGCGCCAGGTGATTTAATAAGCTTGGGGGTCGAGATGGACCCGGATGTTCGTGAGAGGCCAAGAGTGAGGTGTATGGCTGGTCCGGAGGGTATGGAACGAGGGTGCGAGCGAGAGGGTCCGGTGATTGGAGAGGTGCGAGGTGTGAGTGAGCAAGGTTGTGGTGGTATGGAATGGGTAGCGGGTTGCGGAAGTGTGACCCATGCATCGACACCAACAGGGGTAGTTTTTAGAGGGACAGGGTAGGCACGGGAGCCCCTTGGGGGTAATGTACTGTGGGGGCCCGGCCGGTTCGGCCCCGCGCTGACCCCGCAAGGGGCGACGCATGGGGTCCGGCAGGCGAGCAACGACTCACATACGAGGTGGTCCCACAAGGTCCCACTCACGCCGTATGACAGTGGGTAAGGGTGGCATCCCTGCCACCATTCCCATGAAGGGGGCAAAGGAGCACTAGATTAGGGGGTGTATGGCAGTGAAAACTAGCCCGGGTGGGTTAGGATATTGTGTGTAGGGACCTAGCGAAGATGACATTAGGTAACGTTAAGGTTTAGATAGTGACTGCTACCTGTAGTGGGGACGCAGGTAGTTTAGTGTGGATGATAATGACGAGGGAGCGCAATAGTTTAAAGGGACGACTGGGAAGCGCAAGTTTCAGAGGGGAGTAGTTAGATGAGATGATGCTGTGTGAGAACTGGACAGGTGTGTGGAGCAGTGTATGAGTAGTGAGTGTTGTGGATCAGCGCAAATGCGCTTGGGGGAGAGAAGGGTGCAGGCGGCACCAAGTATGAGAGCACAGGTGTGCAAGTACAGGTGTGTGGAATACATGGAGTATTGGAATGAGTGGTGTGGAGAGAGTTGGAGTAAGTGGTACGGAGTGGTGTGCATGGTGCGAAGGTGTGGATGGGGGAAGAGTGGACCCCTTTTCACGAGTACCCGGGGAGGGTAGTTTAAAGAATAGTTAGAAGGTATAGGTAAATTGTGGTTGGATATTGGCATTTGTGGTGCGGATGCAGAATGGTATTGTGGATGGGTGCATTGGTGTGGTGAAATTGGCTGGTCGTGTGGCTTGTTAGTATGAGTGTGAATGGTTGGGCACTCCGCCACTGTTAGATGTCGGCCAGGTGAGGCCGCAGGTGGGCTCTGGGAGCCGTTAGTGTCAGTGGGTGCCTGAGGATCCCGGGTGTGGATCGGGCAGGCCGTGCCAGAGAGGGCACTGAGGGGGTGAGAGTGCGAGAGGGCCTTCCCCAGTTAGTTAGGTTAGGGTGAGGAGCAGGTGAGCTCGGTAGGCAACAACAGTGGTGGAGGTGTGCAGGTGGGCGGACCAGCTGGGAGCGTCACACGACCCAGCCACCGAAATTGTGCGGGGGCACCGAGTGATGAATCGGGGGAGTGAGACCCCAACTTGAGAAGCACCACAGTTTGGTCAATGGGAATTGGTTTTTAGAACCCATAGTGTAAGTGGGCCAATGGTTTGGCAGGAGAAAGACCCCGGGTAATGTAAAGTTGTTAAAGTCATTTCGGAAATAGTTAGGATTGATGAACCTGTCGCACCATACGCAGCCACTTACCTGAGGTGATGATGATGACTCCACACCTGTGTTCCTTTGTTCTGTGTTGCAGGAAAGGAGAATTGCTGTGTGGATTTGTGAGACGCATCATGACGTGGATGAGACATTGGGGTGATTCCATCTCTCCCTCCTTAGGAGGGACTGATGATGAGTTGGTGATGGCAAATTTTGATGTTGAGTTGGAGATGGCAAATTTTGATGAGAGTTGTAAATGGCAAATTTGATTGGTTAGGAGGGAGAGAAGACGAATTTGGTTTATGGGAGGAACGGGGAAGACAGTAGGGACGTTTGTTGATGTGTAAAGTAGATGTTTATGGGTAGTGTTGTGTTTTGTGGATACAGTAAGGGGTAAGGGAGGGGCAATGTAGGTTACCTGGTGGGGGGGGGGGCGTACGGTAGGAA
This sequence comes from Myxine glutinosa, assembly GCF_964187855.1. Classification (NCBI taxonomy): domain Eukaryota; kingdom Metazoa; phylum Chordata; class Myxini; order Myxiniformes; family Myxinidae; genus Myxine; species Myxine glutinosa. The sequence continues at coordinate 124,392,949 of NC_136266.1, read as the reverse complement.
CGTACCTGTCTCACCTGGTTCCCATGTGCCCCCATTGTGCATTATCTTGAATTGCGTGCACTTTTGCGCCCTTACCACCTTACTCACTTGTCTTCTTTTGTCTCCCACCTCCGAGGATCTGGCTTTGGGGCAGAGAGAGAGGAGAGAGAGGTGCTGGCTCTGCAGTTGTGGGCCTGTACTTCTGCTGCTTGCTGCCTGGATCGATACACCATATGGACCGCAATTTTTGTGGCCGCCCACCATGGACCGCAGTTCTTTTGCGGGCAAGCACCACCCATGGATGGACCTCTGGGTCAACGTGACACCTATGCCATACAGGTGAACCACTTTTTGTTGGCCCCCCTGACGGCCACAATTCAGAAATGGACGCGGTTGGCGACTTTCTTTATTTCTAAAGAAGCCAGAAGGCCAAGTGCACTCCATGAAGGCAAGACCAGCGGCAGAACATCGGCCGGCTGCGACACCACCGGTGACCATGGAAACTTGATTGTGCATTTATTATTGAACACTTTATTGGTGCACCGGATGGTGCTGACTGTGCATAATGGGGTGGTGCTTTTGGTGCTTGGACGGGGTGCTCTGCACATTATTAAAGGCCGTAGGGCCACAGGGCACTCGTGGGTTGGTGTATCGATGCTGGCATGCGTGCTCTCCCTATGCATAACATCTGCATGTGTTCCTAAAGGAACAGGTCCTGGATCGTAGTGTAAATATCAGTCTTGTATAAATGATGCTCCCTACCGGCTGTATGTTTAGTTTGAGGATGCTTTCCGCGATTCGGTTATCCTGTGGGTGTGTTTCTGTTAGGAGAAGGGTGCAACGTCGCAGGGGGACATATTTACTCATTTGTGAACATCTGTAAAACTGTCGCACTCAGGGTTGAGTTAATAGTAGAGGGAACTACATCTGAGTGCCACACTAACGTAGGTAAAAATTTATCGGGTTGGGACGCCCCGAGGTAGAGAAGGGTGCAATGTTGCGGATATGGGATTTGCATCCATCCATATCCGCTTGTAAATATTCCCCTATTTCCTCAATACTTCCCAACTATCCCCAATCCCCCATGCCCTAGTCCCATTTTCTGTAAATAACACTCTGTAGACCCGACCTCCCCCTATTTCCCCCATTAAATGTCGCATCCAGGTCCACCGCATCTCACGTAGACAACTATAGGACATCTTGCTAGTTATTCTTAGTCTATGTCAGTTAAGGATTCGTTTCCATTAATTCTGACCCTTCGTTGCACCAGAATGTGATTGTATGGCACCGTTAGGAAGTTTAGGACCTCCCAATACCTCCCCGCAGCTCTTCCTCACGGTTCAGAAACAACAACAACAACAACGGCGGCGGCGTGCACAGGGAGTGCGCGTCCTCACTCCGGCTTGGTTGGTAGGGGGTGTTGGGAGGGCATGAGGCCTTCCCAGCTAGCCGCCATCGAACATGTGCTCGACGGGGTTACCAAATAGGGGCTCCCTGTCAGCTCCTCGTCAAGGGCGGAGCCCGGTAACCCCCGCACCCAATGGAAGCGGCGGACCGGTCCCATCTGGGGCGGAGCCAACCAGCCGAGGGCGTGTCACTCCCCGCTGAGCATGCGCAGGAAGAGGGAGGTGACGTCAGATGCGCGCTGAGCTTGGAGAAAGAAAGACGCCACCTCCGAGCGCTGTGAGGCCTCCCTGCATCTCTTGGACCGTGCTTGATCCTGTCCCTGAGCCAAGGTGCACCTTGTGCTATCGACTGCCTGTCCCTTCCTGCCATCAATCCCTGTGTAAGTCAGCCTAGTTCCGTTTGTCTGTGGTCTGTCTGGGATAAGATAAGATTGTATTTAAGTGCCCATCTCTTCTGTGTCTTTTACCTCACTCTACCTTGTAATCTACCCCTTTTCTCCACCACTAATTATACCCTCCTCCGGAGGTCTTGAGAACTGTACCCCTTGCGTCGTTTCATTTATCCCAGTCGTTGTGTCCTTTCCAATCATTGATTTAGCGTAGCGCGATTTGGCCAACGTTCGGGTGGAATCGGGTGAGTTGGGGAAGAATCGGGGGAACTGTTAGGTCGCGGCAATACCACCGCTCGGTAAATAACATCTAATCCGCGATCCGTAACAATATATATATATATATATATATATATATATACAGACTTGGCATTTAATATGGAATATTTTTTTTTTCTTGACTTGGGTTTACTTTCTTAACTCAGTATATCAATCTAGTGAGTTTCTTTTACACTTTGGTGATTTATTTGTTGAAAGAACCATGTCACTGATTGTATGTCGCAGCAAGAAGTCAACAACAGGATTATATCACAGGTGGCGTGGCAAAATGTACGGACAAGTGCATTTGATGATTGGCTTCACAGTCGGGTATACAAGGGTTGTTGCGTTCTGTATTAGTGGAAAACAACTGTTGCACATCTCCAAAAGTTATTGCCGCTTCCTCTGGAGATGGTCCGTCAAATCGACAATGCTGTTTGTCATGGAGTGGTGGCTTTACGAAATTACGGCATGAAACAGCGTGCTATTGCTCGGGAGTATGGCATCACTCAAGGTCAGGTGTCAAAGATCCTGAAACGAAATGCTCAGATGGGTGTCCCTACTCCAATACCGAGGCCAGGACGTCCCCGCAGAACCACAAGGAGGGATGATCGCCAGCTGCACCGGTTAGTCCGCAATGGCCGTACCAAGTCAGCTAATCGGCTTAGGGCTGAGTGGCAGCAACTGACAAATGTGCCTGTATCCAGAAGGCTAGTCAACAAACGACTGGTTCAAGCAGGCTATCGTGCCAGGCGTCCCCTGAGAAAGCCACGCCTGACCAGACAACACCGCCAGCGCCGATTGCAGTGGGCCAGAGAGCACCGACAATGGCAGCCAGGACACTGGAATCACGCGATCTTCAGTGACGAGTCTAGATTTCTGGTCTATCGTCAAGATGGTCGCGTCCGAGTGTGCAGACAAGTGCATGAAGCCTACAACAAAGATTGTATAGTGCCAAGAGTCCAAGCTGGAGGTGGTGGGGTGACCGTTTGGGCTGCTTTTCATGCAGGGGGCAAAACTGACCTGGTTGTTCTGAATGGAAACCTGAACCAGTTCAAGCACAGGGCCATTCTGGAAGAAACATTGCTTCCATTTGCTCGTGCAGCCTTTCGAGGAAACGTTGTCTTCCAAGATGACAATGCACGGCCTCATCGTGCTCGCATGATCCAACACTTTATTGCTGACCGTGGTGTAGAGCTTATGGAGTGGCCTGCCATGTCCCCGGATATGAATCCGATAGAGAACTTGTGGGCAGAATTAACGCGTCAAATCGACCACTTGGACCCGCAGCCGACATCTGTGCGTGAATTGCAGCAGGCTATTGTCACTGCATGGCAAGCGATTCCTGTCCAAACCTTGGCAAATCTCATGAACAGCATGCCTCAACGTGTACATGCTCTCCTGAATGCTCGTGGGGGTTACACGAAGTACTGAACATTAATTTTACTGTCCGTAATCCCAGTCGTAATTACCTTCGCAAAAGCGGAAGGTTATGTTTTGATCGCTGTGTATTTATTTGTATGTCTGTGTGTGTGTATGTTAATCGCATAACTCAAAAAGTATTCAACCGAATTGCATGAAATTTGGTGGGATGATTGGTTATTATACGGGACACATTTGATTAGATTTTGGGAAACAGATTTGCTCAAATTCTGACTATTTTTAACTCGATCGTATTTCACTCAAAGTTATGAGCGACTGAAGAAGAAGATGTCCATCCAGGACGTCATCACTATAACGCAATCTCCCGCGATCATTTCAACCTCAAAAAAAATTATAATTGCAGATTTGTCAAGAGATGAGGCATATTAACAAACGAATGAAACAGATTTGCTCAAATTCTGACTATTTTTAACTCGATCGTATTTCACTCAAAGTTATGAGCGACTGAAGAAGAGGATGTCCATCCAAGACGTCATCACTATAACGCGATCTCCCGCAATCATTTCAACCTCAAATGAAATTCAAATTGCAGATTTGTCAATCGGGGAGGCATATTAACAGACGAATGAAATAGATTTGCTCAAATTCTGATTTTTAAAAATCGATCGCATTTCACATAAAGTTTGAGGTACTAAAGAAGAAGAAGATTCGTTTAGCTTCTCAGATAAAATAAATAATTCTGTCTGCAATTTCAGGTTAATTACCTTCGCAAAAGCGGAAGGTTATGTTTTGATCGCTGTGTATTTATTACCTTCGCAAAAGCGGAAGGTTATGTTTTGATCGCTGTGTATTTATTTGTATGTCTGTGTGTGTGTGTGTATGTTATTCGCATAACTCAAAAAGTATTCAACCGATTCGCATGAAATTTGGTGGGATGATAGGTTATTATCCGGGAACCATTTGATTAGATTTTGGAATCGATCGGGTCAAAGGTCAAGGTCAAGGTCATGAAAAGGTCAAAATCGTCTTTTTACCATAGCGCGGTCAATTTGTGTCCAATTTGTATGAAACTAATGCCAAAATGTTCAGAATTCAATGCCCAATCTTGTGATATGCGACATGACACTCTGACGTCATAACCCTTGTTACCTTCGCAAAAGCGGAAGGTTATGTTTTGATCACTGTGTATTTATTTGTATGTCTGTGTGTGTGTATGTTAATCGCATAACTCAAAAAGTATTCAACCGAATTGCATGAAATTTGGTGGGATGATTGGTTATTATACGGGACACATTTGATTAGATTTTGGGAAACAGATTTGCTCAAATTCTGACTATTTTTAACTCGATCGTATTTCACTCAAAGTTATGAGCGACTGAAGAAGAAGATGTCCATCCAGGACGTCATCACTATAACGCGATCTCCCGCGATCATTTCAACCTCAAAAAAAATTATAATTGCAGATTTGACAATAGATGAGGCATATTAACAAACGAATGAAACAGATTTGCTCAAATTCTGACTATTTTTAACTCGATCGTATTTCACTCAAAGTTATGCGCGACTGAAGAAGAAGATGTCCATCCAGGACGTCATCACTATAACGCAATCTCCCGCGATCATTTCAACCTCAAAAAAAATTATAATTGCAGATTTGTCAAGAGATGAGGCATATTAACAAACGAATGAAACAGATTTGCTCAAATTCTGACTATTTTTAACTCGATCGTATTTCACTCAAAGTTATGAGCGACTGAAGAAGAGGATGTCCATCCAAGACGTCATCACTATAACGCGATCTCCCGCAATCATTTCAACCTCAAATGAAATTCAAATTGCAGATTTGTCAATCGGGGAGGCATATTAACAGACGAATGAAACAGATTTGCTCAAATTCTGATTTTTAAAAATCGATCGCATTTCACATAAAGTTTGAGGTACTAAAGAAGAAGAAGATTCGTTTAGCTTCTCAGATAAAATAAATAATTCTGTCTGCAATTTCAGGTTAATTACCTTCGCAAAAGCGGAAGGTTATGTTTTGATCGCTGTGTATTTTTTCACTATAAAATTATAATGATTACCTCACAGCAAAATCCATCACACTCCCTCCTCATTCGCACACCTTGTATTCTCCTAATGGTTCACATACACCTTATTACCTTCGCAAAAGCGGAAGGTTATGTTTTGATCGCTGTGTATTTATTTGTATGTCTGTGTGTGTGTGTGTGTGTATGTTATTCGCATAACTCAAAAAGTATTCAACCGAATTGCATGAAATTTGGTGGGATGATTGGTTATTATACGGGACACATTTGATTAGATTTTGGGAGCAATCGGGTCAAAGGTCAAGGTCAAGGTCACGAAAAGGTCAAAATCGTATTTTAGTACAGTACAGAACAGTAGCTGCGGCGAAGGTATGCGCTCTACCGAGTGCCCGTTCTAGTTTAACTTTTGTTTTTGTTCAAAAACTTTTTGGCTAATGTGCAAAATAAAGAGATACTTCTGGAAAACGTACAGAAGTTCAACACAATGCTGTCCATGAATTGAGTTCGACATCAGTTTACATCACTTTCAAGGATCAATTTATTTGTTTCGAAATGTCAAATGTGGTTTTTGTTTCTTTTAAAGGTCACATTACCAAAATCTAGAATAATTTCAACATAATTCCAATGAACTTTTGGTTCTAAGACATCTTGAAAAGTAATTTCACCCCTACACAAAAATATGCCATATTAAATGCCAAATCTGTATATATTGTTACAGACGCGGCTTTAGATGTTATATTGACCGAGCGGTGGTGTATTTAACCGCGTCCGAACAGTTACTCCCCGATTAGAACCCGATTCCACCCGACGTTGACCAGATCGCCCCACAGATATTCAATCGGGAAATCTCTAAAGCGACCGAAAGAGAATGAAAAAGAAGAAGAAGAAGAATACGGAGGAAGAACAGATTTATTATACACACACAGCAATGGATGGAAGAAGCAGTAACACAGCGAATCGTTAACTTACACTATTCATTTTTACTTAACCCCAAGACAACGAGCAGGACAGGACGTTCACACTTACACAGGGGATAATGCAGGCAGGTAGGGCTTGAGGTGGATTGCTTGAGAGGGAGGCAAAGTCGGGAGGCCGCAGCTCGCAATTCCTCGCGGTTTTGGCGGGAAACTCCTTCGTCGCGTATCCGCTGCGGTAGACGCCACGCGCTGGTTCGGCACACCTGCTCCTCTTCTTATGGTGGAGCCGTCTCCCTCCTTTCAGCGCGTCTCTCCAAAGCTGGTTTCCTTGCCGAGTACCTCTCCTCTTTGGCTTGGAGCGTTTCGCATCTCACCGATCCTCCTGGTGCAGTCTCTTTGCTCATCTCCCAAGGCCTCTCTCAAAGCAGTCCCTTACAGTCGCTTTTATCACCTCGGGCGAAATCAAGCCGCCGGCTCCGAGGGCACGCCTACCGGGTCGCTCACCGCGGTGCTGATTGGCTGCTAGGGCTGGTTCACTCCTTCCCTCTTATGACGAGGTGGAGACACGCCTTTCTTCTCCGACTCAAAGCACATGGGCAATGGCGGTTGAAGAAAACCGCCCAAAATGCGGAAGGCAATTGGAAAGGAGGTTTTGGGGAAATTGGAAGGGCCTACGCTTATTTTGTTTGATACAATGCAAAGTCAATCTAGTGGGAAACACATATTTAGCCTACATGGAATAAGGAAATACACTATTTAAAAGATATATCGTGACCTGCGTGTAAGTTTCATGGAATTAACTAGGACGACGGCTGCGACCATTATTTACATTACGAGGATGTTACCATACTTTTGTAACGTTCACATTGTAACGTTTCCACATTCGTTACACTTCCTCCAAAACCGTTACACTTCTCAAATTCGTTACACACTTCTCAAAATCGTTACACTGCACCCTCCTTTCTTCAGGCCCGTACTCGGGCCTACTAAACTTTAACTTAGTGTGACACGTAGGTGTAATTCCCTCTACAATTAACCTGACCCTGAGTGTGACAATCTTAAAACACAAATAAGTATGTCCCCCTATTGCATTGCACCCTGTCTAACAGACTCAAGCCCACAGCTAACCGAATTACGGAATTATTCTCAAACTATACATTTACGGTGGGGAGCATTATTTACAATGACGTGATTTCTTATTTACAACGCAACCCCGGACCTGTGTTTTTTTCTTTTTTTTTTCTTTTTAGGGAACAAGAGAAAGAAATTCCTGTTGGGAGGGAGGAGACAGCACGCATTGCATCGATGCACCAGTACCAATACCACCAAAGCACCAAAAGCACCACAAAGCACCAAAAGCACCATCCGGTGCGCAGTCACCATGGTTCATAATAAACACAACAAAACAACTGGTGGTGGTCTTCTCTTTCTCTGCTGGGCCGATGTTCTTCCCGACGTCTTCTGGCTTCATGCGGCCTAGTTGGAAATAATAAAAAGCACAACTTGTGTCCATTTTTATTTAGGGCCTCAGGGGCCAACTAAGGGTGGTCCACCTGTTTGGCATAGGTGCCACCTTACCGAGGTCCGCAAGCAAGATTCCCTGGCCACTATGGCCGGTCTCCAACAGAGGTGCCCTGCCCCAGAACCTGGGGTCCATCAAGTGGTACTTGGCCGCAGAACAGCGGTCCATACAGTGGTACATCAACGCAATGCATGCTGGTTCTGGGAATCTCGGGCGCACAATGGCCACCTCACGCACGCTCCCATCGGCACCCAATGGCGCACAGGTCATGTGGGAGACAAAAGAAAGACAATTGAGCGAGGGGTAAGGTCACAAGGGTACACGTCAATAAGGCAATGCAAGGTGAAATGCGTACGGAGGGCGAAGTGAGAAAGCTCGTCCCTACCGTACGTCACCCCCCTGTCACCTACCCTACTCTTGCCCTTACCCCATATGTACAAAATCTACACATTACCAATTCGTCACTACTGTCACGTCTTCCTCATATTTCCCCTATACCAAATTCGTCACCACAATCCCTCTACCTCAAAATTTGCCATCACCAATTCATCATCAATCCTCATAAGGAGGGAGAGATGGAATTACGCACAATGTCACACCCACGTCATGATGCGTCTCACAATCCAAACATTTGCATCATAAAAAATAATCAAAACATGGCATGGTGTGGAGTACCTGTCACCTCAGGTGAGTGGATGCAGATGGTGCGAGGAGATCCTTCATCCTAACTATTTTCTAAATGACTTTAACACACTTTACACTACCCCGGGGTCTTTCCCTGCCAATCCATTGGCCAACTTACACTATGGGTTCTAAAAACCAATTCCCATTGACCAAACTGTGGTGCTTCTCAATTTGGGGTCTCACTCCCCCGATTCATCTCCCGGTGCTCTCGCACCATTTCTGGGCTGCGACGTCTAGCTCTCCCAACAGGTCTACCCACCTGCACACCTCCACCACTGTAGTTGCCACCCGAGCTTACCTAGCTCCTCACCCTAACCTAACTAACTGGGGACAGCCCCTCTACTGGCTCTGTCACCCCATGGTGCCCTCTGGCACTGGGCTACCCGGGTCCGTCCTCCGGATCCTCGGGCCCCATCCACAACAACTACTACCGGCTCCCAGAGCCCACCTGCGGCCTCACCTGGCCGACATCCTCACAGTGGTGGAGTGCCCAAACCAACTACACACACTAACAGGCTACACGCCCAGCCATTTCCACAACACTAATGCACCCATCCAAATACCATTCTTTCACCTCGCACCACAGATGCCAATATCCAACCACAATTTACCTGTACCCTCTACCTAACACTTACACTACCCGCCCCGGGTATCCGTGATGGGGGTCCACTCTTCCCCCATTCACACCTTCGCACCATCCACTCCACTCCACAATTTCCACCATTCTCACTCCACGACCATCCCTTCCACTACTCCAGATATTCCACACTACCATTTATTCCACACAGCCACATACACCTGTTGTTGCACACCTGTGCCCTCACACCTGGTGCCACCTGCACCCTCCTTTCTTCCTGGACCATTTGGTCAACACAACACGCAATCACCACTACTCCCTCATACACTGCTCCACACACCTGTTCAGTTGCACACCTGTGCAATCACACCTGTTCCATTCTCACCTGTTCAATCCTCACACACACGGCATCATCTCAGCTAACTACTCCCCTCTGAAACTTGCGCTTCCCAGTCGTCCCTTTAAACTATTGCGCTCCCACGTCATTATAATCCACACTAATCTACCTGCGTCGCCACTACAGGTATCAGTCACTAACTAAACTTAACGTTACCTAATGTCATCTTCGCTAGATCCCTACAATTATCCAAGCCCTCCCTGGCTCGGTTGTCATAGCCACCCCATAAACTATTGAGCATTTGCCCCCACGTCTGTGAGGGATGGTGGATTTGCCATCCCACCACATCGGGGGTCTCTCACTATCAATTTTGTTCGTCCAGATTCCAACCAATTCAAAAATTTTCCATTTACTGCCAATTCTACCCACTATTACAAATTTCGTATCGAATCACTACCATTATCACTATCACCCGTCTACTTATTACATCCTCTCGGTGCGCCAATTCATGTCTACAGCCCGGCTTTGTACAGCCGAGCAATGAACGCGGATTCTTTTGTGCCGGCGGCTGGATGCGTCCCGCATTCGGGGCAGGGGCGGGGGCTTACCCGGGCCGAGATCCCACGCACCACCTCGGCGTGGAGCCATCCAATCTCCCGATCTCGACCTGCCGGCACGTCTCAACAAAACGTGGTAGCCATAACGACCCTTCCTATCCAGCTGCCCGCTCCGCCTAGTGGAGCCCGGATGCGGCCGTTCCAAGCGAGGCACAGCGTGGATCGCGTACGGCGGTTCTTTCGAAACCGCCGTGGTTCGGATCCCCGCTGGTCCTCGCGGCACGCGAAGCTGCCCGACGCGCACCGAGGGCCCGATTCGGCTATAAGTCGCCCTAACCGCTAAACCGGTTACCGTCGACGCTTCACCTGGACGCTTACATGCATACGCTACCCCTTTCTTGCTCATACATGCAGCTGTTCCCATTCTCCTCGTACCTTTCCTTACACACCTCGGTACACTCATTCCGCTCACAGCCTTGGTCACACACCTGACCACCGACCACCTTGGCACACATTCGTCGCTCGCACACCTCACCAATACACCTCTTCGCGCCCCTTTCTCGGTCACCTCCTTTGTGACAATCACAGGTGTGCTCTCACCCGCACACCCAACCGCGTGCCTCACGACCAATTCCAGCGTACATTCCCACTCACGCTCTACCATTCCAGGTGTGCATCCTTCCATTCCAGGTGTACATCCTCGCTCACCTGCCATAACCAACTCACGCTCCGTGTTATTCTCACTACTTCCACCTCCATTCTCGACAGCGCACTCACCCTTCCTCTCGACAGCGCACTCTTTCCTCATGCACCCGTCCGTTACACACCTCTCTTGCGCATCCTCTCGCGCACACTTTTTCGTTACTTCCTCCGTAACACTCACCACACCGCGCTTCCCTGTGCTCCCTCGCACACGCGCTACGACCGACTCACTCCTGACGGCACACTCATTCCTTGGCGTGCACTTTTTCCTCACACACCCCATGGTCGGACATTCTCGCACACCTCTTTTTTCGCACACCAGACCTGTCGCACACTTCACCAACGGCCTTTCACGAACACCCGGATCCAAAGCAACCCCCAAGCCGACTGAAGCTTTCCTCACATCATATACATTGCCACTCACCTCCGTACTTCGTCGTCGCACCTCCTCTGCCACCTGCAAACTTTTTATTTGGTTAGTGAGCACCTCATCATGATTTGAACACAGACCTTGTACATATTCCATTACCTCCTCCTGGATTTCTCTCTTAGTTTCTGTCCGTCCCTTCTTAATTTCACTCACCTCTTCTTCCACTTCCTCTAGTTTTTGTTTAACCTCTTTTATTTCTCGGTGCGTCTCCTCAAGTTCGTCCTCTAGGGCTACCGTGACCGTCTCTATGTGCATCCTCACCTGCCGGTCCTTTGTCTCCATTATCTCTGTCACCTCGTCCACCCTCATTGTCAGTTCCTCCCGTACCATCTGACATTGCCTCTGTGTCGCTATCAAGTCATTTTTAATTTCTTTTTGTGTCGCCTTTAACCCTCCGAGTACTGCAGTGTTCCTTTGAACCTGCTCCACTAACTTCGTTTGTCCCTCTGTCAGCTGTTCCACCTCCTCCGTCAGATCTTCTATTCCCCCTTGTAACTTAGCCGTATTATTTCTCACCTCTTTCTCCATACGCTTCTCCCCTCGCTTTACCGCCTCGCGTAGCCCCGAAACCTCCTCACTTACCCCTCGTCGTATTTCCTCCATCTCTTTTGTAGATGCCACCCTCATCTGTCCCAATTCATCCCTCTGAGCATCCAGTTTGGTTTCTACCCCGATTTTCACCTCCTCTATCTGCTCTCCCATTTGTTTGATTTCCCTGGCAGATTGTTCCCCTATTTCCCGCAATTTGTCCTCCATCCTATTTTCTAACCCCATTAACCCATTTTTCACCCCCTCTGACTGATTCTCCTGGGCAGCCATTCTGTTTTCCACCCCCGTTAACCCATTCTTTACCTCTTTTATCCCGTTGTCTAACCCCTCAAAATTATTGTCTAACTTCCCAAATTTCTTGTCTAACTCCTCAAAATTATTGTCTAACTTCTCACCGGTACCCCTCGCTTCGTCCCTCATTACCCCCATTTGGTTTCCCATTACCCCCATTTGCTCACTCTTAGCCCTCGCTTCGTCCCTCATTACCCCCATTTGGCCCTCCAATCGCTCACCCAATCGCTCACAGTTAGCCCTCCTTTCGTCCCTCATTTGCTCACTATGAGCATCCATTTTTGCCATCAATTGGTCCATGAAGGCTTGCATTTGGGCCACCGTTGGTAGTACCAAGGGTGCTTCGCCGCAGCTACTGTTCTGTACTGTACTAAAATACGATTTTGACCTTTTCGTGACCTTGACCTTGACCTTTGACCCGATTGCTCCCAAAATCTAATCAAATGTGTCCCGTATAATAACCAATCATCCCACCAAATTTCATGCAATTCGGTTGAATACTTTTTGAGTTATGCGAATAACATACACACACACACACACACAGACATACAAATAAATACACAGCGATCAAAACATAACCTTCCGCTTTTGCGAAGGTAATAAGGTGTATGTGAACCATTAGGAGAATACAAGGTGTGCGAATGAGGAGGGAGTGTGATGGATTTTGCTGTGAGGTAATCATTATAATTTTATAGTGAAAAAATACACAGCGATCAAAACATAACCTTCCGCTTTTGCGAAGGTAATTAACCTGAAATTGCAGACAGAATTATTTATTTTATCTGAGAAGCTAAACGAATCTTCTTCTTCTTTAGTACCTCAAACTTTATGTGAAATGCGATCGATTTTTAAAAATCAGAATTTGAGCAAATCTGTTTCATTCGTCTGTTAATATGCCTCCCCGATTGACAAATCTGCAATTTGAATTTCATTTGAGGTTGAAATGATTGCGGGAGATCGCGTTATAGTGATGACGTCTTGGATGGACATCCTCTTCTTCAGTCGCTCATAACTTTGAGTGAAATACGATCGAGTTAAAAATAGTCAGAATTTGAGCAAATCTGTTTCATTCGTTTGTTAATATGCCTCATCTCTTGACAAATCTGCAATTATAATTTTTTTTGAGGTTGAAATGATCGCGGGAGATTGCGTTATAGTGATGACGTCCTGGATGGACATCTTCTTCTTCAGTCGCGCATAACTTTGAGTGAAATACGATCGAGTTAAAAATAGTCAGAATTTGAGCAAATCTGTTTCATTCGTTTGTTAATATGCCTCATCTATTGTCAAATCTGCAATTATAATTTTTTTTGAGGTTGAAATGATCGCGGGAGATCGCGTTATAGTGATGACGTCCTGGATGGACATCTTCTTCTTCAGTCGCTCATAACTTTGAGTGAAATACGATCGAGTTAAAAATAGTCAGAATTTGAGCAAATCTGTTTCCCAAAATCTAATCAAATGTGTCCCGTATAATAACCAATCATCCCACCAAATTTCATGCAATTCGGTTGAATACTTTTTGAGTTATGCGATTAACATACACACACACAGACATACAAATAAATACACAGTTACCTTATTACCTTCGCAAAAGCGGAAGGTTATGTTTTGATCGCTGTGTATTTATTTGTATGTCTGTGTGTGTGTGTGTGTGTATGTTATTCGCATAACTCAAAAAGTATTCAACCGAATTGCATGAAATTTGGTGGGATGATTGGTTATTATACGGGACACATTTGATTAGATTTTGGGAGCAATCGGGTCAAAGGTCAAGGTCAAGGTCACGAAAAGGTCAAAATCGTATTTTAGTACAGTACAGAACAGTAGCTGCGGCGAAGGTATGCGCTCTACCGAGTGCCCGTTCTAGTTTAACTTTTGTTTTTGTTCAAAAACTTTTTGGCTAATGTGCAAAATAAAGAGATACTTCTGGAAAACGTACAGAAGTTCAACACAATGCTGTCCATGAATTGAGTTCGACATCAGTTTACATCACTTTCAAGGATCAATTTATTTGTTTCGAAATGTCAAATGTGGTTTTTGTTTCTTTTAAAGGTCACATTACCAAAATCTAGAATAATTTCAACATAATTCCAATGAACTTTTGGTTCTAAGACATCTTGAAAAGTAATTTCACCCCTACACAAAAATATGCCATATTAAATGCCAAATCTGTATATATTGTTACAGACGCGGCTTTAGATGTTATATTGACCGAGCGGTGGTGTATTTAACCGCGTCCGAACAGTTACTCCCCGATTAGAACCCGATTCCACCCGACGTTGACCAGATCGCCCCACAGATATTCAATCGGGAAATCTCTAAAGCGACCGAAAGAGAATGAAAAAGAAGAAGAAGAAGAATACGGAGGAAGAACAGATTTATTATACACACACAGCAATGGATGGAAGAAGCAGTAACACAGCGAATCGTTAACTTACACTATTCATTTTTACTTAACCCCAAGACAACGAGCAGGACAGGACGTTCACACTTACACAGGGGATAATGCAGGCAGGTAGGGCTTGAGGTGGATTGCTTGAGAGGGAGGCAAAGTCGGGAGGCCGCAGCTCGCAATTCCTCGCGGTTTTGGCGGGAAACTCCTTCGTCGCGTATCCGCTGCGGTAGACGCCACGCGCTGGTTCGGCACACCTGCTCCTCTTCTTATGGTGGAGCCGTCTCCCTCCTTTCAGCGCGTCTCTCCAAAGCTGGTTTCCTTGCCGAGTACCTCTCCTCTTTGGCTTGGAGCGTTTCGCATCTCACCGATCCTCCTGGTGCAGTCTCTTTGCTCATCTCCCAAGGCCTCTCTCAAAGCAGTCCCTTACAGTCGCTTTTATCACCTCGGGCGAAATCAAGCCGCCGGCTCCGAGGGCACGCCTACCGGGTCGCTCACCGCGGTGCTGATTGGCTGCTAGGGCTGGTTCACTCCTTCCCTCTTATGACGAGGTGGAGACACGCCTTTCTTCTCCGACTCAAAGCACATGGGCAATGGCGGTTGAAGAAAACCGCCCAAAATGCGGAAGGCAATTGGAAAGGAGGTTTTGGGGAAATTGGAAGGGCCTACGCTTATTTTGTTTGATACAATGCAAAGTCAATCTAGTGGGAAACACATATTTAGCCTACATGGAATAAGGAAATACACTATTTAAAAGATATATCGTGACCTGCGTGTAAGTTTCATGGAATTAACTAGGACGACGGCTGCGACCATTATTTACATTACGAGGATGTTACCATACTTTTGTAACGTTCACATTGTAACGTTTCCACATTCGTTACACTTCCTCCAAAACCGTTACACTTCTCAAATTCGTTACACACTTCTCAAAATCGTTACACTGCACCCTCCTTTCTTCAGGCCCGTACTCGGGCCTACTAAACTTTAACTTAGTGTGACACGTAGGTGTAATTCCCTCTACAATTAACCTGACCCTGAGTGTGACAATCTTAAAACACAAATAAGTATGTCCCCCTATTGCATTGCACCCTGTCTAACAGACTCAAGCCCACAGCTAACCGAATTACGGAATTATTCTCAAACTATACATTTACGGTGGGGAGCATTATTTACAATGACGTGATTTCTTATTTACAACGCAACCCCGGACCTGTGTTTTTTTCTTTTTTTTTTCTTTTTAGGGAACAAGAGAAAGAAATTCCTGTTGGGAGGGAGGAGACAGCACGCATTGCATCGATGCACCAGTACCAATACCACCAAAGCACCAAAAGCACCACAAAGCACCAAAAGCACCATCCGGTGCGCAGTCACCATGGTTCATAATAAACACAACAAAACAACTGGTGGTGGTCTTCTCTTTCTCTGCTGGGCCGATGTTCTTCCCGACGTCTTCTGGCTTCATGCGGCCTAGTTGGAAATAATAAAAAGCACAACTTGTGTCCATTTTTATTTAGGGCCTCAGGGGCCAACTAAGGGTGGTCCACCTGTTTGGCATAGGTGCCACCTTACCGAGGTCCGCAAGCAAGATTCCCTGGCCACTATGGCCGGTCTCCAACAGAGGTGCCCTGCCCCAGAACCTGGGGTCCATCAAGTGGTACTTGGCCGCAGTGGTCCTCTAGTGGTCCTCTAGTGGTCCTCTAGGGTCCTCTAGGGCTACCGTGACCGTCTCTATGTGCATCCTCACCTGCCGGTCCTTTGTCTCCATTATCTCTGTCACCTCGTCCACCCTCATTGTCAGTTCCTCCCGTACCATCTGACATTGCCTCTGTGTCGCTATCAAGTCATTTTTAATTTCTTTTTGTGTCGCCTTTAACCCTCCGAGTACTGCAGTGTTCCTTTGAACCTGCTCCACTAACTTCGTTTGTCCCTCTGTCAGCTGTTCCACCTCCTCCGTCAGATCTTCTATTCCCCCTTGTAACTTAGCCGTATTATTTCTCACCTCTTTCTCCATACGCTTCTCCCCTCGCTTTACCGCCTCGCGTAGCCCCGAAACCTCCTCACTTACCCCTCGTCGTATTTCCTCCATCTCTTTTGTAGATGCCACCCTCATCTGTCCCAATTCATCCCTCTGAGCATCCAGTTTGGTTTCTACCCCGATTTTCACCTCCTCTATCTGCTCTCCCATTTGTTTGATTTCCCTGGCAGATTGTTCCCCTATTTCCCGCAATTTGTCCTCCATCCTATTTTCTAACCCCATTAACCCATTTTTCACCCCCTCTGACTGATTCTCCTGGGCAGCCATTCTGTTTTCCACCCCCGTTAACCCATTCTTTACCTCTTTTATCCCGTTGTCTAACCCCTCAAAATTATTGTCTAACTTCCCAAATTTCTTGTCTAACTCCTCAAAATTATTGTCTAACTTCTCACCGGTACCCCTCGCTTCGTCCCTCATTACCCCCATTTGGTTTCCCATTACCCCCATTTGCTCACTCTTAGCCCTCGCTTCGTCCCTCATTACCCCCATTTGGCCCTCCAATCGCTCACCCAATCGCTCACAGTTAGCCCTCCTTTCGTCCCTCATTTGCTCACTATGAGCATCCATTTTTGCCATCAATTGGTCCATGAAGGCTTGCATTTGGGCCACCGTTGGTAGTACCAAGGGTGCGGCCGCAGCTGCCCCAACCTCGTGCGCAAGAGCGTCATTTTGTGCGTCTGAAACCTCCGCAACCACATTGCCATTTTTCTCCTCCCTTTCCTCCACATACATTTCCCCGAGATCCTGGGTCGATTCCACCCTGTCTATCTCTCCCACCGACATCCGATCGCCTTGATTGTCCATGGCGCGATCTCAAAATTCGGGTTTTGCTTTATAAAACAAAATAAATTTCGGCAGCTTGTAATTTTGAGCGCGTTAAGCGCGCTTCGGGTCCGATTTCGGGTCCGATCTCCCTCCTCGACACCAATTGTTACTCTAATAGTACAATTGGTGTTCCAAAATTTGGGCCTAACAAATTTAGTCCCAGGTCCGAATCCAACTCCTCGACACCAAATGTTACAGACGCGGCTTTAGATGTTATATTGACCGAGCGGTGGTGTATTTAACCGCGTCCGAACAGTTACTCCCCGATTAGAACCCGATTCCACCCGACGTTGACCAGATCGCCCCACAGATATTCAATCGGGAAATCTCTAAAGCGACCGAAAGAGAATGAAAAAGAAGAAGAAGAAGAATACGGAGGAAGAACAGATTTATTATACACACACAGCAATGGATGGAAGAAGCAGTAACACAGCGAATCGTTAACTTACACTATTCATTTTTACTTAACCCCAAGACAACGAGCAGGACAGGACGTTCACACTTACACAGGGGATAATGCAGGCAGGTAGGGCTTGAGGTGGATTGCTTGAGAGGGAGGCAAAGTCGGGAGGTCGCAGCTCGCAATTCCTCGCGGTTTTGGCGGGAAACCCCTTCGTCGCGTATCCGCTGCGGTAGACGCCACGCGCTGGTTCGGCACACCTGCTCCTCTTCTTATGGTGGAGCCGTCTCCCTCCTTTCAGCGCGTCTCTCCAAAGCTGGTTTCCTTGCCGAGTACCTCTCCTCTTTGGCTTGGAGCGTTTCGCATCTCACCGATCCTCCTGGTGCAGTCTCTTTGCTCATCTCCCAAGGCCTCTCTCAAAGCAGTCCCTTACAGTCGCTTTTATCACCTCGGGCGAAATCAAGCCGCCGGCTCCGAGGGCACGCCTACCGGGTCGCTCACCGCGGTGCTGATTGGCTGCTAGGGCTGGTTCACTCCTTCCCTCTTATGACGAGGTGGAGACACGCCTTTCTTCTCCGACTCAAAGCACATGGGCAATGGCGGTTGAAGAAAACCGCCCAAAATGCAGAAGGCAATTGGAAAGGAGGTTTTGGGGAAATTGGAAGGGCCTACGCTTATTTTGTTTGATACAATGCAAAGTCAATCTAGTCAGGAACCTTTTTGACTGGGAGAGCCATAAAAGCCAAATATTTCTAAATATATTTCATTGAGAGCCATATAGTATTTTTAACGTATAATAAATTAAATATGTCTTACTTTTAATGCGACTTCTGGTGCTGCATGGTTTTGCTGATGGCCTTGTAGTCTGGTTCATACGTGGTGAGGTTGAGCTTCATGCAGGTGTTGAGGCTTCCATCAGTTAAACGTGAGCGTAGGTTGGTCTTAATGTTCGTCATATGCGAGAATGACTGCTCACATGCATATGTAGAGCCAAACATGGTCAATACGGCAATACTCACACGCTGCATTGTGTGGTATGTCACAGGAAGCTCGTCCTGTGACACATCTTCTTCAAAACTTCTTCAAAACTTTATCTTCAAAACTAATTTCTGTTTACTTTAAAATGACACAGTATTATTAAGAAATATCACAAGTATTTTAAAATCAGTTCCAAACTGATTTTTTTTTTTTTTTTCCAACTCAAAATTGTCTGGGAGCCATATGCCGTCACCGGAAGAGCCATATATGGCTCGCGAGCCATAGGTTCCCGACCGCTGGTGGGAAACACATATTTAGCCTACATGGAATAAGGAAATACACTATTTAAAAGATATATCGTGACCTGCGTGTAAGTTTCATGGAATTAACTAGGACGACGGCTGCGACCATTATTTACATTACGAGGATGTTACCATACTTTTGTAACGTTCACATTGTAACGTTTCCACATTCGTTACACTTCCTCCAAAACCGTTACACTTCTCAAATTCGTTACACACTTCTCAAAATCGTTACACTATATATAGATATCTTTATATATATATATATATATATATATATATATATATATATATATATATATATATATATATATATATATATATACAGTATATATAATATATATATGTATATATATATATATATATATATATATATATATATATATATATATATATATATATATATATATATATATTGTTACGGATACGGAGTACGGCTCTTCCCCCTTAGCAAGGGGTGGTTAGTCCCTTGTCTTGTTAAGCTGACCGTCTCCGCTCCTGGCACTTGTAACGCTATCCCGCGGGATGGAACGGATCAGGGTTATGGGTCCAGGGTTTATCCCGAATACCTTTATCCGTCCCTCCGCAGACTAGGGAGACAAGTACCGCTTGAACCCCGGTTTGGATGGTCTAGTTGCCGAGCGGTTTTTAGCAACCCGATGTTCGAGTCATTCGCCTTCACTAAACCCGATCCTGAACGTTGGCCGAATCGCACCACGCACACTCAATATTGAAACCACTAAAGCGACCGAACGAGAATCAAGAAGAAGTACGGAGGAATAACAGGATTTATTAAGTATTTACACAAGCCAAAGCAAAAAGAGCAGTCAAGGTTATATACAGGGAAATGGAAGGAGCAGGAGACACAGTGAAATCATGAGCTTACCTATTAACAGTCTTAATTAATAAACCCCAGCATAACATGTACGACAGACGAACATTCACACTTACACGGGGGAATGCAGGCAGGAATGAATGGCTTGGGGTGGATGGCTTTGAGTAGCAAGGAAGGTTCAGCGGGGACTGGGCACGGTCGGGCCGGAAGGCACCGCCGTCAAAAAGCCGAGCCGCGGTCGTGCAAACTCCCGCGGTTTCAAACTGCACGGGCGAAGTTCCTTTTTCCGCACTGCTGCGTCGCGCGCTCCTTGCGTTTCCTCGGTCCGCCTTTCCTGCAGCGCGGCACGTATCACTGCTGCTTGGACTCATCTGCTCATCTCCAGTGCATCTCTGGTGGGGGCGTCTCCCGCGGGTTATATAAGCCCCACCCTTGAACCTTTGCGAACCTCCCAGATTGTTTTCTCTCCGCCCTCTCAAGCCAAATCCCTTATACTTGGTTGGTTGTTCGGGGCTGGCTCACTCCTCCCCTCTATGACGAGGTGGAGACACGCCTTTCTTCTTCCAACCGACCGCGTGCTCAATGGAGTCCATTTGCAGTGAAAACCATCCAAACCTGACACTTTGCAGATGGGACCTACTCTTATTTAATTCGGTGCAATGAAGAGTCAAACTATTGGGAAACAGTCTTAAACTACATAGAATAAGGGAATAACTATTTAAAAGGATAATTGGTGCCCTGCATGTAGGTTTATGGAATTAACTAAGAGGACAAGCTTCGACCTTTCTTTACATTACGGAGGGTGACATTTCCACACAACAAAACCATAATTCTCACATTCTTTACACTTTCTCAAATTCGTTACAATATATATATATATATTTACATATATATATATATATATATATATATATATATATATATATATATATATATATATATATATATATGTATATATATATATATATATATATATATATGTATATATATATATATGTATATATATATATATATATATATATATATATATATATATATATATATATATATATATATATATACAGTCACGTGAAAAAGTAATAACACCCCATGTAAAGTTTGGACTTTTTCAACATATTTAAACATACAGCTATTTGATCTTCATTTCAACAATATTGATAGATAAAGGTGATATAATACAACAAATATCATGAAACATTTACATTTTGTAGTCCATTGTATAATTTAAATGAACATAAATGCAAATTTCTCATGTGGAAAAAGTAAGTACACCCTTGGCTCTAATAGGTGGTATTGCTCCCTTTGGCAGAAACAACCTCAAGTCGGCATTTCTTATAACTGTCTACCAGTCTCTGACATCGACTGGGAGAAATTTTTGCCCACTCCTCCATGCAGAATTCTTTCAGCTGTGCGATGTTTGAGGGGTTTCTTACATGCACAGCTCGTTTCAAATCCCCCCACAACATCTCGATGGGATTTAGATCCGGGATTTGACTTGGCCATTCCAGAACACTCCATTTCTTTCTTTTCAGCCATTCCTTGGTGGATTTACTGGTTTATTTAGGGTCATTGTCATGTTGCAAGATCCACCTTCGGTTGAGCTTCAACTTTCTGACAGATGGCCTCACATTATCCTCAAGCACCCTCTGGTATAATGAAGAATTCATAGTGGATTATATGATGGTGAGCTGCCCAGGCCCTGATGCAGCAAAGCTGCCCCAAACCATAATATTGTTGCGGAGATGAGGACTGTATTTTTTTGATTGTGTGCTGTATTATTATTATTATTGTTTATTCTGCGCCCCCCTACCTCCGGAGCTGTGTAAAGGTGAAAGGGCATCCCATAATTAGTCCACAAGCATACACATCAGCCAAATAATAGAATACCCCTGTTTGATAGTTATCTCTTATTCTGTGTTTTAGAGTAAGGCTGTGTCTCCCATTAATTGAAGTACTCCATTGCACCAGTGAAAGAGAATAGATCCCCTTTCATTCCCATCCCCAAAATCTCCATTCCCTTTTACATCCCCTCTGGTGATTGCCAACCCTCGATTGCCAATTACCTCCCCTCCAATAACCGCCATTGACCACGAGGCAGGGTCGGAGAAGAAAGGCGTGTCTCCACCTCGTCGTAGAGGGGAAGAGGGGCGTGCCCGCCCGTCGTCATCAAGGGCGGAGCGAGAGGGTCGCGTGACCAACCAGGGCCGAGGTGAGCACACCGATGGGCGTGTCAGGAAGGCCGGCGGCTTGATCGCTGGAGGCGCTATAAAAGGCGGGCACGCAAGAAGCAAGTGAGAGAGTCGTGAGGAGTCAGTCAGTGGAGTCGGTGGTCAGTTGGTTGCGTTGGTTGCGGTGAGGAGTCGGTGGTGGTGGTCAGTTGGTTGCGTTGGTTGCGGTGAGGAGTCGGTGGTAAAGAGTGAGTGGACCAAGAAAGAGTTGAGGGTTTGGACCAGACGAGTCGGACAAGGCCTGGCAAAGCACGCGACGTCCACAGCAGCCACAACAGCAGCTTGGGGGCCTGAACGGCGGTTTGGAGCAGGGCCGTGAAGGAACGGCGGCTGCTAAACGCGCCGGTTGTGCTGCAGGACCCCCTGGGACCTTCCTCTCCCTCCAGCCATCCACCTCCTGCCTTTCCACCCTTCTTGTAGTACATGAGTTTGTTTTGTTTGTTCTGTCCCTGGGTTAATTAAGTCTGTATAAGCTAATAATTGCACTGTGTCTCTGATTCTTCTGTATATTATTTTATTATCTTTCCTTCTCCTTGGTTACTTTGAGCATGTAAATAGTAGGAATAAATTTAGTAGTATTTCCAACCTTTTTGTCTTCTTCTTCTTCTTCACATCCGTGTCGCCTTTGTCTTTTCCCTATTGAATAGCTGCGGTGCGATCCGGCCAACGTTTGGGTGGAATCGGGTGAGTCGGGGATCCTGTAACGGTCGCGGTTGGACCATCCGCTCGGCCCATCATAACATCTAAAACCGCGTCTGTAACAATTGGTTGTCAGGAGTTGGGTTTCGGACCTGGGACTAAATTTGTTAGGCCCAAATTTTGGAACACCAATTGTGTTATTACAGTAACAATTGGTTGTCAGGAGTTGGATTCGGACCTGTGACTAAATTTGTTAGGCCCAAATTTTGGAACACCAATTGTGTTATTACAGTAACAATTGGTGTCTGGGAGTGAGATTCGGGGCCCGAACCAAATTTTTAAAACATCTAAAAAAAAAAAAATTTGGTCAAAATTTGGAGCGGCCCAAATTTGTTTTGTTTTACAAAACCTGAACTTTGAAATCGCGCCATGGCTGGTCAAGGCGACGGGATGCCGGTGGGAGAGATAGACGGGGTGGAATCGACCCAGGACCTAGGGGAAATGTATGTGGATGGAAAAGAGGAGGAGAACATTGGCAATGTGGTTGAGGGGGTATCAGGCGCACAAAATGGCGCTCTCGCGCACGAGGTTTCAGGCGCGCAAAAAGGCGCCTCGCACGAGCGCGCGGTAGCCGAGCCCGCTGTATCAGCGGGCTTTAACATGCAGCCGTTTGACATGCAGCAGTTCATGGCACGGTTTAGCGAATACATGGCAGAGTCGAAGTGCGACAACGGAAAAAGAGCCAGGGAAATGGAGAAAATGGAAAACAGAATGGGGGAGCGACTAGGAAATCAAATCGGGGAATTAGACAAGAAATTTGAGGGGTTAGACAATGGGATAGAAGGGATGAAACATGGGTTAACGGGGGTGGAAAATAGAATGGCTGCCCAGGAGAATCAGATAGAGGGGATGAAAAATGGGTTAATGGGGTTAGAAAATAGGATGGAGGACAAATTGCGGGAAATAGGGGAGCAATCCGCCCGAGAAATTAAACAAATGGGAGAGCAGATAGAGGAGGTAAAAATCGGGGTAGAAACCAAATTGGATGCTCAGAGGGATGAATTGGGACAGATGAGGGTGGCATCTACAAAGGAGATGGAGGAGATGAAAGAGGAGATACGACGAGGTGTGAGTGAGGAGGTTTCGGGGCTACGCGAGGAGGTAAAGCGAGGTGAGAAGTGTATGGAGAAAGAGGTGAGAAATAATACGGCTAGGTTACAGGGGGGAATAGAGGGTCTGACGGAGGAGGTGGAACAGCTGACAGAGGGACAAAAAGAACTAGTGGAGCAGGTTCAAAAGAACACTGCGGTACTAGGAGGGTTAAAGGCGACACAAAAAGAAATTAAAAACGAATTAATAGCGACACAGAGGCAATGTCAGATGGAACGTGAGGAACTGACAATGAGGGTGGACGAGGTGACAGAGATAATGGAGACGAAGGACCGAGAGGTGAGGATGCACATAGAGACGGTCACGGTAGCCTTAGAGGACGAACTTGAGGAGACGCACCGGGAAATAAAAGAGGTGAAACAAAAATTAGAGGAAGTGGAAGAAGAGGTGAGTGAAATTAAGAAGAGATGGACAGAAACTAAAAGAGAAATCCAGGAGGAGGTGATGGAATATGTGCAAGGTCGGTGCTCAACTCATAATGTGATGCTCACTAACCAAATAAAGAGTTTGCAGGTGGCAAAGGAGGTGTGGAGACGAGGTACGGAGGTGAGTGGCAATGTATATGATGTGAGGAAAGTTTCAGTCGGCTTGGGGATTGGTTTGGATCCGGGTGTTCATGAGAGGCCGTTGGTGAAGTGTGTGACAGGTCTGGTGTGCGAAAAAAGAGGTGTGCGAGAATGTCCGACCATGGGGTGTGTGAGGAAAAAGTGCACGCCGAGGAGTGAGTGTGCCGTCGAGAGTGAGTCAGTCGTAGCGCGTGTGCGAGGGAGCACATGGAAGCGCGGTGTGGCGAGTGTTACGGAGGAAGTAACGAAAGAGTGTGCGCAAGAGGATGCGCGAGAAAGGTGTGTAACGGACAGGTGCATGGGGAAAGAGTGCGCTGTCAAGAGTGAGGGAGAATGCACGCCTGTGGTGAGCGTTACAGAGGATGTAACGGGAGAGTGTGCGCAAGAGTGTGCGCGAGAAAGGTGTGCAACGGACGGGTGCATGAGGAAAGAGGGTGCTGTCGAGAGTAAGGGTGAGTGCGCGACCGAGAGTGGAGGTGAGAGTAGTGAGAGTGACACGGAGCGTGAGTTGGTTATGACAGGTGAGCGAGGATGCACACCTGGAATGGTAGAGCGTGTGTGGGAATGCACACTTGAGTTGGTCGTGAGGCACGTGGTTGGGTGTGCGGGTGAGAGCACACCTGTGGTTGTCACAGAGGAGGTGACCGAGGAAGGGGCGCGAAGAGGTGTGTTGGTGAGGTGTGCGACCAACGAATGTGTGCCAAAGTGTTCGGTGGTCAGGTGTGTGACCAAGGCTGTGAGTGGAATGAGTGTACCGAGGTGTGTAAGGAAAGGTACGAGGAGCATGGGAACAGCTGGAGGTATGAGCAAGAAAGGGGTAGCGTATGCATGTAAGCATGCAGGTGAAGCATCGACGGTAACCGGGTTAGAGGTTAGAACGACTTATAGCCGAATCGGGCCCTCGGTGCGCGTCGGGCAGCTTCGCGTGCCGCGAGAACCAGCGGGGATCCGAGCCGCGGCGGGTTCGGAAGGACCGCCGTACGCGATCCACGCTGGGCCTCGCTTGGAACGGCCGCGTCCGTGCTCCACTAGGCGGAGCGGGCAGCCCGATAGGAAGGGTCGTCATGGCGACCACTTTCTATTGAGACGTGCCGGCAGGTCGAGATCGGGACATTGGATGGCTCCACGCAGAGGTGGTGCGTGGGATCTCGGCCCGGGTAAGCCCCCGTCCCTGCCCCGAATGCGGGACGTATCCAGCCGCTGGCACAAAACGACCCGCGTTCATTGCTCGGCTGTACGAAGCCGGGCTGTAGACGTGAATTGGCGCACCGAGAGGATGTAATAAGTAGACGGGTGATGAGGATAGTGGTTTGGACTCAAAATTAGAAAAAGGTGAAATTTGTTGATTGGTACGGTGATTGGCAGATGATTGGCAAAATTTTTGATGTGTTGAAATTTGATGTGCAAAATTGGTAGTGAGAGACCCCCGATGTGGTGGGATGGCAAATCCACCATCCCTCACAGACGTGGGGCAAATGCGCTATAGTTTATGGGGTTGATGGCAGTGAAAACTAGCCCGGGTGGGTTAGGATATATTTATCGTGTGTAGGGATCTAGCGAAGATGACATTAGGTAACGTTAAGGTTTAGTTAGTGACTGATACCTGTAGTGGGGACGCAGGTAGTTTAGTGTGGATGATAATGACGTGGGAGCGCAATAGTTTAAAGGGACGACTGGGAAGCGCAAGTTTCAGAGGGGAGTAGTTAGCTGAGATGATGCCGTGTGTGAGGATTGAACAGGTGTGATTGCACAGGTGTGCAACTGAACAGGTGTGTGGAGCAGTGTATGAGTGAGTGATGGTGATGTGTGTTGTGTTGACCAACTGGTCCAGGAAGAAAGGAGGGTGCAGGTGGCACCAGGTGTGAGGGCACAGGTGTGCAACAACAGGTGTATGTGGCTGTGTGGAATAAATGGTAGTGTGGAATAAATGGAGTATTGGAATGGATGGTCGTGGAGTGAGTATGGTGGAAATTGTGGAGTGGAGTGGATGGTGCGAAGGTGTGAATGGGGGAAGAGTGGACCCCCATCACGGATACCCGGGGCGGGTAGTGTAAGTGTTAGGTAGAGGGTACAGGTAAATTGTGGTTGGATATTGGCATCTGTGGTGCGGGTGAAAGAATGTCTTTGGATGGGTGCATTAGTGTTGTGGAAATGGCTGGGCGTGTAGCCTGTTAGTGTGTGTAGTTGGTTTGGGCACTCCACCACTGTGAGGATGTCGGCCAGGTGAGGCCGCAGGTGGGCTCTGGGAGCCGGTAGTAGTTGTTGTGGATGGGGCCCGAGGATCCGGAGGACGGACCCGGGTAGCCCAGTGCCAGAGGGCACCGAGGGGGGTGACAGAGCCAGGAGGGGCTGTCCCCAGTTAGTTAGGTTAGGGTGAGGAGCTAGGTAAGCTCGGGTGGCAACTGCAGTGGTGGAGGTGTGCAGGTGGGTAGACCTGCTGGGAGAGCTACACGTCGCAGCCCAGAAATTGTGCGAGGGCACCGGGAGATGAATCGGGGGAGTGAGACCCCAAATTGAGAAGCACCACAGTTTGGTCAATGGGAATTGGTTTTTAGAACCCATAGTGTAAGTTGGCCAATGGATTGGCAGGGAAAGACCCCGGGTAGTGTAAAGTGTGTTAAAATCATTTGGAGGATAGTTAGGATGAAGGATCTCCTCGCACCATCTGCATCCACTCACCTGAGGTGACAGGTACTCCACACCATGCCATGTTTTGATTATTTTTTACTGTGCAAATGTTTGGATTGTGAGACGCATCATGACGTGGGTGTGACATTGTGCGTAATTCCATCTCTCCCTCCTTATGAGGATTGATGATGAATTGGGTGATGGCAAATTTTGGTTAGAGGGATTGTGGTGACGAATTTGTTATAGGAGAAATATGGGGAAGACGTGACAGTAGCGACGGATTGGTAATGTGTAGATTTTGTACATATGGGGTAAGGGCAAGGGTAGTGTAGGTAACAGGGAGGTGACGTACGGTAGGGACGAGCTTTCTCACTTCGCCCTCCGTACGCATTTCGCCTTGCATTGCCTTATTGATGTGTACCCTTGTGACCTTACCCCTCGCTCAATTGTCTCTTTTTTGTCTCCCACATGACCTGTGCGCCATTGGGTGCCGAGGGGAGCGTGCGTGAGTCCTCCATTGTGCGCCCGGAATTCCCAGAACCAGCTGTCTGCATCGATGCACCACATTATGGACCACAGGTCTGTGGCCAAGCACCACTTATGGACCCCATGGGTTGGGGCATGGCCCCTCTGCTGGAACCGGCCAGGAGGGCCCGACATCTTGCTGGCGGACCTGGGCCACAGGGCACCGATGCCCCACAGGTGAACCACACGTAGTCGGCCCTGTGGGCCATAAATAAAATAAAATAAAAAGGACACATTGGGTGCAAGTTTTAATACAAATAGGCCGCCAGTAAGAACATGAAAGAAAGACAACATCTGGAAGAACAAATAATAATAATAACCAGCAGAGGGAGCTGAAGAGCAAGAGATCACCTGCAGGGTTAGGGGTTGTTGGTTTTATTTTCTTGAACAATGGTGACTGCACCGATTGGTGCTTGAGGGTGCTTGTATTGGTGCGTTTTTGGGTGCTTTAATGGTGCATTGATGCAGAGCAGACTGTCTCCCCCCCCCAGAGAGAACAATCACAGGTCCTGGGTTAGTTTTGTAAATAAAAATAGCGTCATTGTAAATAATGCTTCCCACCGTCAGTGTGTAGTTTGAAGACCATTCCGCAATTTGGTTAACTGTGGGCGTAAGTCTGTTAGGCAGGGTGCAATGGAGCAGCGGGACACATTTATTTATGTTTTAAAACTGTCGCACTCAGGGTCAGGTTAAAAGTAGAGGGAACTACACCTACGTGTCACACTAAATAAAAGTTGTAGGCCCGGGACGTGCCTAAGAGGAGGAGGGTGCAGTGTTGCGGAGATGAGGACTGTATTTTTTTGATTGTGTGCTGTATTATTATTATTATTGTTTATTCTGCGCCCCCCTACCTCCGGAGCTGTGTAAAGGTGAAAGGGCATCCCATAATTAGTCCACAAGCATACACATCAGCCAAATAATAGAATACCCCTGTTTGATAGTTATCTCTTATTCTGTGTTTTAGAGTAAGGCTGTGTCTCCCATTAATTGAAGTACTCCATTGCACCAGTGAAAGAGAATAGATCCCCTTTCATTCCCATCCCCAAAATCTCCATTCCCTTTTACATCCCCTCTGGTGATTGCCAACCCTCGATTGCCAATTACCTCCCCTCCAATAACCGCCATTGACCACGAGGCAGGGTCGGAGAAGAAAGGCGTGTCTCCACCTCGTCATAGAGGGGAAGAGGGGCGTGCCCGCCCGTCGTCATCAAGGGCGGAGCGAGAGGGTCGCGTGACCAACCAGGGCCGAGGTGAGCACACCGATGGGCGTGTCAGGAAGGCCGGCGGCTTGATCGCTGGAGGCGCTATAAAAGGCGCGCACGCACGAAGCAAGTGAGAGAGTCGTGAGGAGTCAGTCAGTGGAGTCGGTGGTCAGTTGGTTGCGTTGGTTGCGGTGAGGAGTCGGTGGTGGTGGTCAGTTGGTTGCGTTGGTTGCGGTGAGGAGTCGGTGGTAAAGAGTGAGTGGACCAAGAAAGAGTTGAGGGTTTGGACCAGACGAGTCGGACAAGGCCTGGCAAAGCACGCGACGTCCACAGCAGCCACAACAGCAGCTTGGGGGCCTGAACGGCGGTTTGGAGCAGGGCCGTGAAGGAACGGCGGCTGCTAAACGCGCCGGTTGTGCTGCAGGACCCCCTGGGACCTTCCTCTCCCTCCAGCCATCCACCTCCTGCCTTTCCACCCTTCTTGTAGTACATGAGTTTGTTTTGTTTGTTCTGTCCCTGGGTTAATTAAGTCTGTATAAGCTAATAATTGCACTGTGTCTCTGATTCTTCTGTATATTATTTTATTATCTTTCCTTCTCCTTGGTTACTTTGAGCATGTAAATAGTAGGAATAAATTTAGTAGTATTTCCAACCTTTTTGTCTTCTTCTTCTTCTTCACATCCGTGTCGCCTTTGTCTTTTCCCTATTGAATAGCTGCGGTGCGATCCGGCCAACGTTTGGGTGGAATCGGGTGAGTCGGGGATCCTGTAACGGTCGCGGTTGGACCATCCGCTCGGCCCATCATAACATCTAAAACCACGTCTGTAACAATATTTCCACCACCATGCTTACAGTTGATATCAGGTTCTTGTGGTCAAATGCTGTCTTTGGTTTTTACCAAACATGTCTTCTGGTATTGTGGCCAAACAGCTTTACCTTTGACTCATCTGCCCAGAGCACATTGTTCCAGAAGTGCTGGTCTTTGCCTAGGTGTTCATTGGCAAACTTTAGGCTTGCCCTGATGTTCTTTCTGGACAGCAAAGGTTTCCTCCTGGCACACCTCCCATGTAGATCAAATTTGTGCAGCCTCTTTCTAATGGTAGACTCGTGCACTTTGACATCAACAGTGGCAAGAGCTACCTGTAGGTCCCGTGATGACATTCTGGG
The DNA here is from genome assembly GCF_964187855.1 of Myxine glutinosa. Taxonomy (NCBI): domain Eukaryota; kingdom Metazoa; phylum Chordata; class Myxini; order Myxiniformes; family Myxinidae; genus Myxine; species Myxine glutinosa. The sequence goes on along the minus strand of NC_136266.1, from coordinate 124,363,025 downwards.
GTTCTTAGAGACTTCTTTCAGCATCTTGCGGTCTGCTCTCGGGCTGAACTTGCTGGGGCGGTCTGGCCTGAACAAGTTGGCAGTTGTTAGGAATCTTCTCCACTTGTAGATGATCTTCCGGACAGTTGAATGATTGATTTCACATTGTTTGGAGATCTTTTAAAACCCTTCCCAGACTCGTAGGCATCTATAACCTTCTTTCTGAAGGCCTCAGAGAGCTCTTTTTATCTAGGCATGGTGACGCCACACACTTCAACAACAAAGAGCAAACCAAACTAAATGTCTGAGGTTTACATTAGACAAGTTCCTCGAAGATCCTCTCTAACGATGTTCTAATCATTTGCACCTGAGCTGGTGCACCTGATTCTAATTTTAGGTATTTGAAGTAGTGATAAATGTAGGGGTGTACTTACTTTTTCCACATGCGAAATTTGCATTTATGTTTATTTAAATTATACAATGGACTCCAAAATGTAAATGTTTCATGATATTTGTTATATTATATCACCTTTATCTGTCAATATTGGTGAAATGAAGATCAAATAGCTGTATGTTGAAATATGTTGAAAAAGTCAAAACTTTACATGGGGTGTACTTACTTTTTCACGTGACTGTATATATATATACGTACTACACAAAAGAATTTAAGGGTCAAAAGAAATTTTTTGATAATTTTTGTAAGTCTGTCTTTTTAAGCCAGATAGGGTTAGAATATCCCCCTTTGGGTTGTCATTTGGACTATAGACATCACATTATTATGGGACATGCAATCATTGCACTTATCTTTAGAAACTTTTTAAGTTAACCCAGATTTCCTTTTCATGGATTTGAAGGACGAACTTAGTCAGACTAAACTGACAAACTGCCTCGAAACACCCATTGTGACACCTCATGCACCATTTGCACGTGTTTTGCATGAGTGTCATTCCATGCATGCCAATTTTAGCAATAAAATGGCTGAGCATTTTCCATTCATCATCACTTGAAATTTGAAGATGGTTCGACGACAACTAAGCATCCAAGACAGGGGAAGGGCCATTGGCTGGCTGCAAGATGGACAAACTCAGAGAACTGTGGCTCAGCGTCTAAATGTAAGCCAAGGCGTTATTGGCAGACCCTGGCAGAGGTTCAGGACAACTAATACTGTTCAGAATCGCCCCCGTTCTGGAAGACCCCGATCAACAACAGCACGAGAAGACCGCTTCCTGATAACGGCATTGCGACAGCGCTTTGTGACTGCATGGCATCTTCGGGATCAGCTCAGAGCTGCCAGAGACACCAACGTGTCCGACCAGACCAAGAGGAATCGTTTGCAAGACCGAGGTTTGCGATGCCGGCATCCTGCAGTCCGACCACCGCTACTTGACCGTCACAGAAGGGCTCACCGAGATTGGTGCAGATGTCATATCCGGCGGAACCGTGGTCAGTGGGCAGAGACAATGTTCACAGATGAGTCACGCTTCTCGCTCCAGTTCAATGATGGCCGGGCTCGTGTTTATCATCGTCAAGGAGAGAGATTTGCTGATCTCAACGTTGCTCAACGTCTACCATTTGGAGGAGGAAGGGTGATGGTGTGGCCGTGTGGGCAGGGATATCCATGAACCACAGAACCCCTCTGTACGTCGTCAATGGAAATTTGACTGGTCAGCGTTATCTCAATGAGATTGTTCAACCTCTGGTAATTCCACTTCTGCAGTGGATTAGACCAGGAGCTTGGTTCCAGGACGACAACGCAAGACCGCATCGTGCCAGGGTGGTGACCGACTTCCTGCAGCAGCAGAACGTTCAGCACATGGATTGGCCTGCATATTCACCCGACTTGTCACCCATTGAGCATGCGTGGGATCAACTAGGGCGGCGAGTTTGATCACATCACGTCCCTGCCGTCAACCTCTGGCAACTGGCTCAGCGATTCGTCACAGAATGGCAAGCGATCCCTCAACGTTATTTTCAAAGCCTGATGAACAGCATGCGCCAACGTTGTCAAGAATGTGTGAATGCTAACGGTGGCTACACCAGTTACTGGAGCTTCTGCGACTTGTGTGAACATCATTTTGGGGGGTGCATTACTTTTTTTCATCAGGGTAATAAACTAGTGTCTCATCAAGAGTTTTTGTTTTGTGTTTTCTGTTCTTGAGCCATCAAATAATTATTTTGTCATTAGTCGTCACCATTTTAGCTCGTTAGCTTATATTTATATGCACAAATATTTTTGACCCTTAACCTCTTTTGAGTAGTATAGATGACGGGTTGTCCCCCCCTTTGGAACTCAAGAAGAGGCACCTTCGAAGCAGCAAGTGAGGTTTAATGAAAAATCTAGCAAACACAATATTGTGGAGCACGTCTTGAAATCGCAAGGCCTTGCCACACCAGACCATGCAAGTCCAAGCTGCCCTAAAAACTCAGCAAAATACAATTTGTTATATACATGTAATAACAGAAAAAACGCTGCGCTGCAGTGTGACCTCAGACAAGAGAGATTAAGTTTAAAGGCACAGATATGTGAAAATACGATAGTTCCAGGCTATTCCTCCCAACAACCTGCGCTTTCAAGGACCAGGGATGCATTCCCATAATAAAGTTCAATGGTATTTACTTTTGGCAGTAAAATACATACAAATCAAAGGAACAAATCAAAGGATACATCTTACATCATCTCCTGTTTGAGGTTAACTTACAACTATTCCCATAACTTTCTTCCTTTAGAAGAGGTTGAAAAACGTCTCCAAGGTTGGATTTGACCGAGCCGTGAAACAACATGTTTTGCAGTTCAATCTAGCTTTTTTGAAGCAAGCAAAAGAAAGACAATTATATATATATTTCTCAGGTGCCCTGGGTCACGTGGTGCCCCCCATGGCCCCCCATGCCCTTCCCCCGACATATTTCTCCCTTTTGTCTTTACGACAACTCTTCGGAAAGACAACGTATTACCCCAACGGGTCAGCATCCCCCTCAGTCACATGCCAGGCGTGCCATGCGTCACGCATGCTCAGAGAGGAATACCGGCCCCTAATTGTGGCCGTCTGACATCAACACATGAATTGTTAGCCATAATTCGCGACGAAGACTCCTGGTTAGAAGATAGCTGCCGCCCGGCCGGGTTCTGAATCCACCCTCGCACCAGCGTAAGTGCAACCCAGTCGCCAGACAGATTAGGGGCCCTCCTTATGCAGGTGCGATCCTCGCGAATCAGGGCAAACGATACACATCCAATGCCATCAAGCCTGGCACATGTGATTGTTCTGTGGGAGAGAGGGTGGCACATCCATCATCACAAATCTCCTTCTCATTGCCTGAATCAGCGTCAGTATCCGTGGTGTTGGGTGCCTTAAGCTGAAACGACCCCAAATTGCTTACTACAGGTGGTGCAGGTGGTGGTGTAAGTGGTGGTGAAGGTGGTTCTCCCGGATATCCCGGATATTTGTTTGCCATTCACTCCTCACTACTTGCATAATAGCAATAGCTCTTAAAGGAACCTACACTACTTAAATCATGGGTAAAAGAATCCCAATCCCAATGAAGTGAACTAAAATCATAATCGTCATCAGAATCCCACGCATCAGCAGGTTCGTTGATTTCAAGCCAGGAATCGTAGACCTCTAAAGCCACATCCTCTTGCCACGAAACGTCTAGGCCGTCGACGATCCAGTCATGGGTGTCCGAATCTTGCCATGAGACGATAGAGTTGGCCGGTTATCCTGTGAAACATTTTCTCACACACACCATGATCAAATTCCTAGCCCCCCAATTATGATCAGTCAATGGAGAAACTCACTACATTTTCTCCATCCTGCTTTGTTGTCTTCCTATGTGCAACCATCATTTTTTGTAAACACATATTTGTAAACATCATCTCGTATTGCTTACATCCCAGAAGTGTCTCAAAATCTGAAGCACAATTTTCCTATACATCTTATCTCACCTGTGTAAGAAAATTATTTACATTGACCCATATCACTATTTACATTATTAGCAGCTCGTAGTTAAATATCAAAATACATCAACTGGTATTCTTCCTTTGATAACCTCTCCCTTATGAGCAATAATTCAATTGCCCAACGTACCTGGTGGAGTTTTGTTCACCTGGTCTGCAGAGCTGTGATCCAATCTGCACCAGCACCCAATCACCTCTTCGATTGGGGTCATCCTGCCTGTAGCAATCTAACGCAACGTTATTAAACGAAATTCACAACTTTACATTCATTGGTCCCCCCAGTGCAAGCCAACCCCTTGTATCACCTTCTTATCACAAAAACAACAGTCCATAACTAACCACTTTCCTTTATTTCCTGCCTTTACCATCAACTTTTTCCAACCTTCTCCCTTTTCTCAGCAAATCCTGCAGATTCACTTGTCATTGACAAATAATTCATCTGATCCGACTTTCCTTTATCATCTTTGCATTTCCAACAACCTTCTTCAACACGTCCTCCCGAACCCCTTTTCTTCAGACTCAACCCACATCAATACAATGTCCCCTTCCAGGCGCGTCTGTCTAGCCACTCACAAATTGTCCACAAGACAAAATCACCATATTTCACACTTCAGCTCCCAAGAGCTCAATTTTGAACAGGGGTAAAACTAGCAATACTCAATTACCTTCTGCCAAGCAAGAGGCCAGAGCAGTATCACTCCCTCTTCCCTCTGCCCATCATAACTGGCAGACAGACAATGGCGAGCCACAAGCCCCAACCCTACTAGGCTCCAGCTCCCATCCAAAGGATACAAACTCCCTCAGACTGGCATAATCTCTTTGCCAGCTTACGTACGAACCAAGACTGTAAACAAATAGTTTCCAATAAAAATTGTCACCCTATTTGGCAGAATTCAATTCAGCTCTCCACCACTCTTGTGTCGAGTGGTGCCCCAAACTGACATTGCACGAACCCTTTCAATACCTGTCTAAACCTACTGCCATTTAACTACTTCCCAAATGACGGTACCCCATACACTATTCTGGCACAAAATTGTTGCATCCCAAAGATGCCACGATTATTTTAACAAACCCATTTTCCTAATCCACCTTTTCAATTTTCATTTCACTCTAAAGTCAATCCAATGTCCTCTAATATCTCTTAGCATCACATGCACCTGTTGTAGGCACCTGTTTTAGCCTCTGGCCCAATAGCTGCCCAATATTATGAATATTCCCAATATCCCAATAAACAAATAATAAAAAGAAAATAACCTGATCTATTTATTGAAATAGATCGAATTCTCATGTTGGTCAATGTTCTCACCCACTGTGACTCACTCCATCAATCCTGCCATCCCAACCATTTTTCCAACGAAGATGACGTCACTATTTCACACCTTTCCTCCCTTGAACAGCTGGTGGTCCTCCAAGAGATGCATTCCGATGTAAATCACTTTAAAGTGCCTAATTGGCCCTCCCTGGAATCGCACCTTTAACATTACCGGCATTGCCCTCTCCTGGATCAAATCGTATCTCTGACAGACACAAAGTCATCTCCATCAAAACTGCAAATCCTCCACTTCTCCCCTCTATCCTGACAATCTGCATCACTGAAATAAATCCTGGCTTCAAATCAACTTTCTCAAACTTAACTATGATAAATCTGAAATAATCGTATCATCTTCCTTCGAACTCAGAGCACACCGACACAGTATACATCAAACATTGGATTCATATTTCCACCGAACTCCACCACTCTGTTAAATTTAAACATGCCCAATGGGCAATCCACTCTGCTCAGGGCTGCAAAATGCTGGATTCTAACCTTCCCAAACACAGCTCTTGTCCACCAGGCTGCAAAAATCAAAGCATTTTCAGTCCCCCTTTTTCCCATACACTAGCCAGTGTCAGCCAGCCAAACATAAACAAAGAGGTTCCAGCGAGCTGTGACCTCCATAACTCTAAAAAAATCCACTGGCACTTTTAAAACAAACTTTCCCAGTCACTTACTAAAATAAAGTGCAGCTCTTGTCCGTAGATATACGTTAACCAAGATTACATGAGACTTGACAACAATAGTACTGCCCCGTGGAGCAAGGCACCAGAGACGACTCCCCTCTCCTTCGACAAATACACTAGACAGATCACAAAGACACGAAACAGCCTTCTTTCACCTGAAAAACATCGCCCATCTCCGTCAATCCCTCTCCTCCTGTGAAACTGTAACCTTCAACCACACGTGCCAGCCACACCTCCACCATGAACAACACCATTTACACCACCTTCCAACCACTGCAGGTGCACCTGAGCTCCGTGGCACACCCGCAACTCCCTCAAAATCAGTGTTCAGAAACATGACTCCATGGACGGCCAGAAAATCAGACAGACATGGTCACACACACACACAGGGATAGACACAGGTGGGTTATCGCCTGCATTCTGTACAAACTCCCTATTCCTGCCCATAAGTCGGCCCATCAAGTGTATCCCCTTTCACGAAACCGTTTCCTCCGATCTGGTTATTCAGAATTAATTTTCACCTTACATCATATAAATAATATCATTCCAATACTCATATATACACAAGTGGCCAGTTCTCAACCGCATTGCCTAACGCCTGCAGGCAATGTAGGAAACCCCTTGTCAACTGTCAATCACACATCAATGACACACATCCATCCGCATTGCTTAACGCCTGCAGGCAATGTAGGAAACCCCTTGTCAACTGTCAATCACACGTCAATGACACACATCCATCCGCATTGCCCAATGCCTGCAGGCAATGTAGGGAACCCCTTGTCAATCATTCACACGTCAATGCGTCGGCCAAATACACACAATAAACACAGATACACACTTCAATGACAGATCATTCGTTCCCTTATACACACATACCATGTGACTGACACTTCATTCTCCATACAATACACCATAGGTTCATGCACATGGGATTATTCTTAATCTTGTTCTCATGCACACTCATGCACACTTTGTACAATCTTGTTCTCATTATTTCAAGAACCTCTCCAATCCATCCTACCTGTGAACTTACCTGGCCCCTTGCTGTGAGCCCATCCATCCCCTTCAGGCTCACCTGTCCTGTTGGTTTCTACCTGGATTTCTTTCTTCCTGTGCTTTATCTGCTTCTTCCTCTGCTCTTGAAGTCTCAGCACTTCTCCTGCCTACCAGGTTTCTCCTACCTGGTACCTGCGCTCTTCTGAATCCAGTTTAATTTATCCTTCTCCCAAAAATCACATAAGGTTCCTATTTCCAAATATAAAAATCACCGATATCTCCCTCGAAATGCAAAACAAAACAATCCCAAAATCCCAACTCTGGCATCCCACAGCCCTCCTTGGAAGCATGCTCCACAATGCAGCACCACTTCCACTCAGCACACAACATACATGTGCTCACCACAACACATCACTCCAAGCCATCTCATCACTCACGTTGTTCACAAAGGTGCAACCACCACTCCTGGCTGCATCATTTACTTTTCATGTCTCACTGTTTTCAATCATAGTCTCTGGCTTGTTATAATCCTCCCACGCCTGCCTCGGTCACCCGAATGCGTCCATGCTGTGCACAGCATGGAATATCCGCATTCCCGTCTTGCCTTTGTCCCCGCCTCGCGGTTCACCGTGGTTACCCCGTTGCCACGGCGACCTGCCTGCACGTGTCGGCTCGCGTGTTCACAGCTGGATTCCACACACCTCGTACATTATAATCCTCTGTTATTTCTCCTAACACTTGCTGCCTATAGCATATATTGTCAGAACTCCCTCCTTTGGGTGAAAACGTACTGGATGTGCATGCCTTAGATCCTGGAACAGGACAAAGAAGGCCTTAGGGGTGGGGATTTATCAGATACACACATCCAGTGCGTAGCTTAACTTACTTATCCAAGCCCATGCCAGGGTCTAGTCTTTATACCTATGACCTATTCCTATCCTTATTATTATCCTTATTCTTATCCTTATTTTTATCCTTATCCTTATCCTTATCCACCCACGCCTGGGTCTAGTCTTCTCCCCACGCCGGGGTCTAGGTACCTCCTCCCACGCCGGGGACCTGAGGGCTATCCCTCGAGGGCTATCCCTCCTAACCTAGGGCGCCCTCCTTGCTCGATTCATTAATCCACTGGTTGCTGCTTCAATTTGGTTCGAGATACATGCTCAAGTACAGTCGATAGAGGTTCCACACATCCAAAGGGAGGGAAGAGGCTTTAAATTTGGGTGTGCAAATATGCTTACCTCAGACCAAATGGTGCCAGCGCTGGCTTTTTGCCTCCCCCCCCCCCCGACCTGAGGAGCGTGCCCCCCCCCCTGGACATGCACCTGGATGATCCCACTCCTGACACCAGATGACGGGTTGTCCCCCCCTTTGGAACTCAAGAAGAGGCACCTTCGAAGCAGCAAGTGAGGTTTAATGAAAAATCGAGCAAACACAATATTATGGAGCACGTCTTGAAATTGCAAGGCCTTGCCACACCAGACCATGCAAGTCCAAGCCGCCCTAAAAACTCAGCAAAATACAATTTGTTATATACATGTAATAACAGAAAAAACGCTGCGCTGCAGTGTGACCTCAGACAAGAGAGATTAAGTTTAAAGGCACAGATGTGTGAAAATAAGATAGTTCCAGGCTATTCCTCCCAACAACCTGGGCTTTAGGACCAGGGATGCATTCCCATAATAAAGTTCAATGGTATTTACTTTTGGCAGTAAAACACATACAAATCAAAGGAACAAATCAAAGGATACATCTTACATCATCCCCTGTTCGAGGTTAACTTACAACTATTCCCATAACTTTCTTCCTTTAGAAGAGGTTGAAAAACGTCTCCAAGGTTGGATTTGACCGAGCCGTGAAACAACACGTTTTGCAGTTCAATCTAGCTTTTTTGAAGCAAGCAAAAGAAAGACAATTATATATATATTTCTCAGGTGCCCTGGGTCATGTGGTGCCCCCCATGGCCCCCCATGCCCTGCCCCCGACATATATATATATATATATATATATATATATATATATATATATATATATATATATATATATATATATATATATATATATATATATATATATATACACAGTCATACCCTGTTTTACGCCATTTCGACCTACGTCAAATCCGACTTTACGCCACTCTTCTAGAGTAAATTTCAGTTCAGCGAACGTCATTATGTGCGACTTTACATCACTTCTACGGACGTGAAAAAAATTAAACAATTTAAACAATTGGATGTTTTAACGTTTTAACGATCGTTGATCGTTGTTTCAACATTGATGTTTTAACGATCGAAACAATTTAAAATACAATAAAAAGTACATTAAAAATATTTTTAAAATGTACGTACAGTATACACGTAGCTGCTGGTTCTCATTCAAAACAAAGGCGACGCCATATGCATTTTGTCCTGTGCTGCGGTCGCGTGCTTGCTTTGCCTTTCGCTGGTATTTTTGTGATTATTCCTTTACTGTGTAAAGGTTCCTTTACTGTGTAAAACAACCAATGTAACGTGGCAACGGCGAAACATGACGATGCCGGCTCGGACGTACAGTATACGTTTGTATATATATATAGGCAGGACCCAGTACCTCCAATGATGGGGGCTCATAGTGCGAGAGGACTGGGGGGTGATATTAGGAGATAGTGTCCGATGTAGAGGGATGGTAGCTCTACCATCCCTCACGTTGGGGCAAAGGAGCAATAGATTTATGGGGTTTGGCAGTGTGAACTAGCCGAGGGCGGGCTAGGATATTGTTAGGGATTTAGAAGGACGACAATAGGAGACCGAGATTTAAGTAGAGACATTGATACAGGTGGAGGGGACGTAGTCAGATTAGAAGGATGTTAATGACGAGGGAAGTGTTTAGTATAAGGGAAGACAGGGAAAGCACACGTATTAGAGGGAAGTAGTTAGTTAGATGATGGTGTGTGTGTGTAATTGTGGGTGCCTCTTGGGCTTGGTGAAATGAGGCATTGATCGAGAATGGTTGTGTGTGTGAGAATCTGGTTATCGTTGAAGTTGGTGAAATGAGGCAATGGTCTGGGATGACCGGAGAAAGTGTACGAGTGGTGTATTGAGGACAGGTGTAATGGTGTTGATTGATTGAATTGCATGGGGTGCAAGTGGACAAATGGAGAGAATACTTGGTGTGTGGGAATAAATGGTGTGTGGAGTGAGTAGTGTGGATTGAGCGGTGTGGCGTGCATGGTGTGAAGGAGTGGATGGGGGAGGATGGACCCCTTCATGAATACCCAGGGAGGGTAGTTTAAAGTTAGGTAGAGGGAGTAGGTAAATTGTTTGGAATTGACATCTGTGGTGCAGGGAGTAGCAAGTTGTTGCTTTGAGGGGTGCATGAGTGAGTGGAATGGCTGGGCGTTTGGGCTTAATTAGTGAGTATGGTTAAATGGGCACTCCGCCACCGGTAGTCTGTTGGCCAGGTGAGGCCACAGGTAGGCTCTGGGAGCCAGGTAGCGTTCAGTGTAGAGTTCAGTGGGGCCTGAGGACCCTAAGAGAGGACCCGGGTAGCCCAATGCCAGAGAAGGCATCAGAGGGGTGAGAGAGCCAGGAGGGCCTTCACCGAGTTAGGGTAGTTGAAGGAGCTAGGCAAGCTCGGGTGGCGACTTCAGTGGCGGAGGTGCGCAGGTAAGTAGGACCTGCTGGTAGAGCCACACGACCCAGTCCCAAAATTGTGCGAAGGCACAGATAGAAAAAAGGGGGGAGTGAGACCCCAAATTTGGTAGGGCACCACAGGGTGGGTCAATGGGAATTGGTTTTTAGAACCACATAGTGTAAAAGAGGCCAATTGATTGGCAGGGCAGGACCCCGGGTAGTTTAAAGAGTTAATGTCAATGAGAAGGATAGTTAGGATGAAATCTCTTCGCACCATCCACATCCACTCACCAAGGTGACAGGACTCCACACCCGGTTTTGCAGATGATTTGGAATGAAAGACGCATCATGACGTGGGTGAGACATTGTGTTTATTCCATCTCTTCCTTCTTGGGAGGGATTGGAAATGAATTTGGCATAAAGGGGGATAGAAGAGACAAGACGGTAGAGACGGAATTTGTAAAGTGTAAATACGGGGGTAGTGTAGGTTGACATGGGGGGGGGGGGGGTGACGAACGGCTAGGGACGAGCTTTCTCCGCTCGCCTCCCCGCGCCCCTCATGTTGCATTACCTTGTTTTGACGTGTACCCTTGCGCCCTTTCCCCGCTAACCTCTGCTTTGTCTTTCCTCCCCACCCATGGATCCATATCCTTTGTTGAGGGGAGTGTGCAGGAACCCTGAGCTGTGTGGCTGCACTTTTGTCATAGATACCAAGTAGATACCCTTGATGCATATCCTTGTAAAGAACCGATCGACGTGTGCATATGCACATGTGCATGGATTTGCAAATGCCTGCCTGTACGTCGTCGTTTCTGCGTATATCGCATCGTCCAAAAATAAAGAAGCAAGCAACTTCGGCCGCTCGAGGAAAGACGGGGCACGCCTACGACTCGGAGGCGAGCGTCAATCCCCGGGGCGGCCAGGTTCACGGAACCCTGAACTCGTTCGTTCGTCACAGACGACAGGACACGACCACCGGTGAAACTGCTCGGACACGTTGGGTAAAGCACGCCGTGGTGAAGCGGGCCGCAGAGCCACTCGGCACACAAGCCAGCTCACGGTCGACACGTCCATGCCAGTCACCCCGTTCGAGGAGAAGACCCGACCGATAGAAAACAACGGAGGGCCTCCCGACGGGGAGCGGCAAAGATTCAGGGCGAAGCCGCAGCCTCCTCCAGTTATTTACTCTAGTTTTATGAATTACGGTGTTTGTCTTCATTTTAAGGCATTTTTAAGACATTACTCCCGGTTTACGTCAAAAACCGCGTTACGTCATGGCTTATGGAACCAATTAATGACGTAGGCCGGGGTATTACTGTATATATATATATATATATATATATATATATATATATATATATATATATATATATATATATATATATATTTACGGTTTTTAGAACCTTCACTTTGTACATTTTAGTAAATGTTCCCTTATAAATGATTCCCTGTAAATATCCCCATTATTTGGCTTTATTAAAGATCGCACCCTAGTCAGTCCATGTACAACACGTATAGCACCAAAGGACCTCTCTATAGTTATTTCATTATTATGTGTTTCAGTTAAGGATCTGTTCCCAATAGTTGAATCTGCGTTGCATTAATCAAATAAGATAGGCCCCTTCAATTTCCCCAATCATCGCTCCCTCTCTTCAAAGTGCAGAGAGAGCGGTAGGGCAGCGTTCGCTGCCCCTTGTCTTGATTCGATTGCTTGCCCCAGCCTCCATTGAACATGCGGTCTCAGGCCGAGGAAAAAGGGGGCGGGGCACAAGAACAAGGTGTGGCACGTCAACTCACCATCAGAGGTGGAGCCAGCGAGCCCTTGCCGGCCAACCAGGGCCGAGGTGAGCCGACCGGTAGGCGTGTCATCGGAGCCGGCGGCTTGATACGACAACGGCCAATAAAACGGTTGTGAGGGACTGCTTCGACAGATGAGTGAGAGGGATGAGTGCGTCGACAGATCAAAGAGAGGAGAGCATATATTCATGTTGTCAGACCGCGTGAAACTAATACGTGCAGCTGCCGCCGGGTTTCGCCTAAAGCCCGGAGCGTGGACCGGAGCGTGGACTGGAGCGGACCTCGACGCTGCGCAACGGCCTGGACCTTCCTGCCCTGCCGTCTGCCTGGACCTTCTCCTCCTTCCAGCCTTTCCTTCCTGCCATTCCCTGTTCATGTAAGTCCGTTTGTTTGTCCGGGGTTGTAAGTAAGACTGTAAAGTTAAGCTTGCCCTGTGTCCTTTTGCTCTTCTTCTTCTGTATCTTCTTTGCCTTTCATTTCCTCTTCATTTCGTGTAAATAATTAATAAATACCTGTTATTCCTTTACTTTGGTTTCTTCTTCCCCCGATCGCTTTTGTCCTGTCTCCAATTGAGTACCTGTGGCACGATTCGCCCAACGTTCGGAGTCGGGTTTCGTCCTTTGTTAACGGCTCGAGCTGCGGATTGCCAAACCGCTCGGCAATCTTCCATCTTGTCCGTGGCTCGAGCAGAAGTAGCGCCCTGCTTTGTGGCGAGGTTGGCGAAGGTATCTGGGACTCCATTGACCAGTCACCCTGGTCAAACTCACCCCCCGCAAAGGAGCGCGATACTTTCTAGGACTCGGACGGCCAGTGTGATAGACGAGGGGATTAAACCCCCCTCACCGAGATCCGCAACCTCACGAGTGCCGAAACCGAGATCCGCAACAATTGGTGTCGAGGAGTTGGGATTTTGACCCGAACCAAATTTTTAAAACATCTGAGAAATTTGGTCAAAATTTGTAGCGGCTGAAATTTTTATTAACACCACCAAATTTAAATTGTGCCATGGATGATCAAGGCGATCGGGTGCCAGTAGGGGAGAATGAGGAGGTAGAGGCGACCCAGGACCCCAGGGAGGCAGTGGGAATAGTGGAAGAGGAGAGCAATGAGGATTCGGTAGAGGGGGTTGCAGGCACACAAGATGGCGGCGCCTCGCACGTGGTCGGGGCAGCCGAGCCTGAAATACCAGGCTACATGCGATTTTTTATGGACCGATTAATGGCAAAAATGGACACCAAGGGGGATAGAGCCACCCGGGAAAGGAAAGAATTGAGAAACCAGATACAAAAATGTGGGGAGAGCATACAAAAATGTGGGGAGAGCATGGATCGCATGTTGAGTGGGAAAAGCACACAGGTATGCGATGAGGTAACGCGGCTTGAGGAGCGCAAGAAAATCGAGTTGGAGCAAGGCACACGTAACTGGATGGGTATAGAGATCGCGACCCGGGGTATGGAAAACCTGGCGACCGCCGAAGTAGAGAATTTTATTTTATTAGAACAGGCGGCCGTCAAGGAAAAAGAAAGTGACAAAGAAACCGAACAAATAGTCGAAATTGAAATTGGAAAGACGACGGAGGTAGCCCAGGAATGGAAGGGAGAGGTGGATAATGCACAAAGTCTGGATTCGCATTGTGATGTTGTGCTTATTAACCAAATGGAAAGTTTGCAGGTGGTGTTGGAGCGAGGAGGAAGAAGCACCCAGGTGAGTAAGGTGGTATATGGTGCTAAGAGGTTTGGCGGGAAGGTGTTTGACGCAAAAAGAATTTTCGCGCGCTTGGGGTCGCGACAGCACCCGGGCGCTAGTGAAAGGTCCGTGGTGAGATGTAAGAGTGTGAATGAATGCACGACAGAGTATAGGAGTGATACCGAGTGCGAGCGAGAATGCACGTCGGAGTGTATGTGTGATGAGAGTGACACGGAGAGTGAGATGGGTGAGGAGCGGGTGCGAGGAGGCACACCTGAGTTGGTTGTGGCGCGTGTGCGGGAGGGCACATCGGAGCACGTGAGTGGGTATGTGCAGGAGTGCACACCCGTGGTGAGTGTTACGGAGGACGTAACGGAGGAGAGGTGTGGAATGGAGGTGTGCGTGATAATAGAGTGTGCGAGGAGAATGGGTGCGCAAGAATGTGCGCGAGAGTGTGTGGTGAGCGTTATGAGTAGACCTGAGTATGGAGTGAAAGAGAACGCACAAGCAAGTACAATAACGAAGTGTATGGAGACACCTGGATGTGTGAGGAGGAAAAGGAACGAGTGGTGTGAGCATGTATGGGGAGCATTGATGTTAAACGGGACAGCGTTCGGACCACCATATAGCCGACGCAAGCTCCCGGTCCGTGCCGGGCGGTGTGGGCTGCGGGAGCCGGCGGGGATCGGTGTCACATCGCTCCTGTTCGGAGCATCGTGCACGATTCGGGCCGGGCCCTGCCCCGCACGGTCGAGTCCGCGCTTTGCCGGGCAAGGCCACCGGCCCGGTTTGAGGGGAGGTAGGAGGGGTCGGAACGCGCCCCCTTGTGGTGGCGGCGTTCCACCCGGGCAAGGCTGGCCCACCACGCATGGGAGTGAAAGGCCCCGCGTAGGGATGGTGCTTTGAACCTTGGCCCAACCAAACCTCCTCCCCTGAACCGAATGCCGGACGGACCCAACCTGCAGGCGACCAAACCACCCGTATGCATTGCGCGGCTTTGCGAAGCCGAGCTTTGAAAATGCATTGACGTACCGAGAGGCTCATAGTTCAATGGACGATTGATGGTGGCCATGAAATTGATAGTGTTATTGTTTGAAATTGATAGGGAATTGGCTTGGAATTACTAGTGATTCGAAATTGGGGATAGTGAACATGATTGGCAAATTTGATGGGCAAAAATGATTGGCAGTAATGATTGGCAAAAATTGGATGGGCAAAATTGATAATGGGAGATGCCTGATGTGGAGGGATGGCAACTCTGCCATCCCTCCCATCCTACCAGGGCACATGAGCATTAGTTTATGGGGTGGCTGTGCAAACTAGCCCGGGAGGGTTAGGATAAATTGATATGAATTTCGAAAAAAAATGACAATAGGTAACGTTAGATTTAAGTAGTGACTTTTTGTACAGGTAGTCAGGGACGTAGAGAGGTTAGAATGGTTGTTAACGACGTGGTATGTGCAATAGTGTAAGGGATGACTGGGGATGCACTAAATTAGAGGGAAACCAGGTAGCCAGATGATGCAGTTGTGTTTGTAGTGAGAGTGATGAAATGAGGAAATGGTATAAAAGTGCACGGTAGTGCTGGTTATGAAATGAGGCAATGCTCGTGAACGATGTGTGTGTGTGAAAGTGAATGAGCAGAGCATTGTGGACATGTGAGTAATTGTGATTGTGCATTGAGTTGAGTGTATTGCATTGAATGAATGAGCCTGGGAGGAAAGGAGGGTGCAAGTGCCACCAGGTGTGCAGGTGACACCAGGTGTGTGGGCACAGGTGTGCAAGCGAAGCACAGGTGTATGGAAAATGGTTGTGTGGAATAGCTCGTATGGAGTAGATGGTCTGGAGTGAATGGAGCATGGAATGTGATGGAATGGAGTATGGAATGGATGGTGTGGGGTGAGTAGTGTGGAATACGTGGAGTGGAGTGGTTGGTACGAAAGGAGTGGATGGGGAATATGGACCCCTTCACGAATACCTGGGGAGGGTAGTTTAAAAGTAGAGTAGATAGAGGGAGTAGGTAAATTGTGGTTGGATATTGGCATCTGTGGTGTGGGTAGTTGCACAGGAGTGTTGTGATTGGTGCATGAGTAAAGTGGAATGGCTGGGCGTGTGGCCTGTTAGTGAGTGTGATTGGTTGAGCACTCCGCCACTGTTAGGATGTCGGCCAGGTGAGGCCGCAGGTAGGCTCTGGCAGCCAGTAGAGTTGTTCAATGGGGCCCGAGGATCCAGAAGACAGACCCGGGTAGCCCGTCGCCAGAGAGGGCGGTAGTGGGGTGAGAGCACCAGAGGGCCTTCCCCAGGTAGGTTAGGGTAATGAGCAGGTAAGCTCGGAGAAAACTGCAGTGGCAGAGGTGTGCAGGTGAGCGGACCTGCTGGGAGTGCCACACGACCCAGCCCGGAAATTGTGCGAAGGTACAGGGTGAAGAATCGGGGGAGTGAGACCCCAAATTGGTCAGCACCACAGTTTGGTCAATGGGGGTTCAGTTCTTAGAACCACATAGTGTAAGATGGCCAATGGTTTGGCAGGGAAAGACCCTGGGTAGAGTAAAAGTGTTAAAGTCATTTAGAAGTATATTTGGATTGAAATCTCTTCGCACAATCTGCATCCACTCACCTGAGGTGATGACAGGACTCCACACCAATGATTTGTGCAAATGTTTGGAATGGTGAGACTCATCATGACGTAAGTGTGACATTGTGCTGTAATTCCATCTCTTCCTCCTTAGGAGGGATTGATGAGGAATTGGAATTGGGGGCAAATTTGGATTAGAGGGATTGGTAACCAATTTGGATTCGGGGAGATATGGGGAAGACAGGACAATAGAGATGGAATTGGTAAATGTGTAGAATTTTGTAAATACAGGGTAAGGGCAATGGTAGGGTAGGTGACAGGGGGGGTGACGTACAGTAGGGACGAACTTTCTCCGCTCGCTCCCATGCGCACCTCACCTTGCATTACCTTGTTAATGTGTACCCTTGCGACCTTGCCCCGATGCTTGCTGTGTCCTTCCTTCCCCACACACAGCTTGTTCTTTTGGGTCCGGGGGGAGTGCGCAGGTAGCCGCAGTTGTGTGCCCGAACCGCCGCTGCAGCCTGCCTGGACCGATACACCACCTTATGGACCGCACGACTTGCGGCCTAGCACCACCATATGGACCACGGTTCTGTGGCTAAGCACCACACTTATGGACCCCACGTGTTGGGGCCTGGCCCCTCTGCTGGGACCGGCCATGGTGGCCAGAGAAAAGTTTGCTTGCGGACCACGGTAAGGTGGCCCCTTTGCCATACAGGTGGACCACCCTTAGTTGGCCCCTGTTGGCCATAAATAAAAAATTGGATGCGTTGTCTGCCTTTTTATTATCCTCAAATAGGCCACAAGCAAAGAAGAGTCAACATCAAGAACAACAACATCAAGAAACATCGGCCAGCAGAGCGGGAGAAACAAGACAAGGTCATCAGTTTGTTTATTATTGAAATGTGATGACATGTGTGAAATGAGCACTGGATGGTGCTTTTCGTGCTTTTGGTGCTTATTGGTGCTTTGGTGCTTTGGTGATTTGTAATGCTCCTGTGCTCGGGGATGCACTGCAATATCAATTATGCATCCCCAGGCATGTGGGTATGGTGTATCGGTGCAGTGCAGTGTGCTCCTTCATCTTTCAAAAGATTTTTTTTTTGTCTCCCAAAATGACAGGTCCTGGGTTCGCATTGTAAATACCAATTAGTGTCTTGTAAATAATGCTCCCCACCGGCTAAATGTATAGTTTGAAGACCATTCCGCAATTCGGTTAGTCTGTGGGCATGAGTCTGTTAGGTAGGATGCAACGTAGCAGGCGGGATATACTTAGTTGTTTTAAAACGGTCACACTCAGGGTAAGGTTAATAGTAGAGGGTTACTACACCTGAGTGTCACATTAAGTAAAGTTATTTTGGGCCGGGACAGCCCTGGCGGAGAGACGGGTGCTGTGTTACGGTTTTTAGAAACTTCACTTTGTAAATTTTAGTAAATGTTCCCTTATAAATGATCCCCTGTAAATATCCCCATTATTTGGCTTTATTAAAAATCGCACCCTAGTTAGTCCATGTACAACACGTAGAGCACCATAGGACCTCTCTGTCGTTATTTCATTACTGTTTGTTTCAGTTAAGGATCTGTTCCCAATAGTTGAATCTGCGTTGCATTAATCAAATAAGATAGGCCCCTTCAATTTCCCCAATCATCGCTCCCTCTCTTCAACGTGCAGAGAGAGCAGTAGGGCAGCGTTCGTTGCCCCTTGTCTTGATTTGATTGCTTGCCCCAGCCGCCATTGAACATGCGGTCTCAGGCCGAGGAAAAAGGGGGCGGGACACAAGAACAAGGTGTGGCACGTCAACTCACCATCAGAGGTGGAGCCAGCGAGCCCTTGCCGGCCAACCAGGGCCGAGGTGAACCGACCGGTAGGCGTGTCATCGGAGCCGGTGGCTTGATAACTCAACGGACAATAAAAGTGGTTGCGAGGGACTGCTTCGACAGATGAGTGAGAGGGATGAGTGCGCCGACAGATGAAAGAGAGGAGAGCTGAGTGCGAAGGTCCGAGGTGCGAGAGGAGAAGACGCTGAGTGTGGGTCCATTGGCCACGACAATCTCGCATATATTCACGTTGTCAGACCGCGTGAAACTAATGCGTGCAGCTGCCGTCGGGTTTCGCCTAAAGCCCGGAGCGTGGACTGGAGTGTGGACTGGAGCGGTCCTCGACGCTGAGCATCGGCCCAGACCTTCCTGCCCTGCCGTCTGCCTGGACCTTTTCCTCCTTCCAGCCATTCCTTCCTGCCATTCCCTGTTCATGTAAGTCCGTTTGTTTGTCTGGGGTTGTAAGTAAGACTGTATAGTTAAGCTTGCCCTGTGTCCTTTTGCTCTTCTTCTTCTTCTGTATATTCTTTGCCTTTCGTTTCCTCTGCATTTCGTGTAAATAATTAATAAATACCTGTTATTCCTTTACTTTGGTTTCTTCTTCCCCCGAACGCTTTTGTCCTGTCTCCAATTGAGTACCTGTGGCACGATTCGGCCAACATTCGGAGTCGGGTTTAGTCCTTTGTTGACGGCTCGAGCTGCGGATTTCTAAACCGCTCGGCAATCTTCCATCTTGTCCGTGGCTCGAGCAGAAGTAGCGCCCTGCTTTGCGGCGAGGTTGGCGAAGGTATCTGGGACTCCATTGATCAGTCACCCTGGTCAACCTCACCCGCGCAAGGGAGCGTGATACCTTCTAGGACTCGGACAGCCAATGTGATAGAAGAGGGGATTAAACCCCCCTCGGTAAGGGGAGTGCCGAAACCGAGATCCGTAACAATATATATATTTTGAGCTTGATTGGACAATATTTCGAGATTGGAGATCTCGCGAGATCTTGTCGGGGTGGTCACGGTTTTTCGAAGCTGTTCCACGATCTTCACGCACGCTCGAAGTTAAGTAATTGTCACATTTGTATTTTTGTCGAAACTGTATTTATCTTACGTGTGTATACCTTTTGCGTGTCCCTTGGAGGATTATCGGTGGTCATCTTTCATACCTGTAAAAAATAGTCGAGTATTTCTTGCCACGCGGCCTAGTTGTTGAAGCTTCCGACCTTGAGGCTTGGTTCTCTCCGGGCATCCAAAGCGGTTATTTTTTCATTCGTGTGTTTGTCAAATTTCAACTCATTATTTTATCGTCCATGCATTATTGTTTGTTTATAGTTAGTTTTGGTTTGAATTTCCTGTAACTCGTAATTAATTAATAGTGTTCTGCTTCTCGTGTGCGGCCTTGTACTTCCGTCGGTGTTTGTTAACTTAAGTCCCCTACATCGTGTTTTGCTTGGCTCTTACTTTTTTCCCTTCTACCCCGAACATAATACTCTTTGTCTAACGTTTTAAATCCCCACTCCCCCCCCCCCCCCCCAAAAAACAAACAAAAACAAACAAAAAACATTTATTTTCCTTTCTCCACGTGTGCTGTTGTCTCATCCTGTACTTTCTGTCCAGGTGTGCTGTTCGCCCCGCCCCCATTATCTCCTTGCCATCCACCTTTTGCCCTGTTCACGTGACTCGTGGTGGTCCCTCTCGGCTCTCCCCCCGTTGGTATTTTGTGCATATAAGATTGTTCACGGTTCTGTTTAAATATTATTTAAATATGTTTTACCTTTCCCCTTCAGTGTTTAATTCAGTGGTATATTACAACAAGCTGTTTTTCTTCCTATTTAAAAGGCTTTTCTCAATTTCCTCTCCAACTCATTCCACGTCAAAAAAAAAGAAATTCAATCTCTTATACGTCTCCCTCACTACATGGTCTAAATTCTCATTCATTCCACCCCTCCTCCATCGTTCTGAATCGGATTGCTAACTTGAAAATCACAACAAACCCAATTTGTTACCAATGTTCGTCTTTCATTAATCATCCACTTCCTAAACTCCCCTCTTGCCCCTCCCCTCCAAATCCCCCCCCTTGCACCTACACTCCTAAACTCCCCCCTTGCCCCTCCACTCCTAAACTCCCCCCTTGCCCCTCCACTCCTGAACTCCCCCCTTGCCCTTCCCCTCCTAAACTCCCCCCTTGCCCCTCCCCTCCAAATCCCCCCCCCCTTGCCCCTACACTCCTAAACTCCCCCCTTGCCCCTCCACTCCTAAACTCCCCTCTTGCCCCTCCCATCCTAAACTCCCCCTCACTCCTCCCCTTCAAAACTCCCCCCCAACCCCTCCCATTCAAATCTCCCCCCATAACATTCCTCTCCAATTCTCCCTCCTCCCCCCTCCTCCTGAAAGCTGCCTTATCATCACTTCATCTCCCTTCTATCTCATACCTCCACCCCCCCCCCACCCTTCTACTTTCCTCTGCCCCCCCTCAACCAACCCCTCACTGTGCCTCATCCCTTCACCATCAAACCTTTCATCCTCCTCATCCTTCCCTTTCTTGGAACTCTTCTGTAATCTCCGACACACTATCAACTGCTCTCCCTACCTCCCCCTCTCATCCTTCATCTTACCCTACTCCTCCCCTCCCCTGTCCTGTACCCAATGCCCCCCCCCCTCTCTCTTCATTAACGGTATGGACCTCAAACATCCGCGGCCTTCGCTCAAACCTGACTGATCTCTCCATACAGGTTGCTTCTGACAATCCAGACTTGATCTGCTTAACAGAGACTTTCCTCCTTCAAGATGTCCCTGATTCCTTAATATCTCTTCCTGGTTACTCCCTCCTCCGGTATGATAGACCTGAGCCTCGTCCTGGTGGTGGGGTGGCTATCTTTATCAAAAACTCTCTTCCTCACTCTCCTTGCACTGCCCTCCCGCCCCCTCACCCCCAGGAGTACCTCTGGCTACGGCTTCCTCTCCGCTCCCACCTTCTGTTCATATGTGTTCTGTACCGTCCTCCAAACAGTGATGACTCCATTTACATTTCACTGTCTGACAACATGGACCAACTTCTATCCACTCATCCCAACTCTCTCTTCCTCATATGTGGTGACTTCAACTGTTATCATCCCAGCTGGTTGGATGTGGGTTCCTCTCTCACCAGTCATGGCACCTCAGCAAAGGACTTCTGTGACTCACTGGGTGGGATTGACACAATCTGTCAATTTCCAGACCCGGATCTCAGCCAATGGAGTATCTTCTCTTCTAGACTTGATTATGACAAACTTCCCTGCTAATGTCTGCTGCTCTTCTTCTGCTCCAATCGGTTCTTCTGATCATGTGCTTGTCAAAGTGGACAACTCTCTGGCCATTCTCAGAGAGCCTCCTCAGCGTCGGCGAGTCTGGCATTTCACTCAGGCCGACTGGGACGGTCTTCAAGCAGCAATCAATCGTCTGGATTGGTCTCCCATCTCCACTGCCTCTGACATCAATTCTTCCTGGGAATTCTTCCAAAGCAAACTGCTCTCTCTCATGCACAGATTTATCCCATCTCGTCTGCAGTTGTCTTACCCTTCCTCCCGTCCATAGTACACTGAATCTTGTGGTGAGGCAGTTGCCCTGAAACAACTTGCCTTTGCCTCTTGAAAGGCTAATCCACCTGAAGGCAATCTCAGTTCCTTCCACCAAGCTCGGAACAAGTGTGTGTCTATCCTCAGGAGTGCCAGGAAGCACTATCTCTCCACACTCAAGAATGAACTCTCAAACCTGTCTCCTTCCTCCAAATCCTGGTGGCATCTGGTCAAATCCGTTTCTGGTGTTTGTTCCTCCTCCATCCCCTCCCTTACCTCAAATGGCCACACTGTTGACATCGCATGTGACAAAGCCGAATGCCTCAACTCTGTGTTTGCATCAAAGTCTTTAGTCCCAAACCCATCTCTCTCTGTTCCCACCTTTCCCAGTCGAACCCAACTGCTCCAGGACTCTGTGTCCTTCTCTCCTGACAAGGTGGAGAAGTTTTTATCAATCCTCGACTCTGATTCTGCAACTGGACCAGACGGCATCAGCCCACAGGTCCTAAAATCCTGCTCTGTCGCTCTATCTCACCCTCTCTCTGTTCTTTTCACCCTATCTTTTGCTCAAGGTCATCTGCCAGCATCCTGGAAATCAGCAAACATTACCGCTTTACACAAAAAAGGTGCAAAAACAGATCCTTGTAACTACAGACCAATCAGCCTAGTCCCAATTATCAGCAAAGTCATGGAATGCATCATTGCTTCGGATATGAAATCTTTACTCTTCTCCAATGGCTTGATCTCTGATCATCAATTTGGTTTCAGACCGGGTCACTCTACTCTGGACATGCTGCTTCTGCTGTCTCAACGGTGGATGGAGTTCCTCAATGCCAAACAGGAAATCAGAGCTGTCTCCCTTAACATATCACGTGCCTTCGATACTGTCTGGCACCCAGCTCTGCTCACCAAACTCTCCTCCTATGGTATCCATGGAAATCTCCATGCATGGCTTGCGGACTTCCTCTCTGGTCGTAGTCAACGTGTGGCCCTGAATGGATTTCTCTCATCTCCCCTTCCTGTTCAGGCTGGAGTTCCCCAAGGCAGTGTCCTGGACCCTGTGCTTTTTCTGGTCTTTATCAATGATCTCTCCGACTGTCTGGAAAATCCTCTCTATCTCTTTGCTGATAACTCCACCCTCTGCCGCTCCATGCCTCTTCCCTCAGATCGGCAGTCTGCAGCCTCCTCACTCTCTGAAGACCTGGACAAAATCACAGACTGGTCAAACAAGTGGAACATGTCTTTCAATACTGACAAATCTCACACTCTTACTATGTCTCTCCGAAAAGATCGACTGGACAACCCTCCCATCTACTTTCTCATCAATCCTCTCCAAGAAGTTCTGTCGCTCAAGCTTTTGGGTCTCACTATCTGCCATGATCTTTCTTGGGAAAACCACATTTCCAAGCTGACCTCCAAAGCCAGTCGCCGACTGGGCATCCTCCATCGTGCGAAGTCCTTCCTAGGCACACCTGAGCTCCTCACCACATACAAGGCTTTCATCCGTAGCTCAATGGAATACTGTTCTCCCTTATGGACCGGTGCTCCTGCCTCACACCTAGCTCGGCTTCACGCTGTTGAAACCAAAGCTTTCAGAATCATTGGAATCTCCTGCGATGAAGCTATCTCTGAGGGCCTTTCACTCACTCATCGCAGGCATGTAGGTGGTCTTTCTGTCTTCTATCGACTCCTCTCCGGCCTTGCTCCCCCAGCTCTCTCTGTGCTCTGTCCCCCAAATATTCCTACAGGTCGCACAAGATCTGCCAGCAACCCTCTGATGGTTAAACTGCCAAAATCTCGGCTCTCTGCTCAACTTCACTCTTTCATTCCTCTTTTCTCCCGCCTCTGGAACAAACTCCCACACTCCCTTCAATCCCACTCCTCCCTCCAGGTCTTTAAACAGCTGTTCACCACCATCTCTTATCTTCCCCCATCCAAAACCTTGATCTTTTCTACCCCCACTAATTCACCCCAGATCCACCTTGTTTGAAATTCCAACTTCTTTCCTGGAAGTCCTGGCAGTGTCCATATGTTTTATACCTCTCCCACCTCCCCTTCCCATGCCCCCCCCCCCCCCAAAGCCCTCTCCCACCCACAGATCTCTCGATGTCTCCATGTCTCTCGGTCCCTGCTCTCAAATGTTGTGTTTGTGTCCTTCCCCCTCTCTCCCCATCTTGTCTACCGCTCCCGATGTTATATGTTTTATGTGTCGGTTTGTCTTTCTGTGTGATTAATGTTTGCTCTTTCACGAGCCTCGATCTTATGTAGAAAAAAAAAAAAAATTTTTTTACAGGTTGCTCAAAATGTTGACAAATTTTAATGAATAATAAGAAACAGAATTTTTAGCATCATACATCAATTCATAGATAATTATATATGTTCAATTACTCAAATTATTTATTATTGTAATTGTTGTTGTTTGTTTGTAAACTAATAAATAATTATGTACAATGTACCATTGTACAATGTACATGTATGTTCAATTGTTCATTGCTCATTGTTCAATGTTCATTCATATAGTCAAATTAAGATTAAAAACAAAACAGTAGATTAAACATTCATGTCTTAATTTGACAATAAATCATTTATCGGATAAAATAAATAATCGCTCAGAAAATATAAAACAAATCTATCAGAACAATTAAAACAAAGTAAACATCAGAATACACATAATTTGAATGATTTTACATAACATTGTTTTCAGAAACTTGTGTTTCAAAACATTGCCTACTTCTGTGACAAGATGGCTTTGGTTGACACTGGAAAGTTTTCACGATGAAGTTTCACAACTCTCAACACAAATTGCTTCTTAATTGAATTAAAGTGTCAATCATTTTTCATTGGTTATGACTTTTGGCCAAACATTTTGAGTTGGTTTTCAAAATGTTAAAAGTAACGAGGTTTGAGTATCATTAAAAGTTGGAAAAACATGGGAAAATTGAATTTGGACTAAATTGGAAAAAGGGATTATGCATGTTGTCATCTAATTGGTTTAAAAGTGAATTTTTTTTTTTAAGGGAGCATTGACATACTTAAGTGGAAATCAGAAGATTGTGTTAATCAACTTGATTTGTAAAAATTTGATAGAAGAAGATGAACCATTTTGATTTTTGATTTCTGCTTTGAGTGGAAGTTAATTTGGTTGAAGAATGTGATAAATTTCAGATTGTAAAATCAATGTGGAATCCGAATATTAATGTCAATGTGAAGATACCTTGAAAAATGAGCAAGGTGGTACGTTGAAAAAGGAAGGGTCCAAATATCTGTATAATACATATGTGCTTAACATCTGGTGATTCTTCAACAGGGAACGCAATTACCTGGCCTCCACAAAGGTGTTTTGGCTTTGGAGACGAGGGACCGATAAGTGGTTCTCAGCCTATCGGTGGTGATTTATCTGCCTGATAAATCTGGGCATTGGCTGGTGTAATGGCTATAGAAAAAGGAGGTGTTCCTGGAGTCAGCTGCAATCGTCAATTGAAAGCTGGAGAGACTCTTCCTGGAATCACCAGTGAAGAACGACTGTAATACCAATCTCAAAAGACGCAACATCCATGCTACGGTGTACAAGGTGGAATAAACCCCAGCAGATTTTATTTATAGTACACACAGTGGATAGTGCATTCAGGTGTACGCAGAAGTGCAGATCATAGTAGTTTACCTAGTACATTGTGTAGGTATTGTGTTATTCATACAGGCATTATGGGAAAGAGGGCCTGTAAGGGTAGAAAAGGTGAACCAGATATTCCACAAAAAGGTATTGTACATATTATATGTACAACCATTATGGTATAGAGGCCATTCAAAATGTTGAGAACTGGTATTTGTGGACAAAAGGACATGCCAAGGAGTTTCCAAGAAACGGGACATTTGAACGAAGCCTATTGGAGACATTAGGACAAGAATTGGAAGCCAGGAAGAGACAGAATCTAACGGTAGACTGGCTGGAATTCCATCATTGGGATGTTGAGTCCAGGAAGTGGGAACAGCAGGAAAGGATAATGGACCTAGAACTTAAAACTAAAGGGGATACAGGATACATTGGAGGAGATACATGCGCAAATGCATTTGAACGTAGGAATGAAAGTGACATTTGCCCCACCCAATTCTAATGTCTCCCCAAATAGAAAGGTACAGAGAATCTTCTCATGATTAAGCGACACATCAGAGATCTGATCGGAAAAGTAAAGATAGAAGAAAAAAGGTGGAAAGAACAAAGGATGATTATGTCGGTATTTTAAGTGTGGAGACATGGGACACTGGAGACGACAATGTCCGTATTCCAACAGGAGACGATTTGGCAGGTAAAACCAAGATCAAGGGTACCAGTGCTCACTTGCACCTCAGAAAATGACCAGGTCTCCATTGCTGCAGACCCCAAATGATGATTGGCCTCAACCGACTAGATAACTAGACCAAGATGAGACTTTTGCACACCCAATCATGCGCTCTACAACCAACTCAGGTGTGCCTCCTCGCACACCCTCCTCATTCGACTCACACTCCTGGTCACACTCACTCCTACTTCCACACTCTGTATCGCTCTCACTCTTCAACGCACACTTTTTCCTTACACGCGTGCCATTTCCACTCACACATCGCACCACGGACCTCCCACAAACGCCTGCGGTACGCTGGGATCCCAAGCGCGCAAAAATTCTTTTTGCGCTGAACACCTTCCTGCAAAACCTCTTCGCACCATATATCACCCGGCTCACCTTGGCGCTTCTTCTTCCTACCCCGCTACAACACCTGCAAACTTTCATTGGGGTTAATGAGTACAGCATTATGATGTGGATCCAAACTTTGTACAATTCCCATCTCTTCCCTCCGCGAGTGCTCTTCTAAGTCCGTCTCTTCCGCCCCAATTTCCACTATTGGTTCGATTTGCATTAATCCTTTCTCTTTATTAAGCCCGACGACCGCTGGCATGCTTACAATTTTTCCTACTTCAGCGGTTGCCGGCTTCCACATAACCCGGGTCGCGATCTCTACCCCGGTCCACGTGACTTTGCTTTGCTCACCCTCACTCAACCTGCGCTTCTCGAGTCGCGTTACCTCGTTGCGCACAAATGCGACCTCCTCGCCCAACCTGCGGTTAACCTCCCTCTCAACTTCCCTCGTCACATACAGGGCTTGCCCCCTCGCTAGCCCCTCGTTGATTTCTCCCATCTGGCCACCCACGTCCTCCAACTGGCCCCCTAATTTGTTTTCTACCCCTCCAAATTCATTCCTCAACTCTCCAATTTGGCTTCCCAATTCATTTCTCAATCCGCCAATTTGCTTGCCCAATTGCTCCCCCATTTTGTTCATTTCCCATTTCGATTCTGTCATGCACGCCCTGATTTGTGCCATAAGCAGGTTCATATCTATTGGAGCCGCGGGCTCGACTGCTGCGGCCATGTGCGAGGCGCCGCCATTTTGTGCGCCTGAGACCACGTGCGAGATGCCGCCATTTTGCGTGCCTGCAACCCCCTCTACCCCACCTTCTTCAACCTCCTCCTCCATTACTCCCAATTGTTCCCTGGGGTCCTGGGTTGCCTCCAACCCTTCTTCTATCCCCTCATTCTCCCCCACCGGCATCCGATCGCCTTGATCATCCATGGCACGATTTACTTTGGATGTTCAATAAAAATTTCGACCGCTCAAAATTTTGACCAAATTTTTCAAGATGGATTTTAAAATTTGGTTCGGGCTTCAAATCCCACTCCCGGACACCAATTGTTGTGGATCCAGGGGTCGGCACTCCCCTTACCAAGGGGGAGTTAATCCCCTTGTCTTTTACACTGGGCGAGCCCCCAGCCCTGGAAACTATAACGCTCTTTTGCGGGGTTGAGATTGGCCAGAGTGATTGGTCAAGGTGGGCTCCCAAATACCTTTGCCAATCTCTCCACAAAACAGGGAGATAATTTCCGCTCGAACCACGGACACATGGAAATTGCCGAGCGGTTTAGCAATCCGCGATTTGAGCCGTTAGCAATCGACAAACCCGATTCAGAGCGATTGGCCAAATCGTGCCACCGGTACTCAATTGGGGAAAACACGAAAGTGATCAGATGAGAAGAAACCAAGGGGTAAAGAAAGAACAAAGATGATTTATTATACACAAGAATGAAGAGGAAATGAAAGGCAAGAGTATACAAGAAGAGGAAATGAAAGGACACAGGGCAAGCTTGCACTATACAGTCTTACTTAACACACCCAGGACAGAACAAACACACTTACACGGGAGGATGGGATGGCAGGGATGGTAGGAAGCGAAGGGTCCAGGTAGCGTTCAGCCGATGGGAAGCCGTCCAGGCTTCGGCCCCAATCCACGCTCCAGCTCTGTGGCGAAAACCTCGGCAGGCAGCTCCACGTATCGTTGGCCACGAGAGGACTTTACTTATAGCGGGGAGGAAATGCTTCGGCATACGTAATAGCTGGATCTTCCACGGAGCGCGCGCCCAACCAGTTCGTGCAACAACCACAAAGGACTCCTCGCTTCTCCGACTCTAATTATTCGGGCTCCCTCACTCATCTCTTGAAGTAGTCCCACGCGTCCGCTTATATTGGCCGCTCGCGTATTAAGCCGCCTGCTTTTAGGATACGCCCACCGGTGAGCTCTTGTCATACACTTGTCTGCGCACTCGGACGCGGCCATATTGACGATAGACCAGAAATCTAGACTTGTCACTGAAGATCACGTGATTCCAGTGTCCTGGCTGCCATTGACGGTGCCCTCTGGCCCACTGCAATTGGTGCTGGCGGTGTTGTCTGGTCAGACGTGGCTTTCTCAGGGGACGCCTGGCACGATAGCCTGGTTGAACCAGTCGTTGGTTGACTAGCCTTCTGGATACAGGCACATTTGTCAGTTGCTGCCACTCAGCCCTAAGCCGATTAGCTGACTTGGTACGGCCATTGCGGATTAACCGGTGCAGCTGGTGATCATCCTTGGAGACTTTTCCCGGATTGTTTTTTTTTTTCATCGTTCTGTTTGGATATTGTTGGAATATGTTTAAACCGCAGCCGTGATGCTGACGCCTCCCCCCCCCACCCCCAGAATTTACATGTTTTAAACGTTTCCCAGTGTGTACCCTGGTCAGAATAGGTACACCGTATCCCTGCGTGTCGTAAGAGACGACTAAGAGGGTTGGCGTCAGGAAGGGCATCCGGCCATAAAAACATTGCCTCAAAAAGAGAACCATGACAATCACAAGTACATATGGGCAGGGTGCAGCCCGAAGTGGAGATCGGTTTCTGAGGTTTGGGACATGGAATGTGGGGACAATGACAGGGAGATCAGGAGAAGTGGTGGAAGTATTGGTCAGAAGAAGAGTGGACATATGTTGTGTGCAAGAGACGAGATGGAAGGGAAGTGGTGTGAGAATGGTGAAGGGTAGGCAGGGACAGAAATACAAGTTTGTGTGGCAAGGGTGCCCGGAGGGCGTGAATGGTGTTGGTGTCCTGTTTTCTGAGGAGTTTGTAGACAGTGTGGTGAGTGTGACTAGAGTGAGTGATAGGTTGATGATGGTGAAAATGATGATTGGAAAGCTCTTGGTGAACGTCATCTCGGGATATGCTCCGCAGGTTGGTCGAAGCGATGAAGAGAAGGACAAGTTCTGGTGTGCGATAGAGAAGCTGATGGAAAACGTGAAAGATGAGGAAGTTGTTGTGGTGGGAGGAGACCTGAATGGACATGTGGGAAGGAGTATGGATGGTTTTGAGGGAGTTCATGGGGGTTACGGATATGGTGTGAGAAATGGAGAAGGTGAAAGGATTTTGGAGTTTGCTGATGGAGCTGATTTGTTGATTTGTAATACTCAGTTCCAGAAAGAGGACAATAAGCTTGTTACATACACGTCAGATGGGTCGACGACAACCGTTGACTACCTGATGGTGCGTCGGCGAGATAGGGGGCACCTCCGGGACACAAAGGTGATCCCGGGGGAGGAGGCTGTTTCACAGCACCACTTGGTTGTCTGCGACATAAGGGTGAAAGGTGCGAGGAGAGCTCGGCGGGTGAAGTACCAACCGAGAATGAAGGTGTGGAGGTTGAAAGAGGTGACAGTAAGGGAGGCATTAAAAGAGAGGCTGAGTAGGGTAGAGGATGATGTGGTTGAGCTTGAAAGTGGTTGGATGTCAATGAAAGCTAGTCTGTTGGGAGCCATTGGTGAGGTATGTGGATGGACAAAAGGACCACCGAGGCACTCGGAAACATGGTGGTGGGATGTTGAGGTTGGAAAGAGGATTGACGAGAAGAGGAAGAAGTTCAAAGAGTGGCAGAAGGCGAAGGGTACGGGAGCAGAAACAGCAGAGCATGAAAGTTATAAGGCAGCCAGGAAGGCTGCAAAGAAAGAGGTAGCAAAGGCGCAGGAGGCGTGTAGGAAAATGTTCGGAGAACGCTTGGATTCGGAAGAGGGTCAGAAAGCAGTATTCAGGATTGCAAAGCAGATAGCGAAAGAGAGGTGTGATGTAATGGGGGTGAGTTGCTTGAAGGATGAAGTGGGACAAATCGTTGTCGACCCAGATGGAATTAAAGGAAGATGGAAAAGATATATGGAAATGCTGTTGAATACAGAGAATGAATGGGATGGCAACATAGAGAGTAACCCAGTTTTAGGACCGGCAGAGAAGATAACTGAGAAGGAAGTTGAGGAAGCGATAAAAGCAATGAAGAGTGGAAAAGCGGGAGGGCCGACGGGAGTTGTGGGAGATATGTTGAAGGCAGCAGGAAGTTGGGGTGTGAAGAGAATGACAGAGATCTGTAATTTGGTGGTGAAAGAAGGCCGAATTCCAGTGGATTGGGAACTGAGTACCCTCTTCCCTCTATACAAGGGGAAAGGTGACCCTCTGGAGTGTGGCTCGTACCGAGCGATAAAGTTATTGGAGCATGGAATGAAGGTATTGGAAAGGGTGTTGGAGAGTAGGATAAGGAAGAAAGTGAAGATCGACGAAATGCAGTTTGGATTTATGCCAGGAAGAGGAACGACAGATGCGCTTTTCATTGTGAGGCAGTTGCAGGAGAAGTACATGAATAAGAGGAAGAAGTTGTTTTTTGGGTTTGTTGATCTGGAGAAAGCATTCGATAGGGTTCCACGCAAAGTATTGACATGGGCATTGAGGAAGTTAGGAGTGGAGGAATGGTTGATCAGAGTAGTGATGGCAATGTACAAAAGAGCACGCACAGCTGTAAGGACGAAGGACGGGAACAGTGGTGAGTTTGAGGTGAAGGTGGGAGTGCATCAGGGGTCGGTACTAAGTCGACTACTATTTGTAGCTGTGATGGAGGTGCTGGCTCAGACCGTAAAGGAGGGTTTACCGTGGGAGTTGTTGTATGCAGATGATCTGGTGTTGATTGCGGAAAGTATGGATGGACTGAAGGAAAAGATGAACAAGTGGAAGGAATGTAAGGAGACAAAAGGTCTGAAGGTGAATATCGGAAAGACAAAGGTGATGGCAAGTGGTAAAGCATGTGGTGAGGTGGAAAGAACTGGGAAGTGGCCGTGTGCTGTGTGTAGGAAGGGTGTCGGAGTGAACTCCATTCAATGTACAATGTGTGCTGAGTGGGTTCATCAAAAATGTAGTGGTCTGAGAGGGTCATTAACCAGTGTGGCAGCTACATTCAAATGTAAGGTGTGCACAGAGGGAGCTGCAGATGGAGGAAATGTTGAGTTGGATCTTGGAGACGGCGTGAAGCTGGAAGGTGTGAAAACATTTTGCTACCTCGGAGACATGCTGAATGGAGAAGGTGGATCAGACTCGGCAACGGTTGCTCGAGTGAGATGTGCATGGAAGAAGTTTCGGGAACTGAGTGGCGTGCTGATGAGGAGGAGAGTGTCGCTGAAGCTGAAGGGAAAGGTGTATGCTGCATGTGTGAGAAGTGTTATGATTTATGGGAGCGAGACATGGGTAATGAACGTAGAGCAGCAACGAAGGCTGGAAAGGGTGGAAATGCGAATGGTTCGATGGATGTGCGGAGTATCGTTGAGAGAGAGGAAGACAAATGATGAATTGCGAAAGATGATGGGAATATTGCCTGTGATTGATGCTGTGAAGAGGAACAGGTTGAGATGGTTTGGTCATGTATTGAGGAAGGATGAAAGTGACTGGTTGAGAAGAGTGATGGAAGTTAATGTAGAAGGAAGTAGAGGACGGGGGAAGACCGAGAAAGACTTGGCAAAAGATGGTGGAAGAAGAAATGCGGGCAAGGGGGTTAACAAGGAGAGATGCAGAAAATAGGGCAAAATGGAGAAGATTGTCATGGGGACCGCAAGGCTAACCCCCGCTCTAGCAGGGAACATAGCATTAAAATGCATGTTGTGTTGTTGTTGTTGGTGATCATCCCTCCTTGTGGTTCTGCAGGGACGTCCTGACTTCGGTATTGGAGTAGGGACACCCCTCTGAGCATTTCGTTTCAGGATCTTTGACACCTGACCTTGAGTGATGCCATACTGCCGAGCAATAGCATGCTGTTTCATGCCGGAATTTCGTAAAGCCGCCACTAAATGACAAACAGCATTGTCGAGTTGACGGACCATCTCCAGGGGAAGCGGCAATAACTTTTATAGACGTGCAGCAGTTGTTTTCCACTAATACAGAACGCAACAACCCTTATATACCCGATTGTGAAACCAATCGTCAAATGTACCTGTCCGTACATTTTGTCACGCCACCTGTGATATAATCCTGTTATTGACTTCTTGCTGCGACAGACAATCAGTGACATGGTTCTTTTAACAAAGAAATCTCCGAAGCGTAAAAGAAACTCACCAGATTGATATACCGAGTTCAGAAAGTAAACCCAAGTCAGGAAAAAAAAAATTCCATATTAAATGCCAAGTCTGCATATAAATGTTAATATATATATATTTATAAACAGGAATCAAATTCCTGTGAGGGGCTAAGTGTGCAAAAATTCTTACAACACGGGGCTCGAACCACGGACCTCCATTGATTACGCGTCAACAGCCCAATGCACAATTGAGCCAGCCGTAATCTCCTCAGAACTTTTCCACACTTAACACTGCGAGCTTTATAATGGCCGATGTCTTACATGCCTGCAGAGCAGACCCCGAATGTGAGCGTAAGTATATGTATGCATATGTATATATGCAGAAGTTCATTGAAGATTAACTCAATTTTTATAAACAGGAATTAAATTCCTGCGAGGGGCTAAGTGTGAAAAAATTCTGACTCAACACGGGGCTCCAACCACGGACCTCCATTGATTACGCGTCAACAGTCCACTGCGCTATTGAGCCAGCCGTAATCTCCTCAGAACTTTTCCACACTTAACACTGCGAGCTTCATAATGGCTGATGTCTTACGTGCCTGCTCGCAGACCCCAAATGTGAGCATATGTATATGTATGCGTATGTATGTGTGTGTATGCAGAAGTGCATTAAAGATTAACTCAATTTTTATAAACAGGAATCAAATTCCTGCGAGGGGCTAAGTGTGAAAAACTTCTGACAACACGGGGCTCCAACCACGGACCTCCATTGATTATGCGTCAACAGCCCACTGCGCTATTGAGCCAGCCGTAATCTCCTCAGAACTCGAAAATTCTATAATACTATATAAATAGGAATTTTTATTAATCTACTCTGAAGAGTAAAGCCGGCCCCATGTAGTGGAGTGGGGACCAAAAGGAGGGACTGGACTATGATTTGCTATCGGAGACGAAAAATGAATGATTCTGAAACGAGCAAAAAGAGTTGAGCTATTATGAGTTTTTAGGCTATGATACCAAATCACGGGCCAGTCCCTCCTTTTGGTCCCTACTCATGATATCTCAAAAAGATGTGGATGAGCTGTGACAAAACGAGGTGGATGAGTTGGTTCAGTGACAAGAACAAACAAACCCATTAGATTTTGATTCAGGTATGGATCCAGATCCGACCTGTCAGTGAGATACAAAATGTAAACTGTTCAGCCTGGCAGAGGTGTGCTCTCTACCGAGTGATGTTATAGTTGCCATTGGAACTGCCATTTTAACTTAAATTTGTATATTTAAATTGAAATACTGAAAAAACACTAAACCATTGCATGAATTATAAATGGTCCCTATGGATGGTCCCTGACATGCATCATGTGTGAGGAGATTTGTCCCCACTACCCTATTGGAGGAGAAGTGCTAGACGCTAAGCATATCCATACAGTGTGAAAGAAAGAAAGGGTGGCTTTTTGATATGACAAATGGTGATATGTATGTTTCGTTTGGGGTAGCTAGTTTAAGGGCTTAACCACCATTTGTATAAGTGTGTGTGTTCAAATTTAGTTGTCTTTGTACCGCCACGAGGGAATGGTTTTGTTTAATTAAGTAGTAGATAAGGGAAGACATCCTGTTCCTCTATTACAAGTCTGTGATCCGGGGACTCCTTTTCGCTCACACCTACCTGGAGTGAGGTTTTGGGGGTTGGGGGTAGGTGTCGGGTGGAAGGGGAGATTAATCCCAGCCAACTACACGGATGTCCTATGCTGCCAACGCACTCAAAGAAACTGACTCCCAACTGCACAAACCAAATGCACCAAACACGTGGCCTCATGGCATGCCCCTTTAGTTACATCTGCTTGCTTGCATGGCCCTGCGTTGGATAGTTTAGACTCATAGGAGAGTATATATCAACACTGGACCAGTGCACTCTATTCTCACTGAAACATTGGACATGGAAAACGGTTCTGCATTGCAAGTGGTCAGAATGTTGACTGCTGATCACGAGATAGCTTAACTTGATATTTTCAGGAAGCAACTGTACCTTTTCCTTGGTCATTTTGTCTTGAAGATCAATGTATGTTGTGCTGCACTCATGGAGTTGTCATTAATTATATGGTTCAAGTTTTATTTCAGAATATTTATTGCTGTGAAAGATAAACTAATTTGCTAACCCATCATCAACAACCCTCTTACACTGTATTTGGAGGTGTTTTAAGTTTTATTCATACCATTCACCTTGCATTTAATAAAATCCAAAAGCATGAATCTTCAGATATTCAATTAAAAATACCGTGCTAAAGTACACAGCACGAGTTGAATTGAAGCGACAATGCACCTGTTAAAATAGGTTTTAAAATCACAGTAAAGAAAATGCGATAAAATACTACCAAACATTCATTCCATACGAACAACCCATAGATACGAACAACTTTACATTTCCATTAAATACATTTCCCTGAAATACCTTTAAGCAATGACTTTTGACATACAAGAGGTAATAAGGCTTATTGCAAATTCCTGAGTTGCAAATATTCATGAATAAAATCACTCAATCCCTGATTATTTAATGATGCCGATCTACATCAGTGATGTGTGCATAGTAACCAAGAACCATATCACCTGTAGGTTGCTTCGGGACTTTGGCATGCCAAACCGTCGTGTTTCTTTACAAACACAATTGGAATTCCGAACTGGACATTTCACTTTGCCTCCATACAATTCCACAATAAATTTTTTATTCATATTCTTTGCTTGAGTTTTTACATTCAGTAGAACAACAAACCCTGGATTTGTGTTTATTCTTATCTTTGCTACAATTACCTCGATTTTTGTTCTCGTGATGGATACTTGTCCTGCAGGGAAAGTTTGATCATCTTAGCCATGTTAAAGCACTTCTTGGAACCCAATCGGAAAATCTGGTGTTTTGGAAACATAACCAGTTGGCAGTCCCTGTGATTAGTTCATAACTTGGTCTATCGGGCCGAAATAGAGTAGAGGAAAGCCTCTGGGCTTGTAGCAGCAATATGTAGATATTTCATGCACCAAATATTGAGCTTGTGAAGTCGAATACACTTTGATATGTGTTTGAAATTAAAGTTGTGTGTCTTATGATTGTTTGTGGTCAAATTGCAAAATGGAGCGGTAACTCAAATTTGGTGTTCACGCATAGATACATACATGCAGCGGACAATTCTTACACCATGAGCATATCATCATTCTTGGGATTGTGTGAACAGGTGTTTTCCCAGGCAAATTCTTACTGTAAGCTCCTGAGTATGATGATGTTTGAGGTATCCATTTCATTCCTACTCTCATTTTGAATGTACTAACCAAAATTAATTTTGGGCCCTAATTCATGTCAGTGTTTGGACACATGGTTCATTGTCACTTTGAAATTTAATAAGATAGGTATAATAGTAAAGCATAATTATAAGAGTTTTGGTGATGATAGATGTTCATTGTAACTCATTCTTGAATATTCACCAAAGCATACATGTCAATCTGTTCTTAAATGCCAAATTTTTTAGGGCTTGAGTTTTGAAACCAATATTGTTGAGAACTTGTCGGAAGGAATTGTACCTCCTTTGCATTGAGGGATTTTTTAGTTGACTTTCATGTCCTATTTTCACATAGTCGCAGGAAGCAACTTGCAGTTCACCAAGCCCATCGATGAAGAATTCTGCAGCAGCCACGCAAAACAAAATGCATGCAATTAGTGCATAATATAACAATTGTGGAGGGACTTTTACACATCTTAGAAATAATTTCAAATATTTCTGCATTTGTTTGTGATTGTATCATGGCCGAATCATTAGCACCTCGAGGCCCCCAGGTTGTGGGTGTAGATACTTCAGAATCTGCGCTTAGCACCTAGAGGCCTTATGCTACTGAATGTTGGCCTTGAAGGCCATTTTGAGACCACCATCGACCACTATAAAGTGTATATTGGGACGTGCGGTCAAGCAGTGCTTCCACGGGCTCACAGGCAAAATGTTACAACTATAAGGCCAATAACTCTAAAGCTTTCAAACATCCAACTCCTCCCGAAAGCAGTGTTGGGTAACCTTTCCCCCGCCCCTAGTATTCAATGAATTATGGATGAAGCTGCTCTCGTTCAATGCAAGAAGAGATCATTTGAATGACAGGGGTACAAAATGTAGGTTCCAGCAATTTCAATAACTCAGAGCCCAACTCAGTTGGTTACCAAACCAGGCATGCTGCGAGAGAAATTCTAACAAAGAAAAATAAATAAGTTTATTTTAAAAGCTCATTTTGACCAAAAAATTCTAAAAGTAAACAAGTCAAGAACCCAATGACCATTCTGACAGAACTACAGAGATTCCTTGGTTGAGATGGGAGAACCTCCCCGAAGGACAACAGTCTCTGCAGCAATTCACAAATCTCAGGTTTATGAGAGAGTTGTCAGACGGAAATCACTCCTGAGAAAAAGGCACATGACAGCATGCCTGGAGTTTACAAAAAGGCAAGTGAGAGAATCTGAATGAATGCATAAGACAAAAGATGCGGTGGTCTGAAGGGACGAAAATTGAACTCTTTGGCCTGAATGCAAAGCGCTTTGTGTGGCGGACACCAAGCACGGCTCACCAGCCATCTAATACCACCCCTACCGCGAAGCGAAATGGCAACGATTTACGTTCCAACAGGACAATGACTCCAATCATATCGCCAAAGCAACACTGGAATGGCTTCAGAACAAGAATGTGAAAGTGTGGCCCAGGCAGTGTGTGGCCCAGGTAAAGCTCAGACTTGAATTCCATTGACAATCCGTGGAAAGACGTGAAAGACGTCTGTGAACAGCAAAGACGTGATTGCTGTTCACAGACGATCTCAATCCAACTTGACCGAGCTTAAGCAAATCTGCAAGAAAGAATGGGAGAAACTCCCCAAATCCAGATGTGCGAATTTCTAAAAAAAATATATCAGTTTGAACATTATGCGGTATTATGTGTACATCAGTGACCAAAAAATTCTGAATTTCATCCATTTTAAATTCAGGCTGTAACACAACATAATGTGAAAAAAGTGAAGGGATGTGAATACTTTCTGAAGGCACTACCTAGCCGGACCTCGCCTCTGAACCGCTGCCCTCCTGACAGCACCAGTACCATCCTGATGAGATTGGGACACTCTGGTCATCAACCAGCAGCACTGCCCAGGCTGACTGCTGGACCTACTAATTAAGCCTGTTATCATAATCAGACACTAACCTAGACTGTTATCATCATCATATGAGTGTGCACACACCCGCACCGCTCTTTCTACACTACCTCCACTCCTCCCCCTGCCTGCTCCTCTCCTTCCACATTCAACTCCTCTCCACCACCCTCGAGGCACTCATCCCTGTGGGGTTTCAGTTTCAGGTGTGGGGTTTCAGTCCACCACACTCACTCCCTCTTCTCTTTCTCCCCTCCCCCAACCCCACCCCACTCCCTCCATATTTTCTTCCTCCTCCCAACCCTCACACTCCCCTTCCTTTTTTCCACGCTCTCGTTAATACATTAAAATCGTGCCTATTCAGCTTACAACAAGTAAATGCTTTTCACAAGAATCACTCAGTTCAAAAGCTAATCAGTTGAACCCTCAGCACACTCGTGCAAATATGCTCCTCGACTCTCACGATCGGTCCTCCCGCTAGTTGGTTGGGTGCCCCGCAGTGAAAAAAGGGATCAGCTCGGATACGTGCCGACAATATTATACAACATGTGGAGAAACAAGGGATTCGGACAATATAATACAACATGTGGAGAAACAAGGGATTGGGACAATATAATACAACATGTGGAGAAACAAGGGATTGTCTCTGGTACATGCCAAAGGCATGAGGACCATGTAGAGAAACTCCGACTTCGTTCCTCAAGCAAATTTACCAACACATTCCTCTTCTCCCGGATCCGCAACTCCCATGGTGTATACATTATCAGCCTTAAACCAGGTAGACAGTTGATAGCATTGTACCTGTGTGTGCGGTTCGGCTGAGCTGTGGATCAAAGCCGACAGCACGGACACGGTCTGTCTTGGCCATGAAGAAGTTGACTACAACATCGGTGATAACGCAGCCAGGGAATCCTTGAAGATCATGGTAGTAACCTTGCAGTCGTTTCACACAGAAGCCATCTTCTATTTCTGGTGATACTTTCAATTTGAATCGGAAAGTATTGCCTGTAACTGATCCGCCAACCTGCAGGTACCACAGATCAATACAAGTTAGTCCAAACATGACAGCGGAATATTTCATCAATGTGTTTATCCAGATGCCACAGTGTATTGGCATAGGTCTTGGCTACAATTTATTTTCAAGTTATATGCAACAGATGCCAAAACATCCTGTTGTAGGAGTCCCACAGCAGCATCAATGAGGTCCATAATGGGGTAGTTGTTCATGGTAGCACGCTTTGAGCTGTTACAGTGCAGCTATAGAACCCATGACCTAAGGAGGAACAAGATCACAAGGCCTTATATAATAATCAAAAGATGTAATGTTCGTCTGAGTCGGTCTGAAGCTCTGCCAGACCATATGTGGCATCAGAAAAACGTTATTTCGTGTATTTTATCATTAATGGATGTTAAGGAATACATTTGTACCATCAAATAATATTTATAATCAACGTAAGCACCCAAAACCCAAAATGGTGAAAATACCTTTTCAGGTGTGGGGTGCAGGAGCTCTGCTCGTCATTTATTTTTTCAACTTTATTCGACTCATTGTTCGCTCAGCTGGAATGTCGTTCCGGGAAGCTTATCTGATGGTGCGTTGTCAGTCCGAAAACACTTGCAACTTCTCTGAAACTGCTGATGGGATTGTGACCATTCTTGGCTAAAATGATATTTCCGATGTTGAAACTCAAGTTTGTTCACTGCATTTAATAAATCTGGATCAAACGGGGTCTACCGGTGGTCAACATGGGCCCAGGTTTTAACCTCTAAAATACGCATTTGCTTTCTTCTCAAACTGCACATGCAATTCTGATGAAACGTGACCACAACCTTCATCATCCATGACATACGCAAGTTTGTTGACGGCAATA
Organism: Myxine glutinosa; assembly: GCF_964187855.1. Lineage (NCBI taxonomy): Eukaryota > Metazoa > Chordata > Myxini > Myxiniformes > Myxinidae > Myxine > Myxine glutinosa. The sequence continues at coordinate 124,323,318 of NC_136266.1, read as the reverse complement.
TAACAATTGTGGTTTAAGGACATCTGCGGGGGATGGGTGAGGGGTTGGGTTCCCCCCTCCCACCAAAATATATTTTTTATGGGGTTAAAGTCTTATGATTATGTTAATATGATTATATATGCTGCCCTGTCTCATAGTCCATTGAAATTGGTTTAAATACTGTGATACCTTTTTTAATCAATTAAGTCAGTGTGGTATACTGCTTTGTTCTACCAGGTGATCGTTTTTGATCGAAAGCTGAGTCGATCACCCAGGGGCATTGCTCCTATTTTTTTTTTAATATGGTGCCACTAGTGTGTCATACTTAGCTGGTGTTCTGAGTTTGAATGTTTTGTATGGTGCAACTTTGTGTTGCTCTGTGCTGAGAATTTCCATGTTTAGGCGATGTGCAGATTTAAATGTGGGATGATTCTCAACAGATATTTCATTTTCAATATCCTTTGGTTGAATAAGCAAAATGTCAAAATATAATCAGATGTATTTGCAGCTGTAAGCGTGTCATCCTGAAGTCATCATTGCAAAGATTAAGAATACCAGTTCCTGAAAAACCTTCAGTGAGATTTTATGGGCAGATGGCATTCCTGTTAATCTCGAGTTTAGGCCACATGTCATATAGGTGAAGGACGTCACAGTAGCGAATACCAAACACAAACTTCTTCAGCAAGTCAATGACCTCAGGGCTTCTTGTTAATTCATGAAGCATCAGCGAAAGCTTAGTCTTGCAAAAACTTAGTCCAGAGAAAGTTTAGTCCAGCAAAAGCTTCGTCTCGAGAATGCTTAGTCGAGACTCCAGAGAATACTTTGTCCAGAAAAAGCTTAGTCGATTGAAAGCTTAGTCTAGCAAAAGCTTAGTCGAGAGAAAGCTTAGTCGAGAGAAAGCTTAGTCAAGAGAAAGCCTAGTCGAGAGAAAGCTTAGTCGAGAGAAAGCCTAGTCTCGAGAAACCTTATTCTGGAGAAAGCTTAGTCGAGAGAAAGCTTATTCTAGAGCAAGCTTAGTCGAGTGAAAGCTTAGTCGAGATAAAGCTTATTCTAGAGAAAGCTTATTCTAGAGAAAGCTTAGTCGAAAGAAAGCTTAGTCAAGAGAAAGCTTTGTCTCAATAAAGCTTAGTCGAGAGAAAGCTTAGTCGAGAGAAAGCATGGCCGAGAGAAAGCCTAGTCTCGAGAAAGCTTATTGTGGAGAAAGCTTATTCTGGAAAAAGCTTAGTCTGGAGAAAGCTTAGTCTAGAGAAAGCTTAGTCCAGCAAAAGCTTATTCTAGAGAAAGTTTAGTCTGGCAAAAGCTTAGTCTAGCGAACGCTTTGTCGAGAAAAAGCTTAGTCTAGACAAAGCTTGGTCTAGTGAGCTTAGTCGAAAGAAAGCTTAGTCGAGAGAAAGCTTAGTCGAGAGAAAGCTTAGTCGAGAGAAAGCTTAGTCGAGAGAAAGCTTATTCTAGAGAAAGCTTAGTCGAGAGAAAGCTTAGTCAAGAGAAAGCTTAGTGGAGAGAAAGCTTAGTCAATGGAAAGCTTAGTCGAGAGAAAGCTTAGTCGAGAGAACGCTTATTCTAGAGAAAGCTTTGTCGAAAGAAAGCTTAGTCTTGAGAAAGCTTAGTCGAGAGAAAGCTTTGTCGAGAGAAAGCATGGTCGAGAGAAAGCCGAGTCTCGAGAAAGCTTATTCTGGAGAAAGCTTAGTCTCGAGAAAGCTTAGTCCAGCAAAAGCTTATTCTAGAGAAAGCTTAGTCTGGCAAAAGCTTAGTCAAGAGAAAGCTTAGTCTAGGCAAAGCTTGGTCTAGTGAGCTTAGTCGAAAGAAAGCTTAGTCGAGAGAAAGCTTAGTCGAGAGAAAGCTTATTCGAGAGAAAGCTTAGTCGAGAGAAAGCTTAGTCGAGAGAAAGCTTAGTGGAGAGAAAGCTTAGTCAATTGAATGCTTAGTCGAGAGAAAGCTTCGTCAATGGAAAGCTTAGTCTAGAGAAAGCATTGTCGAGAGAAAGCTTCGTCAATGGAAAGCTTAGTCTAGAGGAAGCGTAGTCTAGACTCTAGAGAAAGCTTAGTCAAGAGAAAGGTTAGTCCAGCAAAAACTTAATCTAGAGAAAGCTTAGTCTAGAGAAAGCTTAGTCCAGAGAAAGCTTCGTCAAGCAAAAGCTGAGTCTAGAGAAAGCTTAGCCTAGAGAAAGCTTAGTCAAGAGAAAGCATTGTCGAGAGAAAGCCTCGTCTCGAGAAAGCTTATTCTGGAGAAAGCTTAGTCCAGCAAAAGCTTAGTATAGAGAAAGCTTAGTCGAGAGAAAGCTCAGTCTAGAGGAAGCTTAGTCTAGAGAAAGCTTCGTCCAGCAAAGGCTTCATCGGGAGAAAGCTTAGTCTAGAGAAAGCTTCATCCAGCAAAAGCTTAGTCTTGAGAAAGCTTAGTCTAGAGAAAGCTTCATCCAGCAAAAGCTTAGTCTTGAGAAAGCTTAGTCTAGAGAAAGCTTAGTTTAGAGAAAGCTTAGTCTGGAGAAAGCTTAGTCTCGAGAAAGCTTAGTCGAGAGAAAACTTAGTTTAGAGAAAGCTTAGTCTGGAGAAAACTTAGTCTCGAGAATGCTTAGTCCAGCAAAAGCTTAGTCTTAGTTTGGGTTTGAACGATCACTTCTGAATGGTGAACTTTATCACCCTTCTTCTGAACTTTATTACACTTCTTCTGAAATTTATTACTATTCTTCTTCTGAACGTATGACGTTCTTGAACGATCACGACAATAGGCTGTACAAAGGCATGTGTCCAGGAAATAGGAAAAGTTTGGCTTTTTAAACAAATGAGCAAGCACGGGAGCAGGTTCTGAAGCAAACTCCTTCAAGACACGAGGAGAAATGCCATCTTATCCGTATGTGTTTCCTAAGTCCAGAGAAAGAAGTATTTTTTGACTGCATGAAAAGAGATTGGTAGGGAAGGGCATAGGATTGGTAAAGGGTGCATCAGAGGGAGATGGAATGTTCGAGTCATCCAGTGTGGAATTAGAGGAAAAAAGAGAACCGAAAAGAGTTGCTTTATCAGACGGAGAAACATTAACAGTATCATTGAAATGGAACAGCGAAGGAAAGGTAGAGCAATAGAAGTTGTTGGAGATACTTTTAGCAAAGGACCAGAAAGATATATTAGTGGAAGAGGATGAGAGGTTGTCACATTTCTTTTGGATAAAGGAATGCTTTGCCTCACAAATAACATATCTGCAATGACTTCTGGTAGATGTGGAAGCTGAATGGGAGTCGGAGGAAGACGACTTTTCCCATGTCCGATATGCCACATCTCTTGTACGAATGGCTGCAGAGCAGGAATTATTGAACCAATAGTTTGTAGGAGAGATAGACTTGAAAGGGAAGGGGATATAAGCCTCCATTCCTGCAACAATAACTTCAGCTATACGTTCAATGGAGATAGAGGCATCGCCAGAGGAGAGGCAGTAGTCTTTCCAGGGCAAATCAGAAAATAAGTTTTGTAAACCAGTTCAATTAACGCTAATGAACTGCCAATACTGGCCTTTAGTCAGAGCAGTTGGAGAGGAGTGGTGGTAAGTAAAATGATGGTCACAAGATTGTGATCAGAAGAACCAATTGGAGGTGAAATTGTGTAGCTGTAACGCAAAGGATTGGAGGTGAAGAACAAATCCAAAGTATTGGAAGAGTGGTCACGACGATCTGGGATATGGGTAGGTTGAGTGATAATTTGTTCCAAATCACTGAGAATCGAAAATGTAAGAGCTTCAACTCCCCAAACATGCGTGCGGGAAGATTTCAAACACTCCCTGTCGTGTGTACATTGAAGTCTCCTAAATAGAGTAATTCTGCTTGAGGGTGTTCGGTTGCTCATAGCAAAGTCAAAAAAGTCAAAGAAAGCTATAAAGTTGTAGAATTGGGGGAGCAGTAAGTGAAACAGAGAAAATAAGAAAAAGAGCAATCAGAGATTGCAAACCCTCGCCTGGATGTATTTTCAGTGGTTTTTAAGGCTTTTGTGTTGAAACAAATATGGCGGCCAAACCACGTAACCAATGACGTCATCATTATTTTTTTTCTAGACTAATTTATTCCTAGATTATGCTCAATAAATTTCATCTTAATCGGATGAAGTTTTGTACTTATCGAATTATGACGTCATAATGGAGGCACCTATGACATCATCATTAACATATTTTATTCCCCATGGAGAGTTCTTTACAATGAGCCATGTCTCAATTTTTCCTCTGCAGCACTTTCGGAGATATAGAGGTGCAAAGTTTTTCCGTTTATCCAAGATGGCGGCCGAACCACGTGACCGATGACGTCATCATTCTTTTTTTTCTCCATCAGTTTATGCCTACATGATGCGAAAGAAATTTCATCTTGATAGGATGAAGTTTTGTACTTGTCGAATTATAACATCATAATGGAGGAACCTATGACATCATCATTAACATATTTTATTCCCCATGGAGAGTTCTTTACAATGAGCCATGTCTCAATTTTTTCTATTCAGCGCTTTCCAAGATATAGAGGTGCAAATTTTTTCGATTTTTCCAAGATGGCGGCAGAACCACGTGACCTACGACGTCATAATTATCATTAAAAAAATTCTACAGGTGGAGTTGCACCTATGGTGAAAATTTCCTGTCAATTGGACTAACGTTTGCAGAGAAAATCATATTTATTCTGTGCAGACAAACAGACAGACAGACAGACAAACAGACAAACAGACAAACAAGAAGACGTCATGCAGAGCACGATACTTGCAAAATCCACCCCACCCCCAAGAAAAAAAAATTGCCATTGACAGCAAATTGTCCATGTCATCAAGATTAAAATTGACAATCATGATCAAAGCTCGGGTCAACAGGAAGAAAAGTGATGATTTTTCAGATGAAAAATGATGATTTTGTAAGGTTGACCTTGAGTTGACCTTTGACCTTTTGACCTCAAAAATGTTTAGTTTCCCTATTTAGTGACTCAATGTGCAAATGCTGTTCAATTTTCAAGTCAATCGGATGAAAATTGAGGATTTAAAAAACTTGGCCTATGTTGACCTTTTGGCCTATGTTGACCTCAAAAATAGTTGGTGATTGAAATCAGTGACCATATTTGTAAATCCTCTTAGAATTTCAAGTCAATCAAATGAAAATTGGTGATTTTAGAAATTCGGCCTATGTTGACCTTTTGTCCGATGTTCACCTAAAATATAATGTGTGATTGAATTCAGTGACCAGATATGCAAGTCATCTTCAAATTTCAAGTCAATCGGATGAAAATTTAGCATTTTAGAAATTTGGCCTATGTTGACCTTTTGGCCTATGTTGACCTCAAACATACTTGGTGGTTGAATTCAGAGACCAGATGTGCAAGTCCTCTTCAAATTTCAAGTCAATCGGATGAAAATTGAGGATTTTAGAAATTTGGCAAAGTTGGTGACATTTGGCCTATGTTGACCTTTTGACCTTTTGACCCCAAAAACAATAGGCTTCTCAATTGGGACGCCCCATACAACCTGATGAAGTTTCGTGACGATCGGTTTCGAATTGTGACCTGTAGGCCGGTGACAAACAAACAGACAAACAGACAGACAGACAGACAGACAGAACCACAAACGTAACCGACCAATATACTTGAAAAATCTTCGATTTTGCAAGTAACAAACGGCAAATGCAATACCCTCTTCTCTGGTGAGGGTAACTAGAATGGCACTCGGTGGGGCGCATACCTCCTCCAGGCTGAACAGTTTATGTTTTGTATCCCACTGGTATGTGGGCCCTGGATTCGGACCTGAACCAAAATCTAATCACCTTGTTCTTGTCACCTAATCAACTCGTCCAGAAAGTTTATTCATAACTCGTCCACAACTTTTATAAATATCATGTTATATAATCCCTTTTGGCCCTATCTCTCATGGTGAAGAATTATTTAAAATTAAATAATACTCGTATACGAATCCATATTCAGATCTTTACCAAAATTGAATTAATTCTTCCTTGTTGCACACCCAACCATTCCACCAAGTTTCGTCCAAATCAGTCCACACCTTTTTGTGATGTACTGTGATATATCGTTTTTGGCCCTATCTCCAAATGGTGAAGAATCACTTCAAAAATTCTACTAGCCAAATCAAAATCAGGATCTTCACCAAAATCTTTAAATATTTCGTCCTGGTCACATATGACCTCCCTGCCAAATTTCGTCCGAATCCGTCCACAACTTTTTGAGATATCTTGTTCACAGACAGACAAACAAACAAATGAAAAATCAATCATAAAACGACACTTGACAAAACAGAACAAAGTAGAATGGCACTCAGTAGAGCATCATTTTGAACTCAAAAATAATTAGTGGTTTTATTCAGTGACCTGATATGCAAATCGTCTTGAAAGTTTAAGTTAATCAGATGAAAATGAACAATTTAATAAATTTAGCCTATGTTGACCTTTTGGCTAGGTTTACCTCAAAAATAGAGGGTGGTTGGCATCAGTTAGCCGATATGACAATCATATTCAAATTTCAAGTTAATCAGATAAAATGGAGGATTTTAGAAATTCGGCCTATGTTGACCTTTTGGCCGATGCTGGCCTAAAATATAATTGGTGGTTGAATTCGGTGACCATATATGGAAATCCTCTTTAAATTTCAAGGCAATCGGATGAAAATTGAGGATTTTAGAAATTTGACAAAGTTGGTGACCTTTGGCCCATGTTGACAGTGAAGAAAGTTTCGTGAAGATTGGTTGAAAATTGCGACCTGTAGGCTACTGACATACAGACAGACAGACAAACAGACAGACAGAATGACGCACTAGACCAACCAATACACTTGAAAATTCTTCGATTTTCACAAGTAACAAACAGACAGACAGGAGTGAAAACATAACCTCATAGAAACAACGTGGAATGGACTCAACACCTACACCGCCCAGATACACGGTTGATGGGGGATTGTGGAGGGGCGGGGAAGGGAGTGATATGTGGGGATGATGGTTGATTGGGGATCGTGGTGGAGTGCTAGAGGGGGTATGTAGGGTGGTGGGGAGGAGTGGAAGGAGTGGTTGTGGGGAAGTGTGGGTGTTTAAGATAACTGCCTTATTCGTCAGGCCTGTGCTGTGGCGTACTCTCTCGAGATCTCACTCAATCCCACTCGAGTCACAAGAGCAAATATATTATTTCACAAAACACGGAACCAAACACATGCATGGAACAGGAGAAGCATTATATTATATCTCCTCTTTTTCAAAATGAAAATCAATTTAAAGATCAAGTTTCTCCGGATGTCCGTGTGGGATGGTGGTAGCTATTGTGGGGGTGATGGTTGATGGAGGATTGTGGAGGGATGGTGGAAGGGAGGGGGGTAAGAGTTGACGGGTGGCAGTTGATGGGAGATTGTGGGGAGATGGTGGAGAGGAGGGGGGGGGGAGGAGTTGTCGGGTGGTCGTGGGTATTGCTAGCTAGGGTGGCAGTTCATGGGGGATTGTGGGAGTGGGGCAGTAGAGGGGAGGGGAAGGAGTTGTCGGGTGGTCGTGGGTATTATTAGCCAGGGTGGCAGTTGATGGGGGATTGTGGTGGAGATGGTGGAGGGGAATGGGGGAGGAGTTGTGGGGTGGTCATGGGTATTGCTAGCTAGGGTGGCAGTTCATGGGGGATTGTGGGAGTGGGGTGGTAGAGGGGAGGGGAAGGAGTTGAAGGGTGGTTGTGGGTATTATTACCTAGGATGGCAGTTGATGGGGGATTGTTGGGGTGAGAGGGTGGTGGAGGAGGGGGGAGCTGTAGGGTGGCCGTGAGTTGTTAGCTAGGGTGGCAGTTGATGGGGGATTGTTGGGGTGGGAGGGTGGTGGAGAAGGGGGGAGTTGTAGGGTGGCCATTAGTATTGTTAGCTAGGATGCTATACCCACCTTCGGTGGTGGAGGTAAACAGTGATGGTGGAGCGACAAATCCTAAGGCAGATGACGTCAAAGTTTGGAGATTCAAGGTCCACAGGGTGGACAGTAGGTGTGTTGATGTTGGAGTAGATACAGTACATACTCCTGTGAAGTGGAATCATGAGTGGAGGTTGTAGTTTGAAATGTAAAAGGAGTTAACAAGACCATCATGTGACAATTGGCTCTCTGAGAAAAGCAACATATTAGGAGAGGTACTTGCTCGATGATGTTCCACTGAGGAAAGATTCGAAGAAAGACCACAAATGTTGGTGAAATGAATTTGAAAAAGAGTCACGTTGATTCAACAGGCAAGGGTTTTGTGAGGGACTGACACTGCTATTGCCTGAACACATCATCCCTCCCCTTCCCTCCTACCCCCCCCCCCCCCACACCCCCACCACGTTGGCAACAGAGACAAGCAGGTCACCCGAGGTTCTTCATACCCAATAATGCCTGGAACTGGGGGCTAATAACTTTTCGCATTTTTTCATATTCAATTGGACGTTCTGAAGAAATAAGCGGAAAGAGAAGTAAAAGAGAGAATATAAAAGTGAGGAGTGAAAAATGAGTAAGAAAAGGGCAAGAGATGATTCCAGTGAGTGTAAGATGATTCCAGGCACCAAATTAATGCTCCTAAGTCAGAACGGTAGTACTACCCTGAGCGATTGCTGTCTACAACCTACTACATAAAAAAACGGTCCAACCATATGGATGTTTTTTTAGGAGACACCATCTCCTTACCGGATGGCCGTTGGCTCCCGAAGGGATATCAATCGCCCTTTAACAGGTATTGTTTTTAGTCCTACAGGGTTTCAGAGTCACTCTCCCCACTGGCAAGCTGGTGAGGGTAGTCAGTTTAGTCGCCGACTACCCGACCATGTGGCAAGTAGCACTGGGTTACATGTTACCAGTGGCATTCAAGAGACTGACCTGACATAAAGTGTTGTTGAAGAACTTGCCACATTCTCTTCAAGAGCCATGTCCACATTGGCTGGAGTCTCTCTGCCTTTTCTCAGCTATTTTTCTTTCTTTCCTTCTTAAAGTTTGTTGAAGCTTCCGTTTACTTGCGAATTTGGACTTGTATACCTTGTGAAAGAGCGTGCCATCTTCCCAACTAATGCTGTCAAAAACATCACATTATCTATGAAATCCCCTCCAATCCAGTAGTTTTTTTTTTCATGTCATTCCCCCGATCTCATGGGGACTTGCTCCTATCACTTTTGCACCCTCTATTGTAATGGATACAGACATTGTCTGGCTCATTGTCCTCACGTTTTCTCTTCCTATCCTTCTGCACTGGCAGAGGCTTTACTGGTATGGACCAGTAGCTCTGGTATGGCCGGCGAGGTTTCGTTTATTCGCAGCTCTCCACGCTCTCCATCGAAATCGAAGTTAAGTAATTGTTCCCATTTGTATTTTCGTAATAACTGTATTTATTTTATGGTGTATGTACGTATATTGTGTCCCGAGGAAGATTTTCGGTGCAAATCTTTCATACCTGTATAGAAAATCGTGTTAATTCGTGTCGTGTCTTTTGAGGCCTTGTACAGTGTACTACCTTGAGGCTTTGTTTTTCTCAGTGGTCCATCGTTTGTGCTCCAATAACTTTCGTTCTCTGCTTTTCCCAGTCTTTTCACCCCATAGCCTACTTCCTCGTTTAAAATCTCAACTAAAAAAAAACAAAAAACAAAAAAAAAACATTTCCTTCTCTGTTCTTAATCTTTGTTCTCATTCGTTTATTCATTCGTTCGTTCTTCGACCACGTGTTTCTCCCCCATTTCCCCAGATAGTTTTCACTGTTAGTAACCTCACAATGTTTACACTTTCCCCTCAAGTTCTGTATTCTGTCGTATATTATAACACCTTTTTCTTCTTCTTCTTTAAAAGGCTGCTTTCGACTTGCTCACCAAATCTATTCATCCCAAAAAAAAATTCCATCTCTTACAGTGCCTTTTTTCTACATTCCCTAAACTCTCCTGCACTCCATCCTCCATTCAGCGTCCTCAAACGTATTTTTGACTCGAAGGTCACAAGAAACTCATTTTGCAATAAATGTTCATTTCCCATTAATCGTACACTTTCTAAAATCCAATCTCACCCCTCCCCTCCAAATCTTCCCCATAACCCCTCCCCTCCAAATCTTCCCCATCACCCCTCCCCTCCAAATCCTCCCCATCACCCATCACTTTCAAATCTTCCCCCTTTCCCCTCCCCTCCTAATCCTCCCCATCACCCATCCCTTTCAAATCTCCCCCCTTGCCCCCTCCCTCCTAAACTACCCCCTCACCCCTCCCCTCCAAAACTCACCCTCGCCCCTCCCCTCCTAGACTCCTCCCTCACCCCTCCCCTCCAAATCTCCCCCATATCCCATCCCTTTCAAATCCATCCTCTTGTGCCTTCCCTCCTAAACCTCCCCCTCACCCCTCCCCTTCAAATCTCCCCACCCTCATTTCTTCTCAATTTCCCCCCTCTCACACCCCTCCTCAAAGCGTCCTCCCCGCTTCTTCCCCCTTCCAACTCTCACCTCCATCTCCCCCAACCTTCAGCCTCGCTCTTCCCCCTCCTCAAATAACAACTCATTGTGCCTCACACAATCACCATCAAGACACACCTTCAACAGCTCTCCCTACCTCTTCCACCTCTTCCACATATTACCCTACCCCTCCTCCCCCCTGTTCTGTATCCGATGCTCCCCCTTCCTCTTCATGAACGGTATGGACCTCAAACATCCGGGGCCTTCGTTCAAACTTAACTGATCTCTCCATACAGGTTGCTTCGGTCAAACCAGACGTGATCTGCTTAACAGAAACTTTCCTCCTTCATGATGTCTCTGATTCCTTAGTATCTCTCCCGGGTTACTCCCTCCTCCGGTATGATAGACCTGAGCCTCGTCCTGGAGGTGGGGTTGCTATCTTTATCAAAAACTCTCTTCCTCACTCGCCCTGCACTGCACTCTCTCCACGTCACCCCCAGGAATACCTATGGCTACGGCTTCCCCTTCACTCCCACCTCTTGTTCATATGTGTGTTGTACCGTCCACCAAACAGTGATGACTCCATCTACATCTCGCTGTCTGATAATATGGACCAACTTCTATCTACTCATCCCAACTCTCTCTTCCTCATATGTGGTGATTTCAATTGTCACCATGCCAGTTGGCTGGGTGTGGGTACCTCTCTCACCAGCCATGGCTCCTCAGCAAAGGACTTCTGCGACTCACTGGGTCTGACACAATCTGTCAATTTCCCGACCCGGATCTCAGTCAACGGAGCATCTTCTCTTCTGGACTTGGTTATGACTAACTTCCCTGAAAATGTCTGCTGCTCTTCTTCTGCTCCAATCGGATCATCTGATCATGTGCTTGTTAAAGTGGACATCTCTCTGACCATTCTCAGGGAGCCTGCTCAGCATCGACGAGTCTGGCATTTCACTCAGGCCAACTGGCACGGTCTTCAAGCAGCCATCAATCATCTGGACTGGTCTCCCATCTCTACCACCTCTGACGTCAACTCATCCTGGGAATTCTTCCAAAGTAAATTGCTCTCTCTCATGCACAGATTTATCCCATCTCATCTTCAGCTGTCATACCCTTCCTCCCGTCCATGGTACACGGATTCTTGTGGTGAGGCTGTTGCCAAGAACAACTTGCCTTCGTCTCCTAGAAAGCAAATCCAACGGAAGGAAATCTCATTTCCTTTCACAAAGCCCGAAACAAGTGTGTGTCCACCCTCAGGAGAGCCAGGAAACAATATCTCTCCGTTCTCAGGACCGAACTCTCTTATCTGTCTCCCTCTTCCAAATCCTGGTGGCGTCTGGTCAATTCTGTTTCTGGTGTTTGTTCCCCCTCCATCCCCTCCCTTACCTCAAACGGCTACACAGCTGACTCAGCACGTGAAAAAGCTGAATGCCTCAACTCTGTGTTTGCCTCTAAATCTTGTGTCCCAAACGCATCCCTCTCTGTATCCACCATACCCAGTCGTACCCAGCTGCTCATGGACTCCGTGTCCTTTCCTCCTGACAAGGTGGAAAAGTTTCTGTCAACCCTCGACTTTGATTCTGCAACTGGACCTGACGGCATCAGCCCATGGGTCCTAAAATCCTGTTCTTCCGCTCTTTCACTCCCTCTCTCTGTTCTCTTCACCCTCTCTTTTGCTCAAGGTCAACTGCCATCTGCTTGGAAATCAGCCAACATCACCGATTTGCACAAAAAAGGTGCAAAAGCAGATCCTAGCAACTACAGACCAATCAGCCTTCTCCCAATTATCAGCAAAGTCATGGATTCCATCATTGCTTCGGATATGAAATCTTTCCTCTTCTCCAATGGCTTGATCTCTGATCATCAATTTGGTTTCAGACCAGGTCACTCTACTCTGGACATGCTGCTTCTGCTGTCTCAACAATGGATGGAGGTCCTCAATGCCAAACAGGAAATTAGAGCTGTCTCCCTCGACATATCACGTGCCTTCGATACGGTCTGGCACCCCGCTCTGCTCACCAAACTCTCCTCCTTTGGTATCCATGGAAATCTCCACGCATGGCTGGCGGACTTCCTCTCTAGTCGTCGTCAACGTGTGGCCCTGAATGGGTTTCTCTCATCTCTTCCTGTTCAGGCTGGAGTTCCCCCAAGGCAGTGTTCTGGGCCCTGTGCTTTTTCTGGTCTTCATCAATGATCTCTCTGACTCTCTTGAAAATCCTCTCTATCTCTTTGCTGATGACTCCACTCTCTGCCGCTCCATTCCTCATCCCTCAGATCGGCAGTCTGCAGCCTCCTCACTCTCTGCAGACCTGGACAAAATCACAGACTGGGCAAACAAGTGGAACATGTCTTTCAATCCTGACAAATCTCACTCTTACGATGTCTCTCCGAAAAGATCGACTGGACAACCCTCCCATCTACTTTCTGAATAATCCTCTCCAAGAAGTTCTGTCACTCATGCTTTTGGGTCTCACTATCTGCCATGATCTTTCCTGGGAAAACCACATTTCCAAGCTGGCCTCCAAAGCCAGTCGCCGACTGGGCATCCTCCGTCGTGCGAAGTCCTTCCTTGGCACACCTGAGCTCCTCACCACATACAAGGCTTTCATCCGCAGCTCAATGGAGTACTGCTCTCCCCTCTGGGCTGGTGCTCCTGCCTCACACCTAGCTCGTCTTCACGCTGTTGAAACCAAAGCGTTCAGAATCATTGGAATCTCCCGCGATGACGCTATCTCCGAGGGCCTTTCACTTAATCACCGCAGGCAGGTTGGTGGTCTTTCCGTCTTCTACTGACTCCTCTCCGGCCTTGCTCCCCCAGCTCTCTCTGGGCTCTGTCCCCCAAATATTCCTGCAGGTCGCACAAGATCTGCCTGCAACCCTCTTATGGTTAAATTGCCAAAATCAAGTCTCTCTGCTCACCTTCACTCCTTCATTCCTCTTTTCTCCCACCTCTGGAACAAACTCCCTCACTCTCTTCAATCCCACTCCTCCCTCCAGGTCTTTAAAACGGCTGTTCACCACCATCTCTTATCTTCCCCAATCCAAAACCTTGATCTTTTCTACCCCCGCTAATTTCACCCCAAATCCACTTTTTTGAGGTGACCTTTGACCTCTTTCCTGGAAGTCCTTGGTGTCCTTGCGTTTTCTACGAATCCTGCCTCCCCCCAGGCCCTCTCCCTCCAAAAACATCTCCCGATGTCCCTGCTCTCAAATGTTGTGTTTGTGTGCTTCCTCCCCTTCTCTCCCCATCTTGTCGACCGCTCCCCTTTTTATATACTTTGTTTGCTTGTTTGTTTGATTTGTTTGTTTGATAAATGTTAGCTCTTTCACGAGCCTCGACTCTGTATACAAAAAAAAAAAAAAAAAAAAATGGACATTGTTAACACATCACATACTTCCATCAATAATTCCCATATTAACCATAATAGAGGTCTTCTAAAAATGTATTCTTCAAATGAAATGTGGAAATATCAAAAAGTCTGCACAATCATTCCCCAGGGAATGAAAAATGATGGCAAAATTACAATATTATATTACTAGCAAAGGTAACCATCAATGACGTTGGTTCGTAGGTGTCTGACCTGAAAGGAGCAATTTCTTTTGGAGTGTGTATTGATAGAAATGGGAATTCAGTGTAAATATTCAGTGAGCATATATCACAATGGGTGTAGCTGGTAATCTCGACAACCTCATTCCATTATATTAGCGAAGATTTCCAATCCATGCTTGTGTACATCTGAAGTACTGCTCGTGAGTGAAGGTGATATTATGAAAGCTCAGCTGGGAAACAGGTTTAGGCATGTTTTGGGCCTTCAACCTGATGGAAGATCACCAAAGTTTTTTCCATACCAACCGACCACCTCCAGGCACCGATCCCTCTCCAAATTGTTTATTCACCTCCTGACCCTCCCTCTCTCTCTATACTCCCCATGGCTTTGCTTTCCGCAATTTCCCACCGCATTTAATTTTGGTTTCCCACTTAATGATCGATAGCTCAGTAGTTTCAGTTTCACTTTTCAACATCAGTTTCGCTTTTCAACATCAGTTGCATTTAGATTTGTCAATGTAACTTGTGATGCATCGCGAATAGTTCACAGAAAAGATCATCAAAATCGATTTTGAGAAGAGTTTTTTTCGAATTTTCTAAGAGGTATAAAGTGTTTTTAAGGTCATAAAGGGGACTAAAGTGTTTAAATAATCAAGGCTCTTAAAAGCGCCAAGTGGGGTCTAAAGGTGTAAAGGGTATAAAAGGGGTCGAATGGCTTTAAAGGGTTTAAAGGGGTCCAAGGGGTGTAAAGGATCAAAAGAGGTATAAAGGTGTTCGAAGGGGTGTAAATGGTCTGAGGGGTCTTAATGGGTTTAGGGGGTGTAAAGGTTTAAAGGTGTATAAAGGGTATAAAGGGCCAAAGGGGTCTAAGGGTGTAAAAGGTCTAAAGAGGTTGAAGGGTGTACAGGATTGATCACCTCCGAAGGGAATATATATATATATATATACAGACTTGGCATTTAATATGGAATATTTTTTTTGTGGGGGTGAACTTACTTTTCAAGATGACTTAGAACCAAAAGTTCATTGGAATTATGTTGAAATTATTCTAGATTTTGTTAATGTGACCTTTAAATATAACAAAAACCACATTTGACATTTCAAAGCAAATAATTTGATCCTTGAAAGTGATGTAAACTGATATTGAACTCAATTCACGGACAGTACTGTGTTAAACTTCTGTACGTTTTCCAGAAATATCTCTATTTTGCACATTAGCCAAAAAAATTTTAAACAAAAACAAAAGCTAAATTACGACTGGGATTACGGACAGTAAAATTACAGTTCAGTACTTCGTGTAACCCCCACGAGCATTCAGGAGAGCACGTACATGTCGAGGCATGCTTTTCACGAGATTTGCCAAGGTTTGGACAGGAATCGCTTGCCATGCAGTGACAATAGCCTGCTGCAATTCACGCACAGAGGTCGGCTGCTGGTCCAAGTTGTCGATTTGATGCGTTAATTCTGCCCACAAGTTCTCTATCGGATTCATATCCGGGGACATGGCAGGCCACTCCATATGCTCTACACCACAGTCAGCAAGAAAGTGTTGGATCATGCGAGCACGATGAGGCCGTGCATTGTCATCTTGGAAGACAAAGTTTCCTCGAAAGGCTGCACGAGCAAATGGAAGCAATGTTTCTTCCAGAATGACCCTGTACCTGAGCTGGTTCAGGTTTCCATTCAGAACAACCACGTCAGTTTTGCCCCGTGCATGAAAAGCAGCCGAAACGGTCACCCCACCACCTCCAGCTTTGGACTCTAGGCACTATACAATCTTCGTTGTGGGCTTCATGCACTTGTCTGCGCACTCGGTTGCGGCCATCTTGACGATAGACCAGAAATCTAGACTCGTCACTGAAGGTCACGTGATTCCAGTGTCCTGGCTGCCATTGACGGTGCTCTCTGGCCCACTGCAATCGGCGCTGGCTGTGTTGTCTGGTCAGGCGTGGCTTTCTCAGGGGACGCCTGGCACGATAGCCTGCTTGAACCAGTCGTTGGTTGACTAGCCTTCTGGATACAGGCACATTTGTCAGTTGCTGCCACTCAGCCCTAAGCCGATTAGCTGACTTGGTACGGCCATTGCAGACTAACCGGTGCAGCTGGCGATCATCTCTCCTTGTGGTTCTGCGTGGACGTCCTGGCCTCAGTATTGGAGTAGGGACACCCCTCTGAGCATTTCGTTTCAGGATCTTTGACACCTGACCTTGAGTGATGCTATACTGCCGAGCAATAGCACGCTGTTTCATGCCAGAATTTCGTAAAGCCACCACTCCATGACAAACAGCATTGTCAAGTTGACGGGCCATCTCCAGAGGAAGCCGCAATAACTTTTGTAGACGTGCAGCAGTTGTTTTCCACTAATACAGAACGCAACAACCCTTATATACCCGATTGTGAAGCCAATCGTCAAATGTACCTGTCCTTACATTTTGTCACGCTACCTGTGATATAATCCTGTTATTGACTTCTTGCTGCGAAAGACAATCAGTGACATGGTTCTTTCAACAAAGACATCACCGAAGTGTAAAATAAACTCACCAGATTGATATACTGAGTTCAGAAAGTAAACCCAAGTCAAGAAAAAAAAAATATTCCATATCAAATGCCAAGTCTGTACATATATATTCTTCCACGCCTGACCAGACAACACCGCCAGCGCCGATTGCAGTGGGCCAGAGAGCAGTCAATGGCAGCCAGGACACTGGAATCACGTGATCTTCAGTGACGAGTCTAGATTTCTGGTCTATCATCAAGCTGGCCACGTCCGAGTGCACAGACAAGTGCATGAAGCCTACAACAAGGATTGTTTCGTGCCAAGAGTCCAAGCTGGAGGTGGTGGGGTGACCGTTTGGGCTGCTTTTCATGCAGGGGGCAAAACTGACCTGGTTGTTCTGAATGGAAACCTGAACCAGTTCAAGCACAGGGCCATTCTGGAAGAAACATTGCTTCCATTTGCTTGTGCAGCCTTTCGAGGAAACTTTGTCTTCCAAGATGACAATGCATGGCCTCATCGTGCTCGCATGATCCAACACTTTCTTGCTGACCGTGGTGTAGAGCATATGGAGTGGCCTGCCATGTCCCCGGATATGAATCCGATAGAGAACTTGTGGGCAGAATTAACGCTTCAGATCGACCACTTGGTCCAGCAGCCGACCTCTGTGCGTGAATTGCAGCAGGCTGTTGTCACTGCATGGCTAGCGATTCCTGTCCAAACCTTGGCAAATCTCGTGAACAGCATGCCTCAACGTGTACGTGCTCTCCTGAATGCTCATGGGGGTTACACGAAGTACTGAACTGTAATTTTACTGTCCGTAATCCCAGTCGTAATTTTACTTTTGTTTTTGTTAAAAAAAAATTGGGCTAATGTGCAAAATAAAGAGATACTTCTGGAAAACGTACAGAAGTTTAACACAGTACTGTCCATGAATTGAGTTCGATATCAGTTTACATCACGTTCAAGGATCAATTTATTTGTTTCAAAATGTCAAATGTGGTTTTTCTTTCTTTTAAAGGTCACATTAACAAAATCTAGAATAATTTCAACATAATTCCAATGAACTTTTGGTTCTAAGACATCTTGAAAAGTAAGTTCACCCCCACAAAAAAAATATTCCATATTAAATGCCATGTCTGTATATATATATATATATACATGCATATATATATATATATATATATATATATATATATATATATATATATATATATATATATATATATATATATATATATGTATATACAGTCACATATATACAGTCACGTGAAAAAGTAAGTACACCCCATGTAAAGTTTTGACTTTTTCAACATATTTCAACATACAGCTATTTGATCTTCATTTCAACAATATTGAAAGATAAATGTGATATAATATAACAAATATCATGAAACATTTACAATTTGTAGTCCATTGTATAATTTAAACAAACATAAATGCAAATCTCGCATGTGGAAAAAGTAAGTACACCCCTGGCTCTAATAGGTGGTATTGCCCCCTTTGGCAGAAACAACCTCAAGTAGGCGTTTCTTATAACTGTCTACCAGTCTCTGACATCGACTGGGAGAAATTTTTGCCCACTCCCCCATGCAGAATTCTTTCAGCTGTGCGATGTTTGATGGGTTTATTGCATGCACAGCTCGTATCAAATCCCCCCACAACATCTCGATGGGATTTAGATCCGGGCTTTGACTTGGCCATTCCAGAACCCTCCATTTCTTTCTTTTCAGCCATTCCTTGTAGTCAGGGCCCTTAGGCATATTTTGGTTCAAATTCTTCCAAAAGCATCAAATTTGGCGCAGATGTTGCCCATGCCATACTCTTTCGATTTTTGACGGGCGCCAAGGGCGGTATGATCCGGGGACCATACCGGTCCATCCCGCCATGTCACCTGACCTATGACATCATAATTAGGA
Source organism: Myxine glutinosa (assembly GCF_964187855.1). Classification (NCBI taxonomy): domain Eukaryota; kingdom Metazoa; phylum Chordata; class Myxini; order Myxiniformes; family Myxinidae; genus Myxine; species Myxine glutinosa. The sequence goes on along the minus strand of NC_136266.1, from coordinate 124,305,017 downwards.
TATGCATCCAATCACATGGCATACTATAAGTGGTCAAAGATCAAAATGAATCGATCGAAAAATGAAGGCAGGGATCCATTTTTAAGGTTTTCATAAAATCCAATATGGCCGCCAGGTCACATGACCAATGACGTCATATTTATGACATGTATACAATCATGTATACATGAACCCGGATCATGATCGCACAAAAATTAAACACAAGGATATGGCATACAGTTCATAAAACATCAAAATTCCATACCTTTGTAATTAGACTGATGAACTGCATATGCCTGAAAATGAGGAAATAGACATGTAAATATTTCCTCTAATTGTCAAAAATAAGGTCAGAGTTCGATTACCCAACCCAGAAACATAAAATGGTGAACCTCGTGTAATTCTTGACAAAAAACTCAAAAACCGACATGTTTGACTCAAAAATGACCTTTAAGATGACCTTGAGGGTTGACCTTGACCTCAAATCATCAAAATAACATCATAATTGGATTCCTCGACCTGGAAAACCCCTGAAAAGTGGCATCATACATGATTCCAACCCTTTTGGTTATTTAACTGATTTTCCTCTAATCCGGGTGGCAGCCATTTACTATTTCGCCAATATGGGGCCCCCGTGGGGGGGGGGGGGTGCCCGTCTTGGCGCCCGTCAAAAATCGAAAGAGTATGGCATGGGCAACACCTGGGCCAAATTTGGTGCTTTTGGAAGAATTTGAACCAAACGGCCCCAAAATATCCCAAAGGGCCCTGACTATTGGTGGATTTACTGGTATGTTTCGGGTCATTGTCATGTTGCAAGGTCCACCTTCGGTTGAGCTTCAACTTTCCAACAGATGGCCTCACATTATTCTCAAGCACCTATTAGGGTTCTCAAGCATTATCTATATAATAATAGCATAAGGACTCGACTTTGTTATCCCTTTTACGCCGCACCCAGTGACCCGATGCCCACGGCACTAATGGATTTACGATCTACGAACCGTGCTCTTTGTTTATCACGTACAGCCATACTCGAAAAAAATCTGAATTAGCTGACGTTGGGGCCCAAAAGCATCCGATTAACTGCCGATATGACGCCATCTTACGACGCCATCGTACAGGCGTCTGCTGGGCGAAGGCGAAGCAAGCCATCCTGCTGATTGGACAGGCGAAGGCGACAGCAAGCCGTCCACTGAGTGGACAATCCCAGAGTGGTGCTATGCCGATTCCTATTATGAATCCATTCATTTTTCAAAAGTATATCGTAGTGTTGTCATTTAAGTAGATTGCAATAAATACGTTGTTCATATATGCACTCTTCATTCTCATCTTTCTTCCTCACTCTTACTCGGACAAGCAAATCCCCTATGCCATCCATAATGGTACACTCTATCCATACACCACATCCTCCCTTCCGTGGATGTTCCACGGGTTTCGGCTAGTTCTCATTATTCTTAGAGACTTCTTTCATCATCTTGCGGTCTGCTCTCAGGCTGAACTTGCTGGGGCGGCCTGGCCTGAACAAGTTGGCAGTTGTTTGGAATCTTCTCCACTTGTCGATGATCTTCCGGACAGTCGAATGATTGATTTCAAATTGTTGGAGATCTTTTTAAATCCCTTCCCAGACTCATAGGCATCTACAACCTTCTTTCTGAAGGCCTCAGAGAGCTCTTTTGATCTAGGCATAGTGATGCCGCACACTTCAACAACAAAGAGCAAACCAAACTAAATGTCTGAGGTTTAAATAAGACAGGTTCCTCCAAGATCCTCTCGAACGATGTTCTCATCTTTTGCACCTGAGCTGGTGCACCTGATTCTAATTTTAGGTATTTGAGTTGGTGATAAATGTAGGGGTGTACTTACTTTTTCCACATGCGAAATTTGCATTTATGTTTGTTTAAATTATACAATGGACTACAAAATGTAAATGTTTCATGATACTTGTTATATTATATCACATTTATCTATCAATATTAATATATTCTTGATATATTATATTAATATATATTAATATATATTATATTAATATATTAATATTATATATTGTTAGGGTTTTGAGAACCCTGCACTTGTAAATAGTTGTAAATATACCCTTTGTAAATAATTATTTTTGTAAATACCTCCATTTCTTGTAAAGGTCAAAGGTCGTCCCCTAGTTAGTCCACATTGCAACACGTAGCGAATCATCGGCCCTCTTCGTAGTTATTTCATTATTGTGTGTTCCAGGTAAGGCTGTGTTTCCAATAGTTGACTCTACGTTGCATCAATCAAATAAGATAGGCCCCCTTCGACTTCCCCAATCATCTCTTTAAAGTGCAAGTTAGGCGGCGTTCGCTGCCGTTGCATTGGGCTGTTTTGTTGGCATCACACCACCAAAACTCCATTACGCATGAGGCCAAGAACGGAGAAGAAGGGGGGAGGAGCCGCCGGATCACGGGCGTGGCACCAACTCATCATCAAAGGTGGAGTCAGAGAGCCCTTACCAACCAACCAGCGCCGAGGTGAGCCAACCAGTAGGCGTGCCCTCGTAGCCCGTGGTTTGATTTCCGGGAGGGCAATAAAAGAAGGAGTGAGGGACTGCTTACGCAAATGAGTGAGGGAGCACGAAATGAGAAGTTGAGTTGGAGTAAGAGAGTGGAGGGAGAGAGGAGTGAACATCGAACATTCATTCTTGGCGCGAACATCCTGCGGCGTGTGAGAGTCGGCACGCTCGTGGGCGATACCAACCGCGCTGCCTGCCCTGTTTTTTCGCCACTGAACCGGAGCGTGGACGTTCAAGCGGGACCTTGACGTCGTGCCGCGATCCCCGGACCTCCCTGCCCGCCCGCTCTATGGACCGTCTGCCCCTCTCATCCCTCCAGCCATTCCTGCCTGCAATCCCCATTCGTGTACGTGTGTTTGTGCTGTCTGTATTGTCCTGGGTATAAGTAAGACTGTTTAAGGATTTGCGCTGTGTCTTCTTCTTCTTCATATTACTTTCGTTCCTGCTCTTCCTTTGGTTTGTGGTAAATAATTAATAAACCCCTGTTCCTCCTTATTGCTTTGGTTTCATTCTCGTCCGATCATCTTTGTCTTTTCCCAATTGAGTACCTGTGGCGCGATTTTGGCCGGACCGCTTTTAACCGCGTTTAGTCTTTGGTTAACGGCCGCGTCGCAGCTCGCTTCGCTCGGCGCAATCCATCCATTACGCTGCTGCCCGGGCGGGAGTATTTCCTCGCTTACCGGAAGGCGCTGGTACTTAGGTCATAGGAAGAATTGGCCTACTACCCTATTCAGCGCTGACCGGGAGTGGCGAGATACCCCCAGGACCGGTCGGACGGCCAGCTTAACAGGACAAGGGAATTAACCCCCCCTTGCTAACGGGAGTGCCGTCCCCCGGATCCGTAACAATATATTATATTATTTAATATATATATATTAGGGTCATATTAATATATATTAATATATTCAATATTAATATATTCAATATCAATATATTCTCTTTTTTTGGGGCAATGTTTTTTTTTTCCCTTTTTTTTAATTGTTTTTTTTTTAAACATTGCCTCAAAAAGAGAACCATGACAATTACAACTACATATGGGCAGGGTACAGCCCGAAGTGGAGATCGGTTTCTGAGGTTTGGGACGTGGAATTTAGGGACAATGACAGGGAGATCAGGAGAAGTGGTGGAAGTATTGGTCAGAAGAAGAGTGGACATATGTTGTGTGCAAGAGACGAGATGGAAGGGAAGTGGTGTGAGAATGGTGAAGGGTAGGCAGGGACAGAAATACAAGTTTGTGTGGCAAGGGTGCCTGGAGGGCGTGAATGGTGTTGGTGTCCTGTTTTCTGAGGAGTTTGTAGACAGTGTGGTGAGTGTGACTAGAGTGAGTGATAGGTTGATGATGGTGAAAATGATGATTGGAAAGCTCTTGGTGAACGTCATCTCGGAATATGCTCCGCAAGTTGGTCAGAGCGATGAAGAGCAGGACAAGTTCTGGTGTGCGATAGAGAAGCTGATGGAAAACGTGAAAGATGAGGAAGTTGTTGTGGTAGGGGGAGACCTAAATGGACTTGGACATGTGGGAAGGAGTATGGGTGGTTTTGAGGGAGTTCATGGGGTTTACGGATATGGTGTTAGAAATGGAGAAGGTGAAAGGATTTTGGAGTTTGCTGATGGAGCTGATTTGTTGATTTGTAATACTCAGTTCCAGAAAGAGGATAATAAGCTTGTTACATACACGTCAGGTGGGTCAACGACAACCGTTGACTACCTGATGGTGCGTAGGTGAGATAGGGGGCACCTCCAGGACACAAAGGTGATCCCGGGGGAGGAGGCTGTTTCACAGCACCACTTGGTTGTCTGCAACATAAGGGTGAAAGGTGCGAGGAGAGCTCGGCGGGTGAAGTACCAACCGAGAATGAAGGTGTGGAGGTTGAAAGAGGTGACAGTAAGGGAGGCATTAAAAGAGAAGCTGAGTAGGGTAGAAGATGATGTGGTTGAGCTTGAAAGTGGTTGGATGTCAATGAAAGCTAGTCTGTTGGGAGCCGTTGGTGAGGTATGTGGATGGATAAAAGGACCACCGAGGTACTCGGAAACATGGTGGTGGGATGATGAAGTTGGAAAGAGGATTGACGAGAAGAGGAAGAAGTTCAAGGAGTGGCAGAGGGCGAAGGGTACGGGAGCAGAAACAGCAGAGCATGAAAGTTACATGGCAGCCAAGAAGGCTGCAAAGAAAGAGGTAGCAAAGGCGCAGGAGGCATTCAGGAAAATGTTCGGAGAACGCTTGGATTCGGAAGAGGGTCAGAGAGCAGTATTCAGGATTGCAAAGCAGATAGCGAAAGAGAGGTGTGATGTGATGTGGGTGAGTTGCTTGAAGGATGAAGTGGGACAAATCGTTGTCGACCCAGATGGAATTAAAGGAAGATGGAAAAGATATATGGAAATGCTGTTGAATACAGAGAATGAATGGGATGGCAACATAGAGAGTAACCCAGTTTTAGGACCGGCAGAGAAGATAACTGAGAAGGAAGTTGAGGAAGCGATAAAAGCAATGAAGAGTAGAAAAGCGGGAGGGCTGACGGGAGTTGTGGGAGATATGTTGAAGGCAGCAGGAAGTTGGGGTGTGAAGAGAATGACAGAGATCTGTAATGTGGTGGTGAAGGAAGGCCGCATTCCAGTGGATTGGGAACTGAGTATCCTCGTCCCTCTATACAAGGGGAAAGGTGACCCTCTGGAGTGTGGCTAGTACCGAGCGATAAAGTTATTGGAGCATGGAATGAAGGTATTGGAAAGGGTGTTGGAGTGGAGGATAAGTAAGAAAGTGAAGATTGACGAAATGCAGTTTGGATTTATGCCAGGAAGAGGAACGACAGACGCACTTTTTATTGTAAGGCAGTTGCAGGAGAAGTAGATGGAGAAGAGGAAGAAGTTGTTTCTTGGGTTTGTTGATCTGGAGAAAGCATTCGATAGGGTTACACGCGAAGTAGTGACATGGCCATTGAGGAAGTTAGGAGTGGAGGAATGGTTGATCAGAGTGGTAATGCCAACGTACGAAAGAGCGTGCACAGCTGTTCCCTGGACGAAGGACGGGAACAGTGGTGAGTTTGAGGTAAAGATGGGAGTGCATCAGGGGTCGGTACTAAGTCCACTACTATTTGTAGCTGTGATGGAGGTGCTGGCTCGGAACGTAAAGGAGGGTTTGCCGTGGGAGTTGTTGTATGCAGATGATCTGGTGTTGATTGCGGAAAGTATGGATGGACTGAAGGAGAAGATGAACAAGTAGAAGGAATGTATGGAGACAAAAGGTCTGAAGATGAATATCGGAAAGACGAAGGTGATGGCAAGTGGTAAAGCATGTGGTGAGGTGGAAAGAACTGGGAAGTGGCCATGTGCTGTGTGCAGGAAGGGTGTCGGAGTGAACTCCATTCAATGTACAATGTGCGCTGAGTGGGTTCATCAAAAATGTAGTGGTCTGAGAGGGTCATTAACCAGTGTGGCAGCTACATTCAAGTGTAAGGTGTGCACAGAGGGAGCTGCAGATGGAGGAGATGTTGAGTTGGATCTATATATTTATTTATTTATTTATGAGTAGCGCCCGTTCAAATTCTCATGTACCTTATTTGGTATTTGACGGGATTATTAATCCCTTTAAATGAGATCAGAAAATTTGAGTCATACATCAGCCTCACTTGAAACTGGGACATGAAAACCAACTACTCAGCACTCTACCAACTGAGAACTGAGCTATCTCGCCCAATAGTGATGTCCTCCCAAATAGGAATAGATATCTGTTTCATGAAAGGTAAATGTTCAACGTTTTTTGAAATATCACGTACACAAAAGTACATATATGGATGATCGGTCAGTCGGATGGAGTTCATTTTCATGTCGCCCGTCTCCGACCTTGTCAGAGGGGCAGGGGACAAAAAGGACTCACTGATAGGTGGCCTGCTGGATTGTTGTTGAATGCTTTCCTTGATTGTGTTAATATTGTGTTGGTGTGCTTTATTAGGCATCATCCGTCTTTCCATTTAGATCCCTTGTAAATACGGAATTGGGCATATTTGAACATACAAGTCAAGGAGCTTTTCTCTGCTTAATCATTCTTGTGGTTTTAAGGGGTAACCCTATCAAAGCCTGTAAACACAACGATAAATGTCACACTTGGGTAAACAAAACAAAGATGAACGAGACTGTGTCCTCACCAAGTCCATTGTAGTCTCTTCCAATACGGTGATGAACTTTTCCAATTTGGTGTCCTTTGTGAATATAAAGTCATCATCCACCCACAAGAGGTACTTGGTGGTTACTTGTGAAACAGCCAGGTTCCTCCCAGCAAACCAACCCTGTATGGTAGATTTTATAATTATTATTATGAATTATTATTGTTATTATTATTCTTATTAACAGTGCAGCATAAACACCAACACAGCACATACACCATTTGATAAGACCCTCTCATAGACTTCAATCACCACATGTTTACAATCACCCATCCTTACCCCAGCTATACTGCTATGTCCTCCCAATATCCCTGTACTACTCTATTCCAAATGCTTCACAGGTACCTATCTAATTGAACCTTTGATCTATCTACCGTTTCTGCTGCTGCTACCATCCCAGAGAGACGATTCCATGTATTAGCTCCTCTCCAAGTGAAAGACCCCAGCCGGACTAAAATATATTAATTATTCGACTGTGGCTCTGTATCTGGTCACTCTTCACTCTGCTGAAAAACGTTTCCCCTCATTTTGTCGATACCCTTCATTGTCTTAAACATCTCCATCAGATCTCTTCGTAAACACCTCCTTTCCAATATATAAAGGCAGGTCTCCTTCAGCTGTTTCTCACAGTTTATCTAGCTCGGCCCAGAATAAATCTCGTCGCTGAACCCTCTCTATCGGGGCTATGTCCTTCCTTTGATGGGGTGACCAAAACTGTCGTTAATATTCCAGATTAAGTATCACTACATTCCTGTACACTATGACCATGACCTCTTTGGATTTATAATTTACGAGCAAGTGGCCTATGCCCGCACGGGATTATAAACGGGGTCGCGATGAAGCCGGAAAAATGCAAATGGCGTCTTCTGTCATCGAGCCTAGGCTCAAGGAAGAGCTAGTACACTGAACAGATCAGGACGAAACATACAAAAACATCCGTACATGGAGAGGGAAATTCCCAAGAAGGAAAAACTGGAAAATTAGGAGGCATTTGGGTGGGATTAACGAGGGTAGAAAAGATCATGGTTTTGGATTGGCGACGATCTTAGATGGGGGTGAACAGCTGGCTTGAAGACCTGGAGGGAAAAATAAGATTGAAGAGGATGTGGAAGTTCATTCCACAGGCAGGAAAAAGAGGAACAAAGGAGGCACAAATTCAAAACTTTTTTTTTTTCAATATATGTAGCTTTTAGAATCCTTGGGTCTGTAATAAAAATTTGCTTTGGTGTCAAAGCCAGAGACTAATTTCAAATTAATAGTATAAATATCTCAGACAACCTAAACCCGATTAGCTTTACCTATAGCTACCTGCCCCTGTGCTGTAAATGCTTACCCCATGTATATATTACTACACTTACATCCTTCTTCTGTGTCATGCACGCAAAAACTGCCCCTTGCATCATGTTGTCCCGATTTTTACTTGCCGGAAAAGATTCCGGCAAGTATGTTGATCGGTTGGTTTGTCTGTTTGTCTGTTTCTCTGTTTGTTATGTGCCGGAAAAGATTCCGGCAAGTATGTTGATCGGTTGGTTTGTCTGTTTGTCTGTCTGTCTGTCTGTCTGTTTGTTTGTCTGTTCGCAGTACTACGTCTACACCGTTGCACGTATAATCGCCAAACTTTACACACATATTGTCTTGCCCTGAAATAGACTGTGCCCAATTGATGACGTCATTGGTCACGTGGTTCGGCCGCCAATTTGGAAAAACCAAAAAACTTTGCACCTCTATATCTCCGAAAGTGCTGAAGAGAAAAAATTGAGACATGGCTCATTGTAAAGAACTCTCATTCTCATTGTAAAGAAGAAAATATGTTAATGATGATGTCATAGGTGCCTCCATTATGACGTCATAATTCGCCAAGTACAAAACTTCATCCGATCAAGATGAAATTTCTTGAGCATCATCAAGGAATAAATTAGTTTATAAAACAAATAATGATGACGTCATCGGTCACGTGGTTCGACCACCATATTTGTCCAAAATGGCCGATAAAAAGTACATTCCGGCAAGTCCTCGGTCTCTGATTTTTAGAGACTGATTTTTCTGTTTGTCTGATTGTCTGTTTGATACGTGCCGGAAAGATTCCGGCAAATATGTTGTTCAGTTGGTTTGTCTGTTGGTCTGTCTGTCTGTCTGTCTGTCTGTCTGTTTGTTCGCAGTACTACGTCTACACCGTTGCACGTAGAATCGCCAAACTTTACACACATATTGTCTTGCCCTGGAATAGACTGTGCCCAATTGATGACGTCAATGGTCACGTGGTTCGGCCGCCATCTTGGAAAAACAGAAAAACTCTTTGCACCTCAATATCTCTGAAAGTGCTGCATAGAAAAAATTGAGACATGGCTCATTGTAAAGAACTCTACATGGGGAATAAAATATGTTAATGATGATGTCATAGGTGCCTCCATTATGACGTCATAATTCGACAAGTACAAAACTTCATCCGATCAAGATGAAATTTCTTGAGCATAATCTGGGAATAAATTAGTTTCGAAAACAAATAATAATGATGTCATCAGACACGTGGTCTGGCCGCCATATTTGTCCAACATGGCCGATAAAAAAGTACATTCCAGCAAGTCCTCGGTCTCTGACCGATTTTTCATCTGTCTGTCCTTCCGTCTGTTTGTGCGCAGCACTACATCTACATCGTTGCACCGAGAATCGCCAAACTTTACACACATATTTGTCTTGCCCGGGAATAGACTGTGGCAAATTTTTAACTCTCTGGGCCCAAGGCCTACATTATGACGTCATAATTTGATGAGTCAACAAGTACAAAACTTCATCCAATCAAGATGCAATTTCTTGAGCGACATGACGACCTAAACTGGTGGAGAAAAAAATAATGATAACGTCATCGGTCACGTGGTTCGGGCGCCATCTTGGAAAAAGCAAAAAACTTTGCACCTCTATATCTCCGAAAGTGCTGAATAGAAAAAATTGAGACATGGCTCATTGTAAAGAACTCTCCATGGGGAATATAATGTTAATGATGTAATTGGTGCCTCCATTATGATGTCATAATTTGACAAGTACAAAACTTCATCCGATCAAGATGCAATTTATTGAGTGCCATGTCGGCATAAACTGGTGGAGAAAAAAAAAAAATGATGACATCATCGGTCACGTGGTTCGTCCGCCATCTTGGAAAAACGGAAAAAATTGCACCTCTGTATCTCCAAAACTGCTGAATATAAAAAATTGAGACATGGCTCATTGCAAAGAACTCTACAAGGGGAATAAAATATGTTAATGATGATGTCATAAGTGCCTCCATTATGATGTCATAATTCGACAAGTACAAAACTTCAACCGATCAAGATGAAATTTCTTGAGCATCATCACGGAATAAATTAGTTTAGAAAACAAATAATGACGTTATCGGTCATGTGGCTCAGACACCATATTTGTCCAAAATGGCCGATAAAAAAGTGCATTCTGGCAAGTCCTCGGTCTCTGACCGATTTTTCATCTGTCTGTCTGTTTGTTCGGAGTACTACGTCTACACCATTGCACATAGAATCGCCAAACTTTACACACATATTTGTCTTGACCTGGAATAGACTCTGCCCAATTTTTAACTCTCTCGGCCCAAGGCCTCCATTATGATATCATAATTTGATAATTCGACAAAAACAAAATTTCACCCAATCAAGATGCAATTTCTTAAGCGACATGACGGCATAAACTGGTGGAGAAAAAAAATAAATGATGACGTCATCGGTCACGTGGTTCGGCCGCCATCTTGGAAAAACCAAAAAACTTTGCACCTCTATATCTCCGAAAGTGCTGAATAGAAAAAATTGAGACATGGCTCATTGTAAAGAACTCTCCATGGGGAATAAAATATGTTAATGATGATGTTGTTGGTGCCTCCATTGTGACGTCATAATTCGACAAGGACAAAATTTCATCTGATCAAGATTCGATTTCTTGAGCATCGTCAAGGAATAAATTAGTTTAGAAAACAAATAATGACGTCATTGGTCTCATGGTTCGGCCGCCATCTTGGATAAACGGAAAAACTTTGCACCTCTATATCTCTGAAAGTGCTGTATAGCAAAAATTGAAACATGGCTCATTCTAAAGAACTCTCCATGTGGAATAAAATATGTTAATGATGATGGTATAGGCGACTCCATTATGACATCACAATTCGACAAATACAAAACTTCATCCGATCAAGATGAAATTTCTTGAGCATAATCTGGGAATAAATTAGTTTCAAAAACAAATAATAATGATGTCATCAGACACGTGGTCTGGCCGCCATATTTGTCCAACATGGCCAATAAAAATGTACATTCCAGCAAGTCCTCGGTCTGACTGATTTTTCATCTGTCTGTCTTTCCGTCTGTTTGTGCGCAGCACTACATCTACATCGTTGCACTGAGAATCGCCAAACTTTACACACATATTTGTCTTGCCCTGGAATAGACTGTGGCAAATTTTTAACTCTCTGGGCCCAAGGCCTACATTATGACGTCATAATTTGATGATTCAACAAGTACAAAACTTCATCCAATCAAGATGCAATTTCTTGAGCGACATGACGACCTAAACTGGTGGAGAAAAAAATAATGATAACGTCATCGGTCACGTGGTTCGGGCGCCATCTTGGAAAAAGCAAAAAACTTTGCACCTCTATATCTCCGAAAGTGCTGAATAGAAAAAATTGAGACATGGCTCATTGTAAAGAACTCTCCATGGGGAATATAATGTTAATGATGTAATTGGTGCCTCCATTATGATGTCATAATTTGACAAGTACAAAACTTCATCCGATCAAGATGCAATTTATTGAGCGCCATGTCGGCATAAACTGGTGGAGAAAAAAAAAATGATGACATCATCGGTCACGTGGTTCGGCCGCCATCTTGGAAAAACGGAAAAAATTGCACCTCTGTATCTCCAAAACTGCTGAATATAAAAAATTGAGACATGGCTCATTGCAAAGAACTCTCCAAGGGGAATAAAATATGTTAATGATGATGTCATAAGTGCCTCCATTATGATGTCATAATTCGACAAGTACAAAACTTCAACCGATCAAGATGAAATTTCTTGAGCATCACCAAGGAATAAATTAGTTTAGAAAACAAATAATGACGTTATCGGTCACGTGGCTCGGACACCATGTTTGTCCAAAATGGCCGATAAAAAAGTACATTCAGGCAAGTCCTTGGTCTCTGACCGATTTTTCATCTGTTTGTCTGTCTGTCTGTTTGTTCGCAGTACTACGTCTACACCGTTGCACGTAGAATCGCAGAACTTTACACACATATTTGTCTTGCCCTGGAATAGACTGTGCCCAATTTTTAACTCCCTCGGCCCAAGGCCTCCATTATGACGTTATAATTTGATAATTCGACAAGAACAAAACCCCATCCAATCAAGATGAAATTTCTTGAGCGACATCATGGCATAAACTGGTGGAGAAAAAAAAGAAGAATGATGATGTCATCGGTCATGTGGTTCGGCCGCCATTTTGGAAAAACCGAAAAACTTTGCACCTCTATATCTCCGAATGTGCTGAATAGACAAAATTGAGACATGGCTCATTGTAAAGAACTCTCCATGGGGAACAAAATATGTTAATGATGACGTCATTGGTGCCTCCATTATGATGTCATAATTCGACAAGTACAAGACTTCATCCGATCAAGATGCAATTTATTGAGCACCATGTCGGCATAAACTGGTGGAGAAAAAAAATAATGATGACGTCATCGGTCACGTGGTTCGGCCGCCATCTTGGGAAAACAGAAAAACTCTTTGCACCTCAATATCTCTGAAAGTGCTGCATAGAAAAAATTGAGACATGGCTCATTGTAAAGAACTCTACATGGGGAATAAAATATGTTAATGATGATGTCATAGGTGCCTCCATTATGACGTCATAATTCGACAAGTACAAAACTTCATCCGATCAAGATGAAATTTCTTGAGCATCATCAAGGAATAAATTAGTTTAGAAAACAAATAATGATGACATCATTGGTCACGTGGTTCATCCGCCATATTTGTCCAAAATGGCCAATAAAAAAGTACATTCCGTCAAGTCCTCGGTCTCTGAACGATTTTTCATCTTATTGTTACCCATCCCAGGCCTGGTTGAATGGCCTTGAGGTAATCACACTCACCTCTCCACTGTTTATCCAAGTTTGAATCTCAATTCAGGTAGAAACTGTCATCCTGGTATTTCCAAGGCAGGGCGAGCTATCCATGTTTGTGCTATCCTCTTGGAAATGCATACCATCTAGTCCTGGAGCTTTATCTTCTTTTATCTTTCCTCGCTGTTTATTCACTTCCTCTACTCCTCCTTGGAGCTCCTCAAACTGCCCTTCCTCACCTCCTATATAGATTTTTCTGGTGATCTGACTGTGTTATTTAAATGTTCATAAGAAAAATAACTCTTCATGATGTAACAAGAAATGGAATGAATGAAGACAAAAACAGACAATAGAGGAGGGAAAGAAAGTTGCATTCAAGTAAGAGGGCTGGTGAGGAAGGGTGAATAGTGGTAGAACAGTCACATTGTACGTCGGGATGGCGGATGGCAGGAGATGGAAATGTACCATGAAATTGAAGCCCTGGAGAGAAAGGGTCAGGTGGCTCCAAAATAGGAGAAAATCACAAAAGAGTGGAGGCGGGCAGTCGGCCTTGATTGTGGGTGTTGTTGTTGTTGTTATTGTTCTTGCCGTTTGCATAGCCACAGACAATTTTCTCGAACAAGCTGGCGGCACGGAGACAGCCGATCGATCACCAAGGAGCGACACAGTCTGGAGACCCATACATCCAGGAAGGTGTATCCCCGCATTCACGAAGTCAGGGCCATGACAGAGATAGAGAGAAGAGACAAGAGGAAAAGGGCCGGTCCATGGGGACTGCTCGGCACTCTGACTACACTGTCGAATCCGGGCAGCAGGGAAGAATGTGGAAGATTTGGCCCCTGACTTGCGTTGGGGGAGAGAGGAGTTGTGGTACAACCACCGTGAAGAGGCATCCTTGATAGTTGCTGATTGTTAGTTTAAGTGGGTTGTAATAACTGGAGGAACAAATGTTTCATGGAAGGAACTGGGGAGGATCAGAGGGCTGCGAGCACAGAGGGTGCAAACCAGAGGAGAGGGATTAAAAATGGCACATGATGGCTGCACAGTCCTATATGAAGACCTACTTGGTGGTCGAAACATTAGACAAGAGCATAAATTGCTTGTTCAGCAATTGTAAGAGGAGGTGGTCCACTCATTTTAAAGTATGGAGTTCTCAACTGCAGCCAGTATTTTGTGAATAATTTTTTTTCCTTCTCAATAATCATTTGTTGCAAAATCGAAGATTCCCAAGTATCTTGCTTGGTCTGGTCTGTTATTCTGACATCTGTTTCGGCTGCTGTTTGGTCTGTTTTTCTGTGAATCGCCGACAGATCACATTTTTACTCTGACCACCACAAAACTTAATCATCTGGATAGAGATAGTGAGAAAGAAGCTGGAAACCTATTTGTTTTGATGTAAATAGATCAAAAGATCAAGGTCACAAATCGTCACTTTTCATTTGATTGACTTGATATCCATATACACTACACAGTGTAATTACCTCCGCCACTTAAGGTAGGCAGAGGTTATGTTTTCACCATTGTCTGTCTGTTTGTAAACAGGGTATCTCAAAAAGTTGTGGATGTATTCAGACACATTTGGTGGAGAGGTTGGCGATGTGACAAGGACGAAATTATTTGATTTTGGTGAAGATTTGATCCGGATCCGGCTACTATAATTTTTAAGTTATTCTTCACCATTGGGAGATGGGGAAAAAACAATATACAGCATAATATTTCAAATAGTTGTGGATGAGTTATGACAAAAACAGCTGGATAAGTTGGTTATGTGCCAAGAACAAGAGCTTCGATGATTTTGGTTCAGGTCAGAATCTGGATCCGACCTGTCAGTTGTATGCAAAACAAACTGAGCCTTGCAGAGGTGTGCGCTCTACTGGGGGCTTTTTTTTTTCTTTTCTTTTTTTGTATACAAGATCGAGGCTCGTGAAAGAGCTGACATTAATCACACAAAAAGACAAATCGACACAAAAACACAAAAAACAAGGGGAGCGGCAGACAAGATGGGGAGAGAGGGGGAAGGACACAAACACAACATTTGAGAGCAGGGACATCGGGAGGACTTGGGGGGAGGTGGGAGAGGAATAAAACATATGAACACTGCAAGGACTCTGGGGTGAATTACCGGGGGTAGAAAAGATCAAGGTTTTCGATGGGGGAAGATAAGAGATGGTGGTGAACAGCTGTTTTAAAGACCTGGAGGGAGGAGTGGGATTGAAGGGAGTGGGGGAGTTTGTTCCAGAGGCGGGAGAAAAGGGGAATGAAAGAGTGAAGGTGAGCAGAGAGCCTAGACTTTGGCAGTTTAACCATAAGAGGGTTGCAGGCAGATCTTGTGCGACCTGAAGGAATATTGGGGGGACATAGCACAGAGAGAGCTGGGGGAGCAAGGCCGGAGAGGAGTCGGTAGAAGACAGAAAGACCACCAACCTGCCTGCGGTGAGTGAGTGAAAGGCCCTCGGAGTTGACTTCATCGCAGGAGATTTTTCTGGTTGTTGGTGTGTGTTTGGCAGGTTCTTCATTGACAAAGGCTGCAGAAATTGCTAACATGTCATGAGGAACTGTCTCGAAGGTGATGTCAGTCAGAAAAAGAAAAAAAACATCATCATCAAATAGCAACAGTGGGCGGAAGTGCATACTTGAGAAGAGTGATGCAAGGGCATTATTCTGGACAGAGGCGAAACAGAAGAGCAATAGCGGATAAACTGTATGCAGAGGTAAACGTGGGTCCTGGGTATCCTGTGTCATCAAAAACGGTCAGAAGTGAACTTCACATGGCAGGATACCATAGCCGTGCTGTTCTGCACAAACCACTTATAACACCTGGCAACGCCCGTTTGTGGGTTCATTAGTGCAAAGAGTATAGGCAATGGACTGCCGAGCAGCAGAGGAATATGATATGACCTGATGAATCATCCTTCACCATGTGCTTGATGAAAGGACTGATGACGACAGCACAGGAAACTCAACGAGTGCCTTGTTCCAACAGTAAAAAGTTCTGGCAGTTCCATAATGATGTGAATCATGTTTTCCTGGCATGGCCTGGGTCCACTCATTCCACTACAAGGCAAGGTTGTTGCAGCGTGCTATTTTACCTTCTTGAGTGGTCATCTGCATCCCACAATGCAGAATTTCTTTCCTGATGGGAGGGGTGTGTTTTAGGACATCAAGGCTCCAGTCCACATGCAACTTGTTGTCACCAGTTGGGTTGAGGAGCACAAGGACTAAGTTACTGATATTCCATGGCCCTCACAATCGCCGAATCACTATCCCATATACCATAGCATTATAGAGCATTTGTGGGACTGTTTGGAGAGGTGCCCAAGACAGCAGTTTCCAACTCTATAAAACCGTGAATTGGTGGCCTTCCTTGTGGAGGAATGGTGCCACATTCCTGTAGAACGGTTCTATTCCAATGTTGTCTCAATATAAAATCGTATTCATGCCGCCCTGGGTGCATGTGGTGGTCCAATATCCAACTAAGTGACATTCTGTTGTTGTTTCCATGTTTTGTCCATTACCTGTATATTCTGGAAATAAAACTGAAAAACATGGGAGGACAGTGAACCTGCATCGAGGTGAAGCCTCGGTCAACCCATGTGAGTATGTCGATTAATTACATACAGTTTGAACATAAGTTGGACCTTGAGTACATATACTACTCAAAAGAAGTTAAGGGTCAAAAATATTTGTGCATATAAATATAAGCTAACGAGCTAAAATGGTGGCGACCATTTGAACTATTAGACCTTTCTATTAGACCTTTCTATATTAGACCCCTTTTGAACTATTAGACCTTTCAAGATATTTAGACCTTTTAAGATCATTTAGATCCCTTATACTCCTGACGACCTTTAGACCACTTGGATCCCTTAACCCTTGGACATTTTAGATCCATTACACTCTCTTTGGATACTTTACACCCCCTTAGACTCCTTAAGCCCTTTACACCTGCAACTACTGTTTGGACCATACCCTTTAGACCCCTTAGAACTTTTGGACCATTTTAGGCCGTTTGGATCTTTTGAGGCCCCTTGAGATCCTCTTAGACACCGCAGACCCTGTAGACACACCTGCACAAACATCTAGAGAGTCCTCTTGCAATATACAGACCATACTTTTTCAGCAAGTAATGAACAACCCCCACCCACCTGGAGGAAGGGTACTCTGCTCGGTTTAACAGAAATTGCATATTGGGTCATTGCATTGGTTTGCCAATAAAAACGTAGAAGCAGATTGTTTTTGAGATCAAAAGTTCAAGATCGCATAAAATCATCAATTTTCATCTGATTGACGAAATAATTGAACAGGGTTTGCATATTGGGTCAATTAAGCTAATTGTTTGAGGTCAAAAGGATCTCAAGATCACATAAAATAATCAAATTTCATCCTATTAACTGAAATTTGAACAGGATTTGCATAATGGGTCACAGACCTGCTTCAACATGTCAACGGTTTCCATGACACCAATTTCACCCCCATTATAATGAAATGGGCATTTTTGAAAATGTATTGTTACCAAACCTCAATAATTATTCAATATATCAAAATGAAACGAACACAGCTTAATTGTACGTACAGTGCATTCAGAAAGTATTCAGACCCCTTCACTTTTTCACATTTTGTTATGCAGCAGCGGATCCAGGGGGTGGGGGGGTGCAGGGGGTGTGCACCCCCCCTTCGATCCAGGAGGAGGGTGCAGGGGGTGCGCACCCCCACCCTCCTCTGCAACGCAACGGCATGGATGTGCTGGAGGCATACTCTATGTTTGACGACAACAAGGACGCGCTCACTCAACTACGGTCAAATGCTGAAACTGAATTCTCTCTGTGGTTCGATCACGCTAAGACCATGATAGAATCTGTAGGAGGTGATGTCACAATGCCGAGAGTTGTACAACGACAAATCCATCGTCCAAACTCTGCGGCCAATACTCCCTTGCTCTTCGGCCTCAGAAACATGTGCAATCCATTTCTCGACCACCTCAGCCAGGAAATGGACACCCGATTCTGTGCTGAAAATCGGGAAGGTAGTGATCTGTTTCTGCTGATGCCATCTGCAATAATCGCCGATACCTGCGACATTCCAGCCCGACATCAGAAGCTGTTGCGTTGGAAAAACGACATGGAACATCCCGCAGGACTGATAAATGAGCCTAGAGACTGGCAGACGTTTTGGAGAAGGAAGCCCAACAACACGCTTCCAAGCACATTCATGGATTGTTTCTGCGCAGTAGATGGAGACGAATTTCCATCCATCAAAGTCCTACTCCATATTGGATGCACCCTCCCTGTCGGCTCCTGTGAGGCCGAACGCTCATTTTGCCTGCGTCGTCTGAAGACCGACCTGAGAAATTGCATGGGAGAAAGTCGGATGGCATCTCTGGCCCTCATGAACATACACCATGACGTCACCATATCCCCACATGATGTATGTGACATTTTCTTTCAGAAACAAAAGCGCCGTCTGTTCCAAAATAGCATAATGTACGATTAATAAAATAATTCACATTCCGCTGTCCTATGTGATCTCTTTTGTGGGGAGAACCCCCTGCCTTGAGCTTCACAACCTCGGCGCATGGAGGTGCCGGGCTTTGCCCAGCACACAGTCTGTCATCGCCATCATTTCACACTATGGGAGTGCTCAGGTCTTTCATAACTACGAGTGAGCCCGTTGGTCCAAATGGACCAAATTTTCATCGGCTTTCATGGCCTTGCAGCACACCTGCCTGTTACACTGCTACAGTGTTTGAGTTGGAATAAGTGCTTTGTAAAATATTATCATTGTTTTTGTTATTTATTTAGTAATGAGAATGGCATGCCATAGAAGTACCTATTAAGCTGCTCTATACACCTTAACATGGCGTGCGTTTAGAAACACGGGAATTCTTCTGGATTATTTGTAGTTAATTAGCCGAATTAACGCAGGAGATCATAACAATCATTTCGCGAGAACTACACAAATCAGAAATTCCATGTCAGAAAGCTTCAGTAGAACTACACAAAAAACATACCGCACGCATGCACACCACAGACACACACACACACACACACACACACACACACACACACACACACACACACACACACACACACACACACACACACACACACACACATACACACACACACACGCACGCACACACACACACACACACACACACACACACGCACGCACACACACACACACACACACACACACCACAGACAGACGAACACACACGCACACACCTAGAAAATTCATCAATTTATAGCAGAAGGAACAGCTGGGCAAGTTGTTTCCCCAGTTCCTCTATCTGACCATTGGTCATCGCGAATCTGTTGAACTGTTGGAGCAGGGAAGAACACAAGGAACTGCAGAAACTTCCAAGAATGCACGAAATGGCGTTTCTGACGATAATTATTTTTTTAATTTCCTGGGGGAGGACCCCCAGAACACCCTTCACCTCCCCCCCAGCCCAATAGTGTCATGCACCCCCCCCCCTCCCCCGTCTTGAAATTCCTGGATCCGCCACTGTTATGTTGCAGCCTTATGCTGAAATCGTTTAAAATCATTTTTTCCCTCATCAATCGACACTCGACAGGATTGTGTCCAGGCACAGATCTGGGGAAGCCTACAAAAAAAATTCTGCTGCATTGAAGGTTCCCAAGAGTGCAGTGGCCTCCATAATTCTTAAATGGAAGAAGTTTGGAACAACCAGGACTCTTCCTGGAGCTGGCCACCCGGCCAAACTGAGCAATCGGGGGCGAAGGGCCTTGGTAAGAGAGGTGACCAAGAACCCGATGGTCACTCTGGCTGAGCTCCAGAGATCCTGTGTGGAGATGGAAGAAACTTCCAGAAGGACAACCATCACTGCAACACTACACCTATCTGGGCTTTATGGCAGAGTGGGCAGACGGAAGCCAAACAGTTCAATCTTGGTTTCATCAGACCACAGAATCTTGTTTCACACAGTCTGAGAGCCCTTTAGGTGCTTTTCTGCAAAGCCAAGCGGCTTTGTAGACTCTACAACTCTGTGCCTCGATACAATCCTGTCTCTGAGCTCTGCAGGCAATTCCATCGACCTCATGGCTTGGTTTTTGCTCTGATATGCATTGTCAGCTGTGAGACCTTATATAGACAGGTGTGTGCCTTTCCAAATCATGTCCAATCAATTGAATTTACCGCTGGTGGACTCCAATCAAGGTGTAGAAACATCTCAAAGATGATCAAGAGAAATGGGAGGCACCTGAGGTAAGTTTGAAGTGTCATAGCAAAGGGTATGAATACTTATGTCAATGTGATATTTCAGTTTTTTCTTTTTAATTAATTTGCAAAACTTTCTAAAATCCTGTTTTCTCTTTGTCATTATGGGGTATTGAGTGGAGATTGATGAGGGAAAAAATGAATTTAAACGATTTCAGCATAAGGCTGCAACATAACAAAATGTGCAAGAAGTGAAGGGGTCTGAATACTTTCTGAATGCACTGTATGTGTCGTATATGTGAGGAAAATTTGGTTAAATTTTGTCAAAGGTCATGGCCAATTGAAACATGTAAAACACCTATTCGGCCACATTCAGAAAATATGTAAACCACATTTGCTTTGCATAACATTATATCATGTAAAACACTTGCTCGGTCAAATTTCGAAATCATCAAATTCCTGTTTCCATTGTTTATCTGGATTTCACAAGTATAATGCCATGGACGACATCTTTCTTGTTTATTCGTTCAATTTTTGTTTGATTGTGGGTTTGGCTTTAATTTTTTCAAAAATTGACTCGAGACCTGTTCATTATAATGACACCAACGGACACCAACTTACATATAATTCAATAATGCTTGTAGTCTAGTAGGAAGACTAGGTCCCCCTGCACCCCCCGGAGATATACTTCTAATCAGTGTTTCTAGATTGGAAACAATGTGTAGAAAATGACTAGCTATGGCCCCAAGCTGAAAAAATGTCCCACATACCATTTTTATGCAAATTACTGCTGCCATTATCAAAAAAAGACTAGGTCCCCCTGCACCCCCCCGGAGATATACTTCTAATCAGTGTTTCTAGATTGGAAAAAATGTGTAGAAAATGACTAGCTATGGCCCCAAGCTGAAACAATGTCCCACATACCATTTTTATGCAAATTACTGCTGCCATTATCAAAAAAACGATTTTTGACATATCTCAGCCAATATTGCAGATAATTGAAAAATGAAGGTGTCTAGACCCATGTTTTGAAGGGCATAGATCATGATAGAACTATTCATAACATGATTACATGTGTCTATGGTATACTAGTATGCTAATTAGTGCTTTATTTACAAAATAATCACAGTTTTACGAAATAATAGACTCATATTAAGGTCCGTCTACACAGACGTTAACACAAAGTTTTATTTTTCTAAATACCCTGTGAAATTCACCGAATGCCCTGTGAAACCTGGGATTCTTCTCCAGCTTTTTCAAGGGCCCGACTTTTCCCTTCCCTTTGAAGGCACTGGTGCAGTCTTCTCCGCTGAACACATAGTACCCCAGGAGAGTGGCACAGTAGTCCTCTCCCAGGGATTCTGCCAGCTCAGAGACGTTGACAAGTTGGCGATGCTTCCCTGACCCTGTATCCAGGTACACCGTCAGCTTGATGTTGTGGGCATGGTGGAGCAGGATCAGGAGGATGTCTGTGTCCGGTGTTCTGACTACAGCGTTCTTGTATCCGATGGTAGCAGCATGATGGAGGTACAGAACCACCCTGGTATCAGTCTCTTCCTGGTTGCTGTAGATCGTGGGGAGTTCACGTACCTCGACCTGAAACACAAAAAGGCACCGCATTTCAATCACCAGTCACTGCCAGTTTCAGTATATCTCCGGGGGGTGCAGGGGGACCTAGTCTTTTTTTGATAATGGCAGCAGTAATTTGCATAAAAATGGTATGTGGGACATTTTTTCAGCTTGGGGCCATAGCTAGTCATTTTCTACACATTTTTTCCAATCTATAAACACTGATTAGAAGTATATCTCCGGGGGGTGCAGGGGGACCTAGTCTTTTTTTGATAATGGCAGCAGTAATTTGCATAAAAATGGTATGTGGGACATTTTGTCAGCTTGGGGCCATAGCTAGTCATTTTCTACACATTTTTTCCAATCTAGAAACACTGATTAGAAGTATATCTCCGGGGGGTGCAGGGGGACCTAGTCTTTTTTTGATAATGGCAGCAGTAATTTGCATAAAAATGGTATGTGGGACATTATTTCAGCTTGGGGCCATAGCTAGTCATTTTCTACACATTTTTTCCAATCTAGAAACACTGATTAGAAGTATATCTCCGGGGGGTGCAGGGGGACCTAGTCTTCCTACTAGACTATTGCCTATGTTAACCAGTCATTTGTTATGTAAACTGCTTTCACATACAATAACTTATTTTAATAATGTTTGCATAAACACATCCAATCTTCCCAATCAACACCGACTCGTCCCCTCTTCTCTCTTCTGATCTTACACATCTCCCCCCCCCCCCCCCTCTCCACACCCATGCACCCACCTCTTTTGCCCACACCCCACTGTCATTCACCCCCCCCCCCTGCCCATTTCTGACAGTTATATACGAGGGGATGGTGCCCTTCATTGAAAAAAATTCAATTGTTCCCAAGTAGCTTGCTCAAAAGTGTTTGATAAATCTTCACTTTATTTTCTGTCCAACAAAAACCTACATTTGAATGTATTGCACAGTATATACAGATAGTTCTACAAGAGGTGCAGAAGTGATAAATTGCAAAACACACCACGCCAAAAGGCATCTTGTAATGATCCACTTTCCAACCCGTGATGTTCTGCCATGGTTCGCTGTCATCCGCCACCACG
Source organism: Myxine glutinosa (assembly GCF_964187855.1). NCBI lineage: Eukaryota > Metazoa > Chordata > Myxini > Myxiniformes > Myxinidae > Myxine > Myxine glutinosa. The sequence continues at coordinate 124,282,391 of NC_136266.1, read as the reverse complement.
ATTCGTACGTCAGTGTAAAATTTCCGTACACTCGCAATAAGATTCTGCACCTTTTCATAGCGAAGGAAAGTCTTGGTTATGATCGTCACCAACTCGCTGATATTGCCTTCAAGAGAAGTGATTATGACATGGATTAATGGGTCAAGTGATGACAGAGAAAATGTCAAACTGTACATTTGTGATGCGATACACAATGGGAAAGAAATGATGGCACGATTTACACTTCAAGACATACTTCGTTCAAATACAATGTGCACACACGCTGAAACAAACCAATTATCTCAACGGATTAAGAGCATGAAGCTGTTGAAAATTGAAGTACAGCAGGTTAAGTTGAGCAAGAACTCCTCTTACGCTGGTGCAGAAATTCAGGATGCTCAGCAAATTGCCAGGAGGGAGGAAGTTATAAGGGTGGAAGAGGGGGAGGTTGGTGTTTGTTGGATCTTACCCTGACTTTTCTGACACGGGCATTTTGCTCCACCTTACTTTAATCCTTTCCTCAAATATCCTTTCCTCCTTTATATCCTTTCCTCAAATATATATATACATATCCTTTCCTCAAAACGCAAAGGACTATTTTGCTAAACAGTGCCTTCAGAACATATTCATACCCCTAGACTTTTTCACATTTTCTTGTGTTACAGCCTGAATTTGAAATGGATTAAGTTTAAATTTTTTTCACCGATCTACACAAAATACCCCAGGATGCCAAAGTCAAAATAGTTTTTTTTACAAATCTTTACAAATAAATTGAAAATGAAATAGAGAATATCTAATTTACATAATTATTCCACTCCTGAGTCAAGACTTTGTAGAAGCGCCTTTGTCAGTGATTACAGCTTTGAGACTTCTTGGGATTGTCTGTATCAGCTTTGCACATTTGGATTTGGGGAGTTTCTCCCATTCTTTCTTGCAGATCTGCTCAAGCCCTGTCAAGTTGAATGGGGAGCTTCAGTGAACAGCAATCTTCAAGTCTTTCCACAGATTCTCAATGGTATTCAAGTCTGGGCTTTGGCTGGGCCACTCAACGACTTTCACGTTCTGTTCTGAAGCCATTCCAGTGTTGCTTCGGCTGTATGATTGGGGTCATTGTCCTGTTGGAATGTAAATCTTCGCCACAGTCTAAGGCCCTTTGCACTCTGAAGCAGGATCTCCTCAAAGATTTGCCTGTATTCTGCTCTAAACTTTAAGTATTTTTCCATTCGTGTGTTTGTCAAATTTCCACTCGTTATTTTATTGTTTATGTGTTTTGTGTGTTTATAGTTAGTTTTGGTTTGTAATAAGTGTAACTTGTAATTAATTAATCGTTTTCTGATCGCTCCGTGTGTGCGGCCTTGTAACGTGAGGCTTCCTCCGTCGATGTTTTGTTAATTTACGTTCTTTCCTTCGCTGTATTGCTTGTCTCTTAGATTATTCGCGTCACCCCCAAACTTCCCCAAACATCTACTCTTGGCCTAACGTTTTAAATCCCCCCCCCCCCCAAACAAACATTCCTTTCCTTTTCTCCAGGTGTGCTGTTGCCTCATCATGTGCTTCTGTCCACGTGCTTCTCTCCACGTGCTTCTATCCACGTGCTTCTCTCCACATGCCTCTCTCCACATGCCTCTCTCCATGTGCGCTGTCTTGTCCCGCCCCATTTATCTTCTTGTCTTCCACCTTTTGCCCTGTTCACGTGACACGTGGTTGTCCCTCTAGGCTCCCTCTATCCGTCGGTATTTTGTGAATATAAGATTGTTTTGCACAGTTTTGTTTCAATATGTTTAAACTATCCCCTGCAATGTTTTATTCAGTGGTATATTACAACACGCTGTTTTTCTTCCTGTTTCAAAGGCTTTTTTCAATTTTCTCTTCAATTCATCCCACTTCAAAAAAAGATTCAATCTCTTACAATTCTTCCTTCCGATATGCTCCAAACTCACCTTCATTCCACCCCTCCTATATCGTTTTTAAACGGATCTCTGACTTGAAAATCACAGAAAACCCACTTTGTTTTAAATGTACGATTTTCATTAATCACCCACTTTCTATACTCCCCCCTCACACCTCCCATCCTAAACTCCCTCCTCCCCCCTCCCATTCAATTCTCCCCCCTCACTCCTCCTCTCATAAACTCCCCCCTCGCAACTCCCCTACAAATCGCCCCCCTTGTCCCTTCCTTCCTAAACTCCCCCCTCACCCCTCCCCTCCAAATCTCCTACTTTACCCCTCCCCTTTAAATCTCCCCCAACCCCTCCCCTTCAAATCTCCCCCCCAACCCCTCCCATTCAAAACTCCCCCCTCACCCCTCCCCTTCAAAACTCCCCCCAACCCCTCCCATTCAAATCTCCCCCCCAACCACTCCCCTTTAAATCCCCCCCTTACCATCCCTCTCCAATTCTCCCCCCTCCCCCCTCCTCCTCAAAGCTGCCGCCTCCCCACTTCGTCTCACTTCTATCTCATTCCTCCACCTCCTCCAACCTTGTACTTTCCCCTGCCCCCTCAAACAACCCCTCACTGTGCCTCATCCCATCACCATCAAACCTTTCGTCCTCCTCATCCTTCCCTCTCTTGTAACTCTTCTGTAATCTCTGACACACTATCAACTGCTCTCCCTACATTCCCCTCTCATCCTTCATCTGACCCTACCCCTCCACTCCCCTCTCCTGCACCCGATGCTCCCCTCCCTCTTCATTAACGGTATGGACCTCAAACATCCGTGGCCTTCGCTTAAACCGCTCAACCATTCAGGTTGCTTCTGACAATCCAGACCTGATCTGCTTAACAGAAACTTTCCTCCTTCAAGATGTCTCTGATTCCTTAATATCTCTTCCTGGTTACTCCCTCCTCTGGTATGATAGACCTGAGCCTTGTCCTGTTGGTGGGGTTGCTATCTTTATCAAAAACTCTCTTCCTCACTCTCCTTGCACTGCCCTCTCTCCACCTCACCCCCAGGAGTACCTCTGGCTACGGCTTCCTCTCCGCTCCCATCTTTTGTTCATATGTGTTCTGTACCGTCCTCCAAACAGTGATGACTCCATTTACATTTCACTGTCTGAAAACATGGACAAACTTCTATCCACTCATCCCAACTCTCTCTTACTCATATGGTGCGACTTCAACTGTCATCATGCCATCTGGCTGGGTGTGGGTTCATCTCTCACCAGCCATGGCACCTCAGCAAAGGACTTCTGTGACTCATTGGGACTGACACAATCTGTCAATTTCCTGACCTGGATCTCAGTCAATGGAGTATCTTCTCTTCTAGAATTGGTTATGACAAACTTCCCTGCAAATGTCTGCAGCTCTTCTTCTGCTCCAATCAGTTCTTCTGATCATGTGCTTGTTCAAGTGGATACCTCTTTGGCCATTCTCTGAGAGCCACTTCAGCGTTGACGAGTCTGGCATTTCACTCAGGCCGACTGGCACGGTCTTCAAGCAGCCATCAATCATCTGGACTGGTCTCCCATCTCTACTGCCTCTGACATCAACTCTTCCTTGGAATTCTTCCAAAGTAAACTGCTCTCTCTCATGCACAGATTTATCCCATCTTGTCTTCAGTTGTCTTACCCTTCCTCCCGTCCATGGTACACTGAATCTTGTGGTGAGGCAGTTGCCCTGAAACAACTTCCCTTTGCCTCTTGGAAGGCTAATGCAACTGAAAGCAATCTCAGTTCCTTCCACGAAGCTCAGAACAAGTGTGTGTCTACCCTCAGGAGTGCCAGGAAGCATGATCTCTCCACACTCAAGTATGAACTCTCAAACCTGTCTCCTTTCTCCAAATCCTGGTGGTGTCTGGTCAAATCTGTTTCAGGTGTTAGTTCCCCCTCCCCCCCCCTCCCTTACCTCAAACGGCTACACAGCTGTCACCGCACGTGAAAAAGCCGAACGCCTCAACTCTGTGTTTGCCTCAAAATATTGTGTCCCAAACCCATCTCTCTCTGTACCCACCTTACCCAGTCGAACCCAGAAGCTCCTGGACTCTGTGTCCTTCTCTCCTGACAAGGTGGATAAGTTTTTGTCAAACCTCGTCTCTGATTCTGCAACTGGACCAGATGGCATCAGCCCACGGGTCCTAAAATCCTGCTCTTCCGCTCTATCTCACCCTCTCTCTGTTCTCTTCGCCCTCTCTTTTGCTCAAGGTCATCTGCCAGCATCTTGGAAATCAGCAAATAGTACCGCTTTACACAAAAAAGATGCAAAAACAGATCCTTGCAACTACAGACCAATCAGCCTGCTCCCATTTATCAGCAAAATTCATGGAATCCATCATTGCTTCAAATAACAAATCCTTCCTCTTCTCCAATGGCGTGATCTCTGATCATCAATTTGGATTCAGAGCAGGTCATTCTACTCTGAACATGCTGCTTCTCCTGTCTCAACAATGGATGGAGTTGCACAATGCCAATCAGGAAATCAGAGCTGTCTCCCTTGCCATATCACGTTCCTTCCATGCGGCATGGCACCCCGCTCTGCTCACCAAACTCTCCTCCTATAGTATCCATGGAAATCTCCACACATGGCTTGCAGACTTCTTCTCTGGTTGTAGTCAACGTGTGGCCCTGAATGGATTTATCTCATCTCCCCTTCCTGTTCAGGCTGGAGTTCCCCAAGGCAGTGTTCTGAGCCCTGTGACTTTTTGGTCTTCATCAATGATTTCTCCAACTCTCTGGAATATTCTCTCGATCTCTTTCCTGATGACTCAACTCTCTGCCGCTCCATTCCTCATCCCTCAGATCGGCAGTCTGCAGCCTCCTCACTCTCTGCAGACCTGGACAAAATCACAGACTGGTCATACAAGTGGAACATGTCTTTCAATCCTGAGAAATCTCACACTCTTGCTATTTCTCTCCGAAAAGACCGACTGGACAACCTTCCCATCTACTTTCTCAACAATCCTCTCCAAGGAGTTCTGTCACTCAAGCTTTTGGTTCTTTAAAACAGCTGTTCACTACCATCTCTTATCTTCCCCCATCCAAAACCTCAATCTTTTCTACCCCCACTAATTCACTCCAGATCCACTTTTTTGAAATACCAACTTATTTCCTGGAAGTCCTTGCAGTGTCCAGGTGTTTTATACTTCTCCCACCACCCTCCCCCCCCCCCCCTTCACAAGCCTCCTCCCCCCAAGCCCTCTCCCTCCACAGATCTCCCGATGTCCCTGCTCTCAAATGTTGTGTTTGTGTGCTTCCTCCTCACTCCCTATCTTGTCTACTCCTCCCCTTATTATATGTTTTATGTGTCTGTTTGATTTTTTTTGTGTGATTAATGTTACCTCTTTCACGAGCCTCGATCTTGTATACAAAAAAATCCCTACAAGTCCCTCAGTCCCTGATGCTGAAAAGCATCCCAATAGCATGATGCTGCCACCACTATGTTTCACGGTAGGGATAGTGTTAGAATACGTGTGATGAGCTGTGCTCGGTTTCCACCAGTTGTAGTACTTTGCATTCAGGCCATCGAGTTCCATTTTCGGCTCATTAGACCACATATTTTTGATGAATTTTTTTTGGACTTCCGACTGTTAGTCTTCGTTTTGTATGCAGCCAGTGAAGGTGAAGCCTATACTTTCGTGATAAATGTTTGATTAAATCTGGATAATGGATTTTAGACATTGTGTGTTTGCTGTGCAAGGAAAGAGATAAAATGTTTGTGTCAGGGTGAAAATGGATAGTTGTCATCTCTGGCCCAATCAGATACAGCCATGGTCAAGAGTTTGCTGTGTAAATGCATCATGTGATCTCGCTGAAATAGGCCATGGGAGATATGCTTGCTTGTACAAAATTGGCAAAGAGCCACTTCACTGCCGCTGGCCAGAACTGTGCTTTTGTGCTGAGCTTGTGAAACGGGTTTTCATCTGTGGTTTGACCTTGTGCAAACAATGTGGAGCAAAGGGACCTTACATTGGCTTTTTAGTTCTTATCTTATGCTCCAGCTTTCTCTTTGCCTTCCTTTCTTGTAAACAACTTGAGTATGCATTCAATGCTGTCGTTAGTGGGATTCAGAGATATGATTGTCTAAGGGTCAAACTTTTCTCTCCATACATATGTAATTAATAAATAGTCCTTTGCCTATCAAGTGTTGTCAGTCATTTTTGATACAGGAGGACAGTCTTCCACATTTGAAAAGGTATTGAAATGTACAAAAGGCGAATGAAGTTGTTTTCGCCAGATAAGACCAGATAGTCTCCGGGAGGCGCCATGCGGAAAAAACATCATGTCTGCATTCTTTTTCCTCTTCTTTATGGCCTGTGTGTAATGTTGAACAGATGATTTGCTATCCACGGGCACCCGCCTGACTAGGACCTTTTTTTGGACCCATCATTCCTCCTTTTGACTTCTCAAGACTTCAGAAGAATTTCCTTTGTCTCAACCACTATAAAATAATTGAATTCAACAGTTGGGCAGAAGATTTTCTGGAACATTTGTGTTTAATCCGTGGTTGTGTTTGCCGGCATAGTGTATTGTTAAACTTTGTTATATTCTTTGTATAATCAGTTAAATCTTCTCCAGATAATAAATCTTTGAAAATTGTTACTAGTGTGTGGACATTCAATTGGTGTATAGCTCCGACACATCCTTATTGCTCTACCTGAGGTTCTGCAGGTTGTTGAGCATAAATAGTTAAGAAAATTAATTCATATTTGCAAATCAGAATCTCATTTAGAATGTTAAAAAATCACAATTGTAATAAACTGTTGCCTTGGAATAATAAACCACAGACACAATCAAAGGAAAATAACCATCGAATGTACATTTTGTTAGGTTGTGGATTTTGGAGTTACCTGTCCCAGAATTGTGGAGCGTCGGAAGCCGAGGATGTTGCACTCGGATGAGAAACTCAACAATTTGACCTCCGTACTCCAACTTGACTAAAGGGAGATGAGAGGACAGAGAATTATTTTGATCATGATGGATGGCCTTTATGTTTAAAGAAGTACATTATGGAGAAGAATACACACCCTTTGGTTGTTTTCACAAACTTCTGTGTTTGTGTGATCTCTTCATTTTTACTAAAGTAAAATGTTTTGTTTTTCCACACAAACCATTCCATGTTTTTGATACTTAGAAATGTTTCTCACATGCAATCTACTAGACTGTTACATGTATTATTTTCAGATAATCTTCAAGTCAAATCCATTATTAAATGTTGATTTGCCTTAAACGTTATCAGAGTGTGCTGGCACTCTCTGTGTAGGCACGATGCAGAAAAAAAACTGTCGGTCCCATCCGCTACATACAAAACTAACCTATGTGAGCCGAGGCTACCTATGTGAGCCGACCTCATACCTGTTCTGATGAGCTGATTGTCTAGGCAATGGGTGAAATGGCATTGGGATTTGTGGATATACAGAAGGCCAATGGCACTGTCCCGAGAAAGATGGAGATGGCGACACTGAGATGGATGGGTGTGCTAGAAGCAGAAGTAAGGTTGGTGGGAGGGATGTATAAGGGAACAACGGGAAAAGTTTTGGTTGGTCCTGGGAACATATTCTGGGGCGGATATTATATGTGGACAAACTGGTTGTTGTGGTGAAGAGAGAGTGGGAGATGCAGGAAGTACTGGGGGAGTGGAAGGAGGCATTTGAGAAACTTGAGCTGAGAATGTGCAGGGAGAAGACTGGGGTGATGTAAGTCGGCAGCAGAGAAATTAAATGAATATCAGGTTCGAGGAGAAGGAGATCGGACAAGGAAATCGGTTTGAGTATCCGGGTGAAACAGTGACCGAAGACGGTAAGTCAGAGGAGGATTTCGGTGGGTGCGAATGTGTGGAGGAGGGTGGAGGGTGTATTGGCAGACAGAAAGATTTTAAGGAGATTAAAAGGAAAGGTTTTGATGTCATGTATAACGCCGGCCTACCTTTATGGTCTGGAGATGGTGGCATTGATAGGGAGACTTTGGTCCGGTGAGCTTATACGATCGAGCAGTGTCCATGGGTCAGTCATTCAGTGATTCAGTGAGTCTGTAAACACTTCAGTCATTATTGCTTGAACCAAACCTACAATTTTGATTAAACTTGGCAACAAGCTTCATATCTGATGCCAAATAAAGGTGTATTGACCATGTCAAAATCTGCACTCATTAAGGGGGTCTAGAGGGGTATTTTGACCACACACCCCCTCAAAACAGGTATTTGCTCTCTTCTCTGAAACTACACACACGATTTTGATGAAAATTGGCCACAGGTTCATATCTGATGCCTAATGACAGTGTATTGACCGCTTTAAAATATGCGCTCATTAAAGCCCCTGTCACACATAGGCGGATTTGTCGGTGACTACTGGCGACTGAAAAAATCGCCACCACCCGCCGACAATCGTAATGAAACCGTAATGGACGGTCTTCTGTAGTCGTGGTTATCCTCCCCAGGTCTGCTGCAGTCGGCAAGAGCCGCAAAGGGGCCAAATATTTTTTTTAATGTTTAAAAACGGTGCGCTCAGTCGTCCTCAAAAAGAATCCACCATGCTGTCATGATCGAACCGCCATGCTGTCGTCGGTATCCGTAATAAGACCGTAAAGCGGCCGCAACCCAGTCGCTCATAGTCTTCCGCAATCGCCCCAGCATCGCCCCACCAGCTAGCATGGCAGAGATGCGAATGCCATACGGCCTTCCTGCGGCATCTTCCCGACTACGGGCCGACACTGTTGCGGCTGCATATCGAGTACAGAAGAACTGTCACGTCTCCCCTGCGGCTATGGGAGACTGACGACGACAGCAGTATAGTAAGGGCATTTTATGAGATATTTCACAAATCTGTTAACTAAATTGTTACCAAAAAATTTCTTCACCAATATGTTTGTAAAGGTGTGTAATAACATGTGTTAAAATGTTGAAGTTCAACTCCCGTGGGAAACCCAGAAAAAAAGCTGTTGAATTCGGGTACCGAAAAATTATTTTCGAGAATTTTTATTTTTTTTAATCGGCCCTTAAGTAACTTATGAGGGGTCAAATAAGGGTTTTTCATGATTCTGAGTTGATTGTTAACATTTATATTTTCACTTTTACATTTACACACAAAGTAGCTTTTATTTCACATACATATATAATACTCAAGAGTTATTTCTCATTCACAATGTCAGAAGTTTCAACAGTCATTGTCTATGTCTTCTTCAGACTCAACAACATCATGACTGCAGTTTCTGCATGTAATGCCATTACAGACTCCACAGGCCGAGATGCACGTGACCCCATTCTTCTTGCAGCTGCATCGCCGGTTGCTGCAATCTCCAAGACAATTACAGCTCGTGAACTGCAATAGCTCCTCAGGAGCCGTGGGGTCCAGTGTTGGAACTGGTCATTAGGGTCTCCTTCAATAACTGGGAGGAACTCGATCTGTGTGCTCTGCTTTGCATCATTAGCATGGATTCTCTTCATCCAGCCATTCCAGTTGGAGTGTGGGAACTCAGGATCGTTGGCTTTGATCACCCACCCCGCTGCCCAGAGTGTGTCACCTGGAGTGAGGAGTGGCTGATCATGAGCCAGGGAGGAGGAAAGCTTAGCGAGGGGGAGAAACATGATCGCGTTTGTTCCTATCTGTTTCCTGTTCGTAAATGGAATAATCTTTACTTCAGTTCCTCTCAGGATCTTAGCTTTGTCGAGTGCCTTCAACTTCACCCGGGGGAAAGCTGCTGTTGTCTGTGGATCTGGCAAATGTGGTGCCGGAGAGGTGACTTCGATCCAACCCATTGAGTGAAAGGGAGTGTTTCCGTGAATAGAGACAATGTTTAAATCTATATTGTCTCCAACAAACTGAGTGACTGCATTGTTTGTTTCCCCAACCTCCATAAAGACCACCTGATCATTACTTGACAATTCACTTTCACTGGCTGGCACTTTGGCTGTCATCAATGATTGATCCTCAAGCGCAGCATCAACCGCAACCTCATCATTGATCTGTTCATCGGTTTCCTCCACAATGGTGTCAAGAGTGCCAGAAGTATCTGGAACATCATCTCCACTCCTACTATTAAGGAAGCAGTATTTGTAGTTTTGTGTCTCCGTGTAAGACTCAGTGTATCCCAGCCGGTGGAACTTGTTGAGCATCCATTTTGACCCAAATCTATGATCAAGTTGTATGGCAAGCCCCATTTGGTGTGGCAATACTCCAGACCGAGGTCGACAGGCCTTAATAAAATTCTGCCCCCAAACGGCAACTCTTTCGTCTGTCTTGACAATCGGTCTCAAGAACATCTGAAGGCTTGCAGGAACAAGTGTCAGCTGACTATCGATGTCAGTCATACTGTGTGTGGTGGGGTATGACTTTGGACCTAAATCAATCAAGGCAATATCATTGGATATGAACTTGAGTGCCGTCTTTATGATCTGAGTCTTCTCATCTCCATGGTCAAGATTAGCATGATGCACTCGCAGAATATTGTCGGTGCCATCTTTGAGACAGAGTACATCTGCCCTTCTGTCCTGTGTTGTGAAATACAAGGTGTCTTCTTATTTCTCTAGAAGTTTTATCTTTAGCCAGTGCTTTGAATAAGAAAGGCTCTTCTCTGGTGACTGATCAAACTCCTGCAGCTTTTCATGGACTTGGTCCATGTTCATTACCCCATGCTCTAATTCTGAGTCTAACCATTTGCAGAATTCAATAAAAACTGCCTCTCGCTCCTCATCAATACTCCTCTGTCCTCTCTTCCTTTTTCCTTCCTCATCAGTCTTGGACAAACTGTCACCTCTCGCAAACATAAGTTTGCATCGCAAATGGTACAGTGTTTCTTCTGCTACCAAGTCGTTGATCCCTTCCAGGCGTCCAGTGACTTCAGTGCCCCAGTCATCCCCGCGACTCCGTGCTGTCTTCAGCAAGCTTGCCTTCAGTGTATCTGCAGTCAAATTATCTGGCACTCTGTATTTCTTTCTAGCTTGTGCTGGATTATTTTTGTAGAGCTGGGCTGGTTGGTTGCAAAGAATGCATACATCCTTATACAGGAGGTCAACTGACTGTGATCTTCTAGAACTGCAGCCAGTTGATGAACTGAACTCACAAGTAGTGCGTCTTCTCTTCAACTTTGATGACTCTTTCTCTGCCTTTGATGCTTGAGCTGACTTCTTGGTGGTTGCAACAAAGTTGTTGTACAGATCATTTTTACACTTCTGGTGGTACCTCAGTTTTCCTTCCTTTTGAGCCTCCTTCATACGTTCCACAACAGTAACATTTTCGACAGTTTCTGCTTGTTTCAATAAAGTTGAGTATCCCTTTGGAGTTGCCTGTATGAGCCTTTCAGCTGGTGTATCCGAGCGTGCACAGATGAAGCAATTGAGCACAGGTGGAGTAACGTCTTCATCCATATTGCTAGACTCCATGTCCTGCAAAGTAGAAAATGAGATATATTTAGAAATTATTTTTCCACAAAGGAGTGTCTGTGGTGAAATATAAATGTTAACAATCAACTCAGAATCATGAAAAACCCTTATTTGACCCCTCATAAGTTACTTAAGGGCCGATTAAAAAAAAGAAATTCTCGAAAATAATTTTTCGGTACCCGATTTCAACAGCTTTTTTACTGGGTTTCCCACGGGAGTTGACCTTCAACATTTTAACACATGTTATTACACACCTTTACAAACATATTGGTGAAGAAATTTTTTGGTAACAATTTAGTTAACAGATTTTCATATGTTTCCCTTACTAGTAGGACTAGTGGCGGCCGAGTTACGGCCATTGGCGACAGAGCTACGACTGCCTGGCGACTGCATTTTTTTTTTTTTTTTTTTTTTTTTTTTGTATACAAGATCGAGGCTCGTGAAAGAGCGAACATTAATCACACAGAAAGACAAACAGACACACAAAACAAATAACATCGGGAGCGGTAGACAAGATGGGGAGAGAGGGGGAAGGACACAAACACAACATTTGAGAGCAGGGACCGAGAGACATGGAGACATCGAGAGAACTGTGGGAGGGAGAGGGCTTTGGGGGGGAGGCATGAGAAGGGGGGGGGGTGGGAGAGGTATAAAACATATGGACACTGCCAAGACTTCCAGGAAAGAAGTTGGAATTTCAAACAAGGTGGATCTTGGGTGAATTAGTGGGGGTAGAAAAGATCAAGGTTTTGGATGGGGGAAGATAAGAGATGGTGGTGAACAGCTGTATTGAAGACCTGGAGGGAGGAGTGTGATTGAAGTGAGTGTGGGAGTTTGTTCCAGAGGCGGGAGAAAAGAGGAATGAAAGAGTGAAGGTGAGCAGAGAGCCGAGATTTCGGCAGTTTAACCATCAGAGGGTGGCTGGCAGATCTTGTGCGACCTGTAGGAATATTTGGGGGACAGAGCACAGAGAGAGCTGGGGGAGCAAGGCCGGAGAGGAGTCGGTAGAAGACAGAAAGACCACCTACCTGCCTGCAGTGAGTGAGTGAAAGGCCCTCAGAGATAGCTTCATCGCGGGAGATTCTAATGATTCTGAAAGCTTTGGATTCAACAGCGTGAAGCCGAGCCAGGTGTGAAGCAGGAGCACCAGCCCATAGGGGAGAACAGTATTCCATTGAGCTGCGGATGAAAGCCTTGTATGTGGTGAGGAGCTCAGGTGTGCCTAGGAAGGACTTCGCACGACGGAGGATGCCCAGTCGGCGACTGGCTTTGGATGCCAGCTTGGAAATGTGGTTTTCCCAAGAAAGATCATGGCAGATGGTGAGACCCAAAAGCTTGAGCGACAGAACTTCTTGGAGAGGATTGTTGAGAAAGTAGATGGGAGGGTTGTCCAGTCGATCTTTTCGGAGAGACATAGTAAGAGTGTGAGATTTGTCAGGATTGAAAGACATGTACCACATGTTTGACTAGTCTGTGATTTTGTCCAGGTCTTCAGAGAGTGAGGAGGCTGCAGACTGCCGATCTGAGGGAAGAGGAATGGAGCGGCAGAGAGTGGAGTCATCAGCAAAGAGATACAGAGGATTTTCCAGAGAGTCGGAGAGATCATTGATAAAGACCAGAAAAAGCACAGGGCCCAGCACACTGCCTTGGGGAACTCCAGCCTGAACAGGAAGGGGAGATGAGAGAAATCCATTCAGGGCTACGACCAGAGAGGAAGTCCGCAAGCCATGCATGGAGATTTCCATGGATACCATAGGAGGAGAGTTTGGTGAGCAGAGCTGGGTGCCAGACCATATCGAAGGCACGTGATATGTCAAGGGAGACAGCTCTGATTTCCTGTTTGGCATTGAGGACCTCCATCCATTGTTGAGACAGCAGAAGCAGCATGTCCAGAGTAGAGTGACCTGGTCTGAAACCAAATTGATGATCAGAGATCAAGCCATTGGAGAAGAGGAAAGATTTCATATCCGAAGCAATGATGGATTCCATGACTTTGCTGATAATTGGGAGCAGGCTGATTGGTCTGTAGTTGCAAGGATCTGTTTTTGCACCTTTTTTGTGTAAAGCGGTAATGTTTGCTGATTTCCAGGATGCTGGCAGATGACCTTGAGCAAAGGATGGGGTGAAAAGAACAGAGAGAAGGTGAGATAGAGCGGCAGAGCAGGATTTTAGGACCCGTGGGCTGAAGCCATCTGGTCCAGTTGCAGAATCAGAGTCGAGGTTTGACAAAAACTCCTCCACCTTGTCAGGAGAGAAGGTCACAGAGTCCAGGAGCAGTTTGGTTCGACTGGGAAAGGTGGGAACAGAGAGAGATGGGTTTGGGACTAAGGATTTTGAGGCAAACACAGAGTTGAGGCATTCGGCTTTGTCACGTGCGATGTCAACTGTGTGGCCATTTGAGGTAAGGGAGGGGATGGAGGGGGAACAAACACCAGAAACGGATTTGACCAGACGCCACCAGGATTTGGAGGAAGGAGACAGGTTTGAGAGTTCATTCTTGAGTGAGGAGAGATAGTGCTTCCTGGCACTCCTGAGGGTAGACACACACTTGTTCCGAGCTTGGTGGAAAGAACTGAGATTTCCTTCAGTTGGAGTCGCCTTCCAAGAGGCAAAGGCAAGTTGTTTCAGGGCAACTGCCTCACCACAAGATTCAGTGTACCATGGATGGGAGGAAGGGTAAGACAACTGAAGGCGAGATGGGATAAATCTGTGCATGAGAGAGATCAGTTTGCTTTGGAAGAATTCCCAGGAAGAATTGATGTCAGAGGCAGTGGAGATGGGAGACCAATCCAGACGATTGATGGCTGCTTGAAGACCGTCCCAGTCAGCCTGAGTGAAATGCCAGACTCGTCGACGCTGAGGAGGCTCTCTGAGAATGGCCAGAGAGATGTCCACTTTGACAAGCACATGATCAGAAGAACCGATTGGAGCAGAAGAAGAGCAGCAGACATTAGCAGGGAAGTTAGTCATAACCAAGTCTAGAAGAGAAGATACTCCATTGGCTGAGATCCAGGTTGGGAAATTGACAGATTGTGTCAATCCCAGTGAGTCACAGAAGTCCTTTGCTGAGGTGCCATGACTGGTGAGAGAGGAACCCACACCCAACCAGGTGGCATGATGACAATTGAAGTCACCACATATGAGGAAGAGAGAGTTGGGATGAGTGGATAGAAGTTGGTCCATGTTGTCAGACAGTGAAATGTAGATGGAGTCATCACTGTTTGGGGGACGGTACAGAACACATATGAACAAAAGGTGGGAGCGGAGAGGAAGCCGTAGCCAGAGGTACTCCTGGGGGTGAGGAGGAGAGAGGGCAGTGCAAGGAGAGTGAGGAAGAGAGTTTTTGATAAAGATAGCCACCCCACCACCAGGCCGAGGCTCAGGTCTATCATTCCGGAGGAGGGAGTAACCAGGAAGAGATATTAAGGAAACAGAGACATCTTGAAGGAGGAACGTCTCTGTTAAGCAGATCAAGTCTGGATTGTCAGAAGCAACCTGTATGGAGAGATCAGTCAGGTTTGAGCGAAGGCCCCGGATGTTTGAGGTCCATACCGTTAATGAAGAGAGAGGGGGAGCATCGGGTACAGGACAGGGGAGGGGAGGAGTAGGGTAAGATGAAGGATGAGAGGGGGAGGTAGGGAGAGCAGTTGTTAGTGTGTCAGCGATTGCAGAAGAGTTCCAAGAAAGGGAAGGATGAGGAGGATGAAAGGTTTGAAGGTGAAGGGATGAGGCAAAGAGAGGGGTTGTTTGAGGGGGGGGCAGAGGAAAGAAGAAGGTTGGGGGGGGGGTGGAGGTATGAGATAGAAGGGAGACGAAGTGGGGAGGAGGCAGCTTTGAGGAGGAGGGGGGAGGAGGCAGCTTTGAGGAGGAGGGGGGAGGAGGGAGAATTGGAGAGGAATGGTATGGGGGGAGATTTGAATGGGAGGGGTTGGGGGGAGTTTTGAAGGGGAGGAGTGAGGGGGGAGTTTAGGAGGGGAAGGGCAAGGGGGGAGTTCAGGAGTGGAGGGGTAGGGGGGGAGTTTAAGAGTGGCGGGGCAAGGTGGGAGTTTAGGAGTGTAGGTGCAAGGGGAGGGATTTGGATGGGAGGGGCAAGAGGGGAGTTTAGAAAGTGGATGATTAATGAAAGACGAACATTGAAAACAAATTGGGTTTGTTGTGATTTTCAAGTTAGCAATCCGGTTCAGAATGATGGAGGAGGGATGGAATGAATGTGAATTTAGACCATGTAGTGAGGGAGACGTATAAGATATTGAATTTCTTTTTTTTGAGGTGGAATTAGTTGGAGAGGAAATTGAGAAAAGCCTTTTAAATAGGAAGAAAAACAGCGTGTTGTAAAATACCACTGAGTAAAACACTGAAGGGGAAAGGTTATACATATTTAAATAATATTTAAACAGAACCGTGAACAATCTTGTGTGCACAAAAATACCAACGGGGGGAGAGCCGAGAGGGACCACCACGAGTCACGTGAAGGGCAAACGGTGGATGGCAAGGAGTTAATGGGGGCGGGGCGAACAGCACACCTGGACAGAAAATACAGGATGAGTCAACAGTACACGTGGAGAAAGGAAAATAAATGTTTGGTTTTTTTTGTTTGTTTGTTTGGTTTTTGGGGGTGGGGGGGGGGGGAGGTGGGGATTTAGAACGTTAGACAGAGTATTATGTTCGGGGTAGAAGGGAAAAAAACTAAGAGCCAAGCAAAACACGATTAAGATAACAAACACCGACGGGGGTACAACTACAAGGCCGCACACGAGGAGCAGAACACGATTAAATAATTACAAGTTACAGGAAATTCAAACCAAAAGTAACTATAATCAAAACAATAACGCATGGACGATAAAATAACGAGTTGAAATTTGACAATCTATCTGGGGAAATGGGGGAGAAACACGTGGTCGAAGAACGAACGAACGAACGAATAAGAATGAATAAACGAATGAGAACAGAGAAGGAAATGTTTTTTTTTTTGATTTTTTTGAGTTGTGATTTACACAAGGAAGAGGGCTATGGGGTGAAAAGATTGGGAAAACAGAGAACGAAAGTTATTGGATCACAAAAACACGGACCGCTGAGAGAAAAACAAAGCCTCAAGGTTGTACAGTGTTCACTGTACAACTACAAGGCCTCAAAACACGACCCGAATTAACACGATTTTCAATACAGGTATGAAAGATTTGCACCGAAAATCTTCGTCGGGAGACAATATATACACCATAAAATAAATTGTTATAACGAAAATACAAATGGGAACAATTACTTAACTTCGATTTCGATGGATAGCATGGAGAGCTGAGAATAAACGAACCCTCGCCAGCAAGACCGGAAAGCATTACGACATACCACGATTTTCTGGCCAGGTATAAATAGGGATGGATATTTCAGCTCACTGCAGTATGTTCTATGGTCAAGGTCTACCAAGGGTCTCTCTACCAACATCTATCATGGATGATGAACATAGGATGAAGCTGGTCCTTCTGAATGACTTAGCAGCACTGGCCCAAGATATTGCTGCGAATACCACCAGGAAAGGATCTTCAACTACCGCTTGTCTAGAGCAAGGCGCGTCGTGGAAAACGCTTTTGGGATCCTATCCAACCGGTTCCGCTGTCTACTCACAACCATGGCCCAGACACCAGAGACAATCGACAGTATCATCCTGGCCACCGTTTGTCTCCACAACCTTATGCGTCTGCATTATCCAGCTCAGCAGAACGAGGTGATGGACCATGAAGACAATGACCACAACGTCATCCCAGGCTCCTGGAGGGAAGGTATGCAGCTGGCCGACATGGAAGAACGAGGGGTTAGAGCAGCGGTCGGGAACCTATGGCTCGCGAGCCATATATGGCTCTTCCGGTGACGGCATATGGCTCCCAGACAATTTTGAGTTGAAAAAAAAAAAAATTTAAAAAAAAAAATCAGTTTGGAACTGATTTTAAAATACTTGTGATATTTCTTAATAATAGTGTCATTTTAAAGTAAACAGAAATTAGTTTTGAAGATAAATTTCACGGGTCACGGGTCACCCGTGGGTCGGGTCGGGAACCAATGGCTCGCGAGCATGTCCACGTCATTGTAAAGGTGAAGAAATCAATTTTATCAGATAGCCAACTAGTTTATCCGCTTCAACCCTTGTAACGGAAAAGATGGCGAAATAAAAAAAGACGATGATTACCGTGCATTCCAGGCTGCGTGGACAGAGGAATTTGCATTTGGTGAGAGAGCAGGATCTGCGGTATGTCTAATATGCAATGATAAAATTGCATCGATGAAACGGTCAAATATAAAGCGGCACTTCGATACGCACCATGCTTCATTTGCATCGAAATATCCAGCAGGGGACAGCAGGAAAAGGGCATGCGAGGAGCTACAGCGGAGAGTGCAGACGAGTCAGCAGCAACTACGTGTGTGGACCAAGCAAGGTGACGGGAATTCCGCTAGCTTTGCGGGTGCTTTGGCAATAGTAAGGAATGGAAAGCCATTCACAGATGGCGAGTATGCCAAAACATTCATGCTTGATGTGGCCAATGAACTGTTTGATGACTTCCCAAATAAAGACAAGATAATCAAACGAATAAAAGACATGCCCCTGTCAGCAAGAACTGTGCACGATCGTAGCATCATGATGGCAAATCAAGTCGAGGAAACACAAATTAAGGACATAAACGCCGGGACATACTTTTCTCTCGCGTTAGATGAGTCAACAGACGTTAGCCATCTATCTCAGTGCAGTATAATTGCCAGGTATGCTGCAGGTGACACACTGCGTGAGGAAAGCTTGGCTGTTTTGCCAATGAAAGGGACAACAAGAGGAGAGGATTTATTCACGTCTTTCATGGAGTTTGCTAAAGAAAAAAAACTACCGATGGATAAACTTATTTCTGTCTGTACTGATGGTGCACCCTGTATGTTGGGGAAGAACAAAGGATTTGTAGCGCTTCTCCGTGAACATGAAAAGAGAGCCATCCTAAGTTTTCATTGCATCCTGCACCAGGAGGCGCTTTGCGCTCAGACGTGTGGCCAGGAGCTTGGTGAGGTGATGTCGCTGGTCATTCGAGTGGTCAACTTTATTGTTGCCCGAGCTTTAAATGATCGCCAGTTTAAAGCTCTGTTAGAAGAAGTTGGGAATCATTATCCCGGTCTGCTTTTACACAGCAACGTGCGTTGGTTGTCAAGGGGGAAGGTGCTCAGCCGTTTTGCAGCTTGCCTGAGTGAAATCCGGACTTTTCTTGAAATGAAAGGCGTCAAGCATCCTGAGCTAGACAACACTGACTGGCTCCTGCAGTTTCACTATCTCGTGGACATAACTGGCCATCTGAACCAGCTCAATGTGAAAATGCAAGGTATTGGAAATACAATCTCATCCCTTCAACAAGCAGTGTTTGCATTTGAAAGCAAGCTGGAAGTCTTTCTCAGGGACATTGAAACAGGTCGTCTTCTGCACTTTGAAAGACTGCAACAATTTAGAGATGCATGCTTAGCAAGTGACTCCACTCAACATCTGGATCTCCAGCAGCTGGCTGGCTTTACGTCCAATCTCCTGCAGTCATTCAAAGCACGTTTTGGAGAATTTCGTGCGCGCACTGGTCTTTTCAAGTTCATCACTCATCCACATGAGTGTGCAGTGGACAAAATCGACCTTACACGCATCCCCGGGGTCTCTATCGGAGACTTTGAGCTGGAAGTTGCTGACCTGAAGGCATCAGACATGTGGATGAGTAAGTTCAAGTCACTTAATGGAGAGTTGGAAAGTCTTGCGCGACAGCGAGCAGAGCTGGCGAGGGAACACAAGTGGACAGAAATGAAAAATCTTCAACCTGAAGACCAGCTGATTCTTAAAACTTGGAACGAGCTTCCTGTGACATACCACACAATGCAGCGTGTGAGTATTGCCGTATTGACCATGTTTGGCTCTACATATGCATGTGAGCAGTCATTCTCGCATATGAGGAACATTAAGACCAACCTACGCTCACGTTTAACTGATGGAAGCCTCAACGCCTGCATGAAGCTCAACCTCACCACGTATGAACCAGACTACAAGGCCATCAGCAAAACCATGCAGCACCAGAAGTCGCATTAAAAGTAAGACATATTTAATTTATTATACGTTAAAAATACTATATGGCTCTCAATGAAATATATTTAGATATTTGGCTTTTATGGCTCTCCCAGTCAAAAAGGTTCCTGACCCCTGGGTTAGAGGGAACGTGCACACCCGTGTAGCCAAGGACCAGAGGAACTACCTCAAGACCTACTACAACTCCCCTGCCGGCTCCATTCCATGGCAAGACAGGATGGTGTGAGGGTCTCCGTGGAGTGAGGTCCTGTGGTGCCGACAAGGATATGGCTTTATTGTTTGGACTTGGGACTTTTGGGAACTTTATTTTTGGGACTTTGGTCCTTTGGAAACTTTTTTATGGGACTTGGGACCAGTGGAAATAATTTGTTGGACTTTATTTCCATTCTCTCTCCCTGCAGAAAAGTTTGATTATCACATTATAATGATATATCTTTATGAACTTTCATATTGTACATCAAACATCTTTATGCTTCATGTCATACATCATTGAAATGAATAAAGTGAAATGTAAAATAGAGAAATAAAGATTAAAAAAAAAATGCAAAATAGAAACACTGTAACGGTAGCTTTAGCCGTCTGATGAGTGCCTGTAGCGAGGACGAAACAGTGATTTTTGAAATTTATATTTAATACAAACAAATTTATTTGTTCATATTAAATACAAATTTGTTCATAGCACAAGTATCCAATAATGAATCACAATGTTCATAGCACAAGTATCCAATAGCACAGCACAAGTATCCAATAGCACAAATATCCACAAGTAATCACTAATGTGTCAATCATCCTGACTGCCAGAGTCATCGTCATCGTCAGCTGGTGGCAGGTTCAGTGTAGACATCGTCTCTTGATGTGTGAATCATGTGTGAATGATTGTGTGTGATCACACAATCATCATGTGTGAATCGTCTCCAATCGCCGGCGGTCTTATTGCAATCTTGCGGACGTCGGAGTAAACCGCCATCCAGGCCCAATGCAGTCGCCGCGATCCGCCATCAGTCGTAATCTAGCCGCCAGACTGTCGCCACGCTGCCGCCGTGCATCCGCAATGCAGTCGTCGTCGATCGTCAACAGTCGCCATCCCACTCGGGGCGAGGTCAGTGCTTCGTCGCAATGCAGTCGCAATGTGGCCGCCTGCAGTCGCCATACTGCCGCCTGACCATATTTGACCGCCCAAAATCGCCAGTAGTCGCCGAAAAGTCTTGATCGCCGGCAGTCGCCAGTAGTCGCCAAAATATCCGCCTATGTGTGACGGGGGCCTAAGGGGGATTACCGGGTGGGGTGTTTGACGTATTTTTATCAAGGAGTTGTGATCTGTGACAAAATGTAATGTGCTATAAAAACTAGCGATGATAACGATTCTGCAGCTTATTTTAAATACTGTATCTCTATATGATAACAAACTTGTTGAAAAACTATTTAAATTCCTAATTTATCTGAAAGGTTGTCCAACAAAGTAATTCAAATAATATGCCAAAACAACTCATTAATATTCATGACCCTGTAAGTACCATAGACAGTCATGTGCTGTGAGAGTCAGGGAGGAATCAACACCTGTATTGCCGTAAATGACAGTTGTGTTTTAGAAAAATCAGGTCCGGACCACAGGCATCTCACTATAATTCACCAAATGTTCGTCCTTCCGTTCGAAGGTACCTCAAAAACGGCTCAACCGATCGCAACAATATTTTGAGTGGGTATTCCTGGGACCCCTGGGAGTAAAATAGGCTACAGTCACGTGAAAAAGTAAGTACACCCCATGTAAAGTTTTGACTTTTTCAACATATTTCAACATGCAGCTATTTGATCTTCATTTCAACAATATTGATAGATAAAGGTGATATAATATAACAAATATCATGAAACATTTACATTTTGTAGGCCATTGTAAAATTTAAATAAACATAAATACAAATTTCGCATGTGGAAAAAGAAAGTACACCCTTGGCTCTAATAGATGGTATTGCCCTCTTTGGAAGAAACAACCTCAAGTAGGCGTTTCTTAGAACTGTCTACCAGTCTCTGACATCGACTGGGAGAAATTTTTGCCCACTCCTCCATGCAGAATTCTTTCAGCTGTGCGATGTTTGAGGGGTTTCTTGCATGCACAGCTCGTTTCAAATCCCCCCACAACATCTTGATGGGATTTATATCCGGGCTTTGACTTGGCCATTCCAGAACCCTCCATTTCTTTCTTTTCAGTCATTCCTTGGTGGAATTGCTGGTATGTTTCGGGTCATTGTCATGTTGCAAGGTCCACCTTTGGTTGAGCTTCAACTTTCTGACAGATGGCCTCACATTATCCTCAAGCACCCTCTGGTACAATGAAGAATTCATAGTGGATTCTATGATGGTGAGCTGCCCGGGCCCTGATGCAGCAAAGCTGCCCCAAACCATAATATTTCCACCACCATGCTTTACAGTTGGTATCAGGTTCTTGTGGTCAAATGCTGTCTTTTGTTTTCGCCAAACATGTCTTCTGGTATGGTGGCCAAATAGCTCTACCTTGTGACTCATCTGTCCAGATCACATTGTTCCAGAAGTGCTGGTCTTTGCCTCGGTGTTCATTGGCAAACTTTAGTCTTGCCCTGATGTTCTTTCTGGACAGCAAAGGTTTCCTCCTGGCACACCTCCCATGTAGGTCAAATTTGTGCAGCCTCTTTCTAATGGTAGACCCGTGCACTTTGACATCAACAGTGGCAAGAGCTAGCTGTAGGTCCCGTGACGACATTCTGGGGTTCTTAGAGACTTCTTTCAGAATCTTTCGGTCTGCTCTCAGGCTGAACTTGCTGGGGTGGCCTGGCCTGAACAAGTTGGCAGTTGTTTGAAATGTTCTCCACTTGTAGATGATCTTCAGGACAGTCGAAAGATTGATTTCAAATTGTTTGGAGATCTTATTAAATCCCTTCCCAGACTCGTAGGCATCTATAATCTTCTTTCTGAAGGCCTCAGAGAGCTCTTTTGATCTCGGCATGGTGACGCTGCACACTTCAACAACAAAGAGCAATCCAAACTAAATGTCTGAGGTTTAAATAAGACAGGTTCCTCCAAGATCCTCTCTAAAGATGTTCTAATCATTTGCACCTGAGCTGGTGCACCTGATTCTAATTTTAGGTATTTGAAGTAGTGATAAATGTAGGGGTGTACTTACTTTTTCCACATGCGAAATTTGCATTTATGTTTATTTAAATTATACAATGGACTACAAAATGTAAATGTTTCATGATATTTGTTATATTATATCACCTAAATCTATCAATATTGTTGAAATGAAGATCAAATAGCTGTATGTTGAAATATGTTGAAAAAGTCAAAACTTTACATGGGGTGTACTTACTTTTTCACGTGACTGTATATTGTTTTTCCAATTTTCCAGTTTTTCCAAACACGATGGAATAATATTTACCGATATGAACAGTGATGTGGCTTTTGTTGAAATTCTACAACTACAGTTTTTTCTTCGTACCAGGAGAGAGTAGATCGACTCCTGAAGAACTCTTCCGAAATAAACGTGCAGCTCCGAAGTAACATGGCAGCGTGTGCAAAGCGACTGAGAAACAGGTATAGCGGCCGCTTCCCTGTTACAGATTCGGCGCGCACTCTTCACACATAAATGTGCGACTGAGAAAGATGTTCAGCGGCCACTTCCGTTTTGCAGAATTCAATCTTTTTTCAAAATGGGCGCCATGTACTGTTTAGATTTGTATGATTTGCTTGTGATATGATTCAATGGATGTTTATATGAATCGTTTAAAATAAAAAAAAGTCTTCAATTTCTGATATTTTGCCTTTTCATTTGGGCTTCCCAATTGAAGCCCCACCCATAGGGCTGGTACCGTTGCTAGTACAAACAATCAGATTTATTCAATCTCCGCCATATCTTCCCCTCCTCTTTTTCTTCACGCGATACCATATCACACCCCCTCGTGCATCCAAATTGGAGCATTTTCATTGGAAATACATGACCAGGACACAACAACAGTTTTGCTGACTACCGGCTTATCTATGAATGATGTAAAGAACAAGTCAGGAGACGACGATGGTTCACGAGCGAGCGGTATTCAATGACAAAGGACGGACTATTACCGAAACAGGCCCGGACAGGCCAGGCCCAGAAATGTCAAAATGAAGGTTACTGACCTTGAAATGAGATAGAAAATAATGTATAATCAGTTATGAGGTTAGTTAGCTTCACAATACCGAAAATTCGGTGAAAAATGAAATGAAAAAAAGAAGAAAAAAAAACAGAAAAAAAAACAATGAAAAATGAAAAATCGAGCTTCGTGGAGCTAGACACATGACATTGGCCGAACCAAATATCGAAACCCCAGTCAGCTACCACCAAATCCCTCAGAGAAGATGTAGCTTGAACTCGATTACCACCCAAAAAGACATCTTTTTCGGGCGTGGCTCCGCCCACAATGGGTGCAATATGCCCACTCTTGGCAGGACACAACTAGATCATGATAACAACCTCCCACCCAAGTTTCATCAAGATCGGATGATATCATCGGGTAGTTATGCTGCAGACAGACAGACATACAGACACACAAACACACAGACAGACGCACACACATGACGAATAGAGTGGTCACTTGATAACTCGTGAACCAAAAATGGGAAAATTCGCGAATTTGAATTGTACCACACATTGACTTATACACCAAAAAGTACGGTAGTATACATTCACATTGGCCAAGCTTGAGCCTCTGCAAAAACAAACTATAATGGCACTGGGTAGAGAGCATACCTCAGCCAGGCTGAACAGTTTGTTTTGTATACCACTGATAGGCCGGATCTGGATTCGGTCGGACCTAAACCAAAATCGAATCGGCTTGTTCTTGTCACCTAACCAACTCATGTGCCTAGTTTTGTTATAATCCATGCACAACTTTTTGAAATATCATGCTATATATCGTCTTTGACCCTATCACTCAATGATGAAGAATCACTAAAAAATTTAAAACTATCATATCCGGATCCGTATTCACACCTTCACCAAAATCGAACTGATTGGTCCTTGTTACACACACAACCTGTACACCAAGTTTCATCCGAATCTATCTGTAACTTTTTGAGATATCGTGCTATATATCAGTTTAGGGCCGATCACTCAATGGTGAAGAATCACTTGAAAAATTATCGGATCCAGATCCGAATCCCGATCTTCACCAAAATCTAATCATTTCGTCCTTGTCACATACCCAACCTCTCCACCAAATTTCATCCATCACAACTTTTTAAGATATCCTGTTCACAAATAAACAAACAGACAGACAGATGAAAAATCGGTCAGAGCCCGAGGACTTGCCGGAATGTACTTTTTTATTGGCCATTTTGGACAAATATGGCGGCCGAACCACGTGAATGATGGCGTCATCATTATTCTTTTTCGAGAGTAATTTATTCCTAAATGATGCTCAAGAAATTTCATCTTGATCGATGAAGTTTTGTACTTGTCGAATTATGACGTCATAATGGAGGCACCAATGACATCATCATTAACATATTTTATTCCCCATGGAGAGTTCTTTGCAATGAGCCATGTCTCTATTTTGTCTATTCAGCACTTTCGGAGATATAGACGTGCAAAGTTTTTCGGTTTTTCCAAGATGGCGGCCGAACCACGTGACCGATGACGTCATCAATTGGGCACAGTCTATTCCAGGGCAAGACAAATATGTGTGCAAAGATTGGCGATTCTACGTGCAACGGTGTAGACGTAGTGCTGCGCACAGACAGACAGACAGACAGATGAAAAATCGGTCAGAGACCGAGGACTTGCCGGAATGTACTTTTTTATTGGCCATTTTGGACAAATATGGTGGCCAAACCACGTGACCGATGACATCATCATTATTCTTTTTCTAAAGTAATTTATTCCTTAATGATGCTTAAGAAATTTCATCTTAATCGGATTAAGTTTTGTACTTGTCGAATTATGACGTCATAATGGAGGCACCACTGACATCATCATTAACAAATTATATTCCCCATGGAGAGTTCTTTACAATGAGCAATGTCTCAATTTTTTCTGTTCAGCACTTTCAGAGATATATAGGTGCAAATTTTTTCGGTTTCTCAAAGATGGCGGCCGAACCACGTGACTGATGACGTCATCATTAACATATTCTATTCCCCATGGAGAGTTCTTTACAATGAGCCATGTCTTCATTTTCTATGTTCAGCACTTTCGGAGATATAGAGGTGCAAAGTTTTTCGGTTTTTCAAAGATGGCGGCCGAACCACGTGACCGATGACGTAATCAATTGGCACAGTCTATTCCAGGGCAAGATAAATATGTGTGCAAAGTTTGGCGATTATACGTGCAACGGTGTAGACGTAGTGCTGCAAACAGACAGACAAACAGATGAAAAATCGGTCAGAGACCGAGGACTTGCCGGAATTTACTTTATCGGCCATTTAGGACAAATATGGCGGCCGAACCACGTGACCGATGACGTAATCATTAACATATTTTATTCCACATGGAGAGTTCTTGACAATGAGCCATGTCTCAATTTTTTCTATTCAGCACTTTCGGAGATGTGGAGGTGCAAAGCTTTTCAGTTTTTCCAAGATGGCGGCCGAACCACGTGACCGATGACGTCATCATGAACATAATTTATTCCCCATGGAGAGTTCTTTACAATGAGCCATGTCTCAATTTTTTCTATTCAGCACTTTCAGAGATATGGAGGTGCAAAGTTTTTCGTTTTTTCCAAGATGGCGGCCGAACTACGTGACTGATGACATCATCATTAACATACTTTATTCTCCATGGAGAGTTCTTTACAATGAGCCATGTCTCAATTTTTTCTATTCAGCACTTCCGGAGATATGGAGGTGCAAAGTTTTTCGGTTTTTCCAAGATGGCGGCCGAAACACGTGACCGATGACGTCATAAATTGGGCACAGTCTATTCCAGGGCAAGACGAATATGTGTGCGAAGTTTGGCGATTCTCCGTGCAACGGTGTAGACGCAGTGCTGCAAACAGACAGACAAACAGACAGACAGACAAACAGATGAAAAATCGGTCAGAGACCGAGGACTTGCCGGAATTTACTTTTTTATCGGCCATTTAGGACAAATATGGTGGCTGAACCACGTGACCGATGACGTCATCATTAACATATTTTATTCCCCGTGGAGAGTTCTTCACAATGAGCCATGTCTCAATTTTTTCTGTTCAGCACTTTCGGAGATATCGAGGTGCAAAGTTTTTCCAAGATGGCGGCCGAACCACGTGACCGATGACGTCATCATTAACATATTTTATTCCCCATGGAGAGTTCTTTACAATGAGCCATGTCTCAATTTTTTCTATTCAGGACTTTTGGAGATGTGGAGGTGCAGAATTTTTCGGTTTTTCCAAGATGGCGGCCGAACCACGTGACCGATGACATCATCATTAACATATTTTATTCCCCATGGAGAGTTCTTTACAATGAGCCATGTCTCAATTTTTTCTATTCAGCACTTTCGGAGATATGGAGGTGCTAAGTTTTTCGGTTTTTCCAAGATGGCGGCCGACCACGTGACTGATGACGTCATCATTAACATATTTTATTCCCCATGGAGAGTTCTTTACAATGAGCCATGTCTCAATTTTTTCTGTTCAGCACTTTTGGAGATATAGTGGTGCAAATTTTTGCCTTTTTTCCAAGATGGCGGCCGACCACGTGACATATGACGTCATCATTAACATATTTTATTCCCCATGGAGAGTTCTTTACAATGAGCCATGTCTCAATTTTTTCAGTACAGTACTTTCGGAGATATAGAGGTGCAAATTTTTTCGGTTTTTCCAAGATGGCGGCCGAACCACGTCACCGATGACGTCATCAATTGGGCACAGTCTATTCCAGGGCAAGACCAATATGTGTGCAAAGTTTGGCGATTCTCCGTGCAACGGTGTAGACGCAGTGCTGCAAACAGACAGACAAACAGACAGACAAACAGACAAACAGACAAACAGACAAACAAATGAAAAATCGGTCAGAGACCGAGGACTTGCCGGAATGTACTTTTTTATCGGCCATTTAGGACAAATATGGCGGCCGAACCACGTGACCGATGACGTCATCATTAACATATTTTATTCCCCATGGAGAGTTCTTTACAATGAGCCATGTCTCAATTTTTTCCATTCTGCACTTTTGGAGATATAGTGGTGCAAAGTTTTCCCGTTTTTCCAAGATGGCGGCCGAACCACGTGACCGATGGCATCATCATTAACATATTTTATTCCCCATGGAGAGTTCAATACAATGAGCCATGTCTCAATTTTTTCTATTCAGCACTTTCAGAGAAATGGAGGTGCAAAATTTTTCGGTTTTTCCAAGATGGCGGCCGAACCACGTGACATATGACGTCATCATTAACATATTTTATTCCCCATGGAGAGTTCTTTACAATGAGCAATGTCTCAATTTTTTCTGTTCAGCACTTTTGGAGATATAGTGGTGCAAATTTTTGCCGTTTTTCCAAGATGGCGGCCGACCACGTGACATATGACGTCATCATTAACATATTTTATTCCCCATGGAGCGTTCTTTACAATGAGCCATGTCTCAATTTTTTCTGTTCAGCACTTTTGGAGATATCATGGTGCAAAGTTTTGCCGTTTTTCCAAGATGGCGGCCGACCACGTGACTGATGACGTCATCATTAACAGATTTTATTCCCCATGGAGAGTTCTTTACAATGAGCCATGTCTCAATTTTTTCTGTTCAGGACTTTTGGAGATATGGAGGTGCAAAATTTTTCGGTTTTTCCAAGATGGCGGCCGAACCACGTGACCGATGACGTCATCATTTGGGCACAGTATATTAGAGGGCAAGACAAATACGTGTGCAAAGTTTGGTGATTCTACGTGCAACGGTGTAGACGTAGTGCTGCAAACAGACAAACAGACAAACAGATGAAAAATCGGTCAGAGACCGAGGACTTGCCGGAATGTACTTTTTTATTGGCCATTGAGGACAAATATGGTGGTCGAACCACGTGACCGATGACGTCATCATTAACATATTTTATTCCCCATGGAGAGTTCTTTACAACGAGCCATGTGTCAATTTTTTCTATTCAGTACTTTCGGAGATATAGAGGTGCAAAGTTTTTCGGTTTTTCCAAGATGGCGGCCGAACCACGTGACTGATGACATCATCATTAACATTTTATTCCCCATGGAGAGTTCTTTACAATGAGCCATGTCTCAATTTTTTATATTCAGCACATTCAGAGATATGGAGGTGCAAAATTTTTCGGTTTTTCCAAGATGGCGGCCGAACCACGTGACATATGACGTCATCATTAACAAATTTTATTCCCCATGGAGAGTTCTTTACAATGAGCCATGTCTCAATTTTTTCTGTTCAGCACTTTTGGAGATATAGTGGTGCAAAGTTTTGCCGTTTTTCCAAGATGGTGGCCGACCACGTGACATATGACATCATCATTAACATATTTTATTCCCCATGGAGAGTTCTTTACAATGAGCCATGTCTCAATTTTTTCTGTTCAGCACTTTTGGAGATTTAGTGGTGCAAAGTTTTGCCGTTTTTCCAAGATGGCGGCCGACCACGTGACTGATGACGTCATCACTAACATATTTTATTCCCCATGGAGAGTTCTTTACAATGAGCCATGTCTCAATTATTTCTGTTCACCACTTTTGGAGATATAGTGGTGCAAAGTTTTGCCGTTTTTCCAAGATGGCGGCCGACCACGTGACATATGACGTCATCATCAACATATTTTATTCCCCATGGAGAGTTCTTTACAATGAGCCATGTCTCAATTTTATCTGTTCAGCACTTTTGGAGATATAGTGGCGCAATGTTTTGCCGTTTTTCCAAGATGGCGACCGAACCACGTGACTGATGACGTCATCATTTACATATTTTATTCCCCATGGAGAGTTCTTTACAATGAGCCATACCTCAATTTTTTCTATTCAGGACTGTTGGAGATGTGGAGGTGCAGAGTTTTTCGGTTTTTCCAAGATGGCGGCCGAACCACGTGACCGATGACATCATCATTAACATATTTTGTTCCCCATGGAGAGTTCTTTACAATGAGCCATGTCTCAATTTTTTCTATTCAGCACTTTCGGAGATATGGAGGTGATAAGTTTTTCGGTTTTTCCAAGATGGCGGCCGACCACGTGACTGATGACGTCATCATTAACATATTTTATTCCCCATGGAGAGTTCTTTACAATGAGCCATGTCTCAATTTTTTCTGTTCAGCACTTTTGGAGATATAGTGGTGCAAATTTTTGCCGTTTATCCAAGATGGCGGCCGACCACGTGACATATGACGTCATCATTAACATATTTTATTCCCCATGGAGAGTTATTTATAATGAGCCATGTCTCAATTTTTTCTGTTCAGCACTTTTGGAGATATAGTGGCGCAACGTTTTGCCGTTTTTCCAAGATGGCGCCCGAACCACGTGACTGATGACGTCATCATTTGCATATTTTATTCCCCATGGAGAGTTCTTTACAATGAGCCATGTGTCAATTTTTTCTGTACAGTACTTTCGGAGATATAGAGGTGCAAAGTTTTTCGGTTTTTCCAAGATGGCGGCCGAACCACGTCACCGATGACGTCATCATTTGGGCACAGTCTATTCCAGGGCAAGACCAATATGTGTGCAAAGTTTGGCGATTCTCCGTGCAAAGGTGTAGATGCAGTGCTGCAAACAGACAGACAGACAAACAGACAGACAAACAGACAAACGAACAGATCAACATACTTGCCGGAAAAATTTTTTCCGGCAAGTAACAAACGAACAGATCAACATACTTGCCGGAATCTTTTCCGGCAAGTAATGAAAAATCGGTCAGAGACCGAGGACTTGCCGGAATGTACTTTTTTATCGGCCATTTAGAACAAATATGGCGGCCGAACTATGTGATACATGACGTCATCATTAACATATTTTATTCCCCATGGAGAGTTCTTTACAATGAGCCATACCTCAATTTTTTCTGTTCAGGACTTTTGGAGATGTGGAGGTGCAGAGTTTTTCGGTTTTTCCAAGATGGCGGCCGACCACGTGACTGATGACGTCATCATTAACATATTTTATTCCCCATGGAGAGTTCTTTACAATGAGCCATGTCTCAATTTTTTCTGTTCAGCACTTTTGGAGTTATAGTGGTGAAAATTTTTGACGTTTTTCCAAGATGGCGGCCGACCACGTGACATATGACGTCATCATTAACATATTTTATTCCCCATGGAGAGTTCTTTACAATGAGCCAAGTCTCAATTTTTTCTGTTCAGCACTTTTGGAGATATAGTGGCGCAACGTTTTTCGGTTTTTCCAAGATGGCGCCAGAACCACGTGACTGATGACGTCATCATTTACGTATTTTATTCCCCATGGAGAGTTCTTTACAACGAGCCATGTCTCAATTTTTTCTGTTCAGTACTTTCGGAGATATAGAGGTGCAAAGTTTTTCGGTTTTTCCAAGATGGCGGCCGAACCACGTCACCGATGACGTCATCAATTGGGCACAGTCTATTCCAGGGCAAGACCAATATGTGTGCAAAGTTTGGCGATTCTACGTGCAACGGTGTAGACGCAGTGCTGCAAACAGACAGACAGACAGACAGACAGACAGACAGACAGACAAACAGACAGACAAACGAACAGATCAACATACTTGCCGGAAAATTTTTTCCGGCAAGTAATGAAAAATCGGTCAGAGACCGAGGACTTGCCGGAATGTACTTTTTTATTGGCCATTGAGGACAAATATGGCGGCCGAACCACGTGACCGATGACGTCATCATTAACATATTTTATTCCCCATGGAGAGTTCTTTACAATGAGGCATGTCTCAATTTTTTCTATTCAGCACTTTTGGACACATAGAGGTGCTAAGTTTTTCGGTTTTTCCAAGATGGCGGCCGAACCACGTGACATATGACGTCATCATTAACAAATTTTATTCCCCATGGAGAGTTCTTTACAATGAGCCATGTCTCAATTTTTTCTGTTCAGCACTTTTGGAGATATAGTGGCGCAACGTTTTGCCGTTTTTCCAAGATGGCGACCGAACCACGTGACTGATGACGTCATCATTAACATATTTTATTCCCCATGGAGAGTTATTTATAATGAGCCATGTCTCAATTTTTTCTGTTCAGTACTTTCGGAGATATAGAGGTGCAAAGTTTTTCGGTTTTTCCAAGATGGCGGCCGAACCACGTCACCGATGACGTCATCAATTGGGCACAGTCTATTCCAGGGCAAGACCAATATGTGTGCAAAGTTTGGCGATTCTACGTGCAACGGTGTAGACGCAGTGCTGCAAACAGACAAACAGACAAACAGACAAACAGATGAAAAATCGGTCAGAGACCGAGGACTTGCCGGAATTTACTTTTTTATCGGCCATTTAGGACAAATATGGCGGCTGAACCACCTGACCGATGACATCATCATTAACATATTTTATTCCCCACGGAGAGTTCTTTACAATGAGCCATGTCTCAATTTTTTCTGTTCAGCACTTTTGGAGATAGAGGTGCAACGTTTTTCGGATTTTCCAAGATGGCGGCCGAACCACGTGACCGATGACGACATCATTAACATATTTTATTCCCCCTGGAGAGTTCTTTCCAATGAGCCATGTCTCAATTTTTTCTGTTCAGCACTTTTGGAGATAGAGGTGCAACGTTTTTCGGATTTTCCAAGATGGCGGCCGAACCACGTGACCGATGACGTCATCATTAACTTATTTTATTCCCCCTGGAGAGTTCTTTCCAATGAGCCATGTCTCAATTTTTTCTATTCAGCACTTTCGGAGATATGGAGGTGAATTTTTTTCCCGTTTTTCCAAGATGGCGGCCGCACCACGTGACCGATGACGTCATCATTAACATATTTTATTCCACATGGAGAGTTCTTGACAATGAGCCATGTCTCAATTTTTTCTATTCAGCACTTTCGGAGATATGGAGGTGCTAGGTTTTTCGGTTTTTCCAAGATGGCGGCCGACCACGCGACTGATGACGTCATCATTAACATATTTTATTCCCCATGGAGAGTTCTTTACAATGAGCCATGTCTCAATTTTTTCTGTTCAGCACTTTTGGAGATATAGTGGTGCAAAGTTTTGCCGTTTTTCCAAGATGGCGGCCGACCACGTGACATATGACGTCATCATTAACATATTTTATTCCCCATGGAGAGTTCTTTACAATGAGCCATGTCTCAATTTTTTCTGTTCAGCACTTTTGGAGATATAGTGGCGCAACGTTTTGCCGTTTTTCCAAGATGGCGACCGAACCACGTGACTGATGACGTCATCATTTACATATTTTATTCCCCATGGAGAGTTCTTTACAATGAGCCATGTCTCAATTTTTTCTGTTCAGTACTTTCGGAGATATAGAGGTGCAAGGTTTTTCAGTTTTTCCAAGATGGCGGCCGAACCACGTCACCGATGACGTCATCAATTGGGCACAGTCTATTCCAGGGCAAGACCAATATGTGTGCAAAGTTTGGCGATTCGCCGTGCAACGGTGTAGACGCAGTGCTGCAAACAGACAGACAGACAGACAGACAGACAGACAGACAGACAAACAGACAGACAAACGAACAGATCAACATACTTGCCGGAAAAATTTTTCCGGCAAGTAAAAATCGGTCAGAGACCGAGGACTTGCCGGAGTGTACTTTTTTATCGGCCATTTAGAACAAATATGGCGGCTGAACCACGTGATAGATGATGTCATCATTAACATATTTTATTCCCCATGGAGAGTTCTTTACAATGATCCATGTCTCAATTTTTTCTGCTCAGCACTTTTGGAGATATAGAGGTGCAAAGTTTTGCCGTTTTTCCAAGATGGCGGCCGAACCACGTGACATCTGACGTCATCATTAACATATTTTATTCCCCATGGACATTTCTTTCAAATGAGCCATGTCTCAATTTTTTCTGTTCAGCACTTTCGGAGATATAGAGGTGCAAAGCTTTTCCAAGATGGCGGCCGAACCACGTGACCTATGACGTCATCATTAACATATTTTATTCCCCATGGAGAGTTCTTTACAATGAGCCATGTCTCAATTTTTTCTGCTCAGCACTTTTGGAGATATAGAGGTGCAAAGTTTTGCCGTTTTTCCAAGATGGCGGCCGAACCACGTGACATCTGACGTCATCATTAACATATTTTATTCCCCATGGACATTTCTTTCAAATGAGCCATGTCTCAATTTTTTCTGTTCAGCACTTTCGGAGATATAGAGGTGCAAAGCTTTTCCAAGATGGCGGCCGAACCACGTGACCGATGACGTCATCATTAACATTTTTTATTCCACATGGAGAGTTCTTTACAATGAGCCATGCCTCAATTTTTTCTATTCAGGACTTTTGGAGATGTGGAGGTGCAGAGTTTTTCGGTTTTTCCAAGATGGCGGCTGAACCACGTGACCGATGACGTCATCATTAACATATTTTATTCCCCATGGAGGATTCTTTACAATGAGCCATGTCTCAATTTTTTCTATTCAGCACTTTTGGACACATAGAGGTGCTAAGTTTTTCGGTTTTTCCAAGATGGCGGCCGAACCACGTGACCGATGATATCATCATTAACATATTTTATTCCCCATGGAGAGTTCTTTACAATGAGCCATGTCTCAATTTTTTCTATTCAGCACTTTCGGAGATATGGAGGTGCAAAGTTTTTCGGTTTTTCCAAGATGGCGGCCGAACCACGTGACTGATGACGTCATCAGTAACATATTTTATTCCCCATGGAGAGATATTTACAATGAGCCATGTCTCAATTTTTTCTGTTCAGCACTTTCGGAGATATGGAGGTGTAAAGTTTTTCGGTTTTTCCAAGATGGC
The DNA here is from genome assembly GCF_964187855.1 of Myxine glutinosa. NCBI lineage: Eukaryota > Metazoa > Chordata > Myxini > Myxiniformes > Myxinidae > Myxine > Myxine glutinosa. The sequence goes on along the minus strand of NC_136266.1, from coordinate 124,248,133 downwards.
GGCCGAACCACGTGACCTATGACGTCATCATTAACATATTTTATGCCCCATGGACATTTCTTTCCAATGAGCCATGTCTCAATTTTTTCTGTTCAGCACTTTCGGAGATATAGAGGTGCAAAGCTTTTCCAAGATGGCGGCCGAACCACGTGACCGATGACGTCATCATTAACATTTTTTATTCCACATGGAGAGTTCTTTACAATGAGCCATGTCTCAATTTTTTCTATTCAGTACTTTCAGAGATATGGAGGTGCAAAGTTTTGCCGTTTTTCCAAGATGGCGGCCGAACCACGTGACATATGACATCATCATTAACATATTTTATTCCCCATGGGGAGTTCTTTACAATGAGCCATGTCTCAATTTTTTCTGTTCAGCACTTTTGGAGATTTCGTGGTGCAAAGTTTTGCCGTTTTTCCAAGATGGCAGCCCACCACGTGACCGGTGACGTCATCATTAACATATTTTATTCCCCATGGAGAGTTCATTACAATGAGCCGTGTCTCAATTTTTTCTATTCAGTACTTTCAGAGATATGGAGGTGCAAAGTTTTGCCGTTTTTCCAAGATGGCGGCCGACCACGTGACATATGACGTCATCATTAACCTATTTTATTCTGCATGGAGAGTTCTTTACAATGAGCCATGTCTCAATTTTTTCTGTTCAGCACTTTTGGAGATTTCGTGGTGCAAAGTTTTGCCGTTTTTCCAAGATGGCGGCCGACCACGTGACTGATGATGTCATCATTAACATATTTTATTCCCCATGGAGAGTTCTTTACAATGAGCCATGTCTCAATTTTTTCTGTTCAGCACTTTTGGAGATATAGTGGCGCAACATTTTGCCGTTTTTCCAAGATGGCGACCGAACCACGTGACTGATGACGTCATCATTTACTTATTTTATTCCCCATGGAGAGTTCTTTACAATGAGCCATGTAGCAATTTTTTCTGTTCAGTACTTTCGGAGATATAGAGGTGCAATTTTTTTTCGGTTTTTCCAAGATGGCCGCCGAACCACGTGACTGATGACGTCATCATTAACATATTTTATTCCCCATGGACAGTTCTTTACAATGAGCCATGTCTCAATTTTTTCTATTCAGCACTTTCGGAGATATGGAGGTGCAAATTTTTTCAAAGATGGCGGCCGAACCACGTGACCGATGACGTCATCATTTGGGCACAGTATATTAGAGGGCAAGCCAAATAAGTGTGCAAAGTTTGGCTATTCTACGTATAGAAAGATTCTACATATAGAAAGTTTTGCGGTTTTTCCAAGATGGCGGCCGAACCACGTGACCAATGACGTCATCATTAACATATTTTATTCCCCATCTAGAGTTCTTTACAATGAGCCATGTCTCAATTTTTTCTGTTCAGTACTTTCGGAGATATAGAAGTGCAAAGTTTTTCGGTTTTTCCAAGATGGCGGCCGAACCACGTCACCGATGACGTCATCAATTGGGCACAGTCTATTCCAGGGCAAGACCAATATGTGTGCAAAGTTTGGCGATTCTCCGTGCAACGGTGTAGACGCAGTGCTGCAAACAGACAGACAAACAGACAGACAAACAGACAAACAGACAAACAGACAAACAGATGAAAAATCGGTCAGAGACCGAGGACTTGCCGGAATTTACTTTTTTATCGGCCATTTAGGACAAATATGGCGGCTGAACCACCTGACCGATGACATCATCATTAACATATTTTATTCCCCCTGGAGAGTTCTTTCCAATGAGCCATGTCTCAATTTTTTCTGTTCAGCACTTTTGGAGATAGAGGTGCAACGTTTTTCGGATTTTCCAAGATGGCGGCCGAACCACGTGACCGATGACGTCATCATTAACATATTTTATTCCCCCTGGAGAGTTCTTTCCAATGAGCCATGTCTCAATTTTTTCTATTCAGCACTTTCGGAGATATGGAGGTGATTTTTTTTCCCGTTTTTCCAAGATGGCGGCCGCACCACGTGACCGATGACGTCATCATTAACATATTTTATTCCACATGGAGAGTTCTTGACAATGAGCCATGTCTCAATTTTTTCTATTCAGCACTTTCGGAGATATGGAGGTGCTAGGTTTTTCGGTTTTTCCAAGATGGCGGCCGACCACGCGACTGATGACGTCATCATTAACATATTTTATTCCCCATGGAGAGTTCTTTACAATGAGCCATGTCTCAATTTTTTCTGTTCAGCACTTTTGGAGATATAGTGGTGCAAAGTTTTGCCGTTTTTCCAAGATGGCGGCCGACCACGTGACATATGACGTCATCATTAACATATTTTATTCCCCATGGAGAGTTCTTTACAATGAGCCATGTCTCAATTTTTTCTGTTCAGCACTTTTGGAGATATAGTGGCGCAACGTTTTGCCGTTTTTCCAAGATGGCGACCGAACCACGTGACTGATGACGTCATCATTTACATATTTTATTCCGCATGGAGAGTTCTTTACAATGAGCCATGTATCAATTTTTTCTGTTCAGTACTTTCGGAGATATAGAGGTGCAAGGTTTTTTCGGTTTTTCCAAGATGGCGGCCGAACCACGTCACCGATGACGTCATCAATTGGGCACAGTCTATTCCAGGGCAAGACGAATATGTGTGCAAAGTTTGGCGATTCTCCGTGCAACGGTGTAGACGCAGTGCTGCAAACAGACAGACAAACAGATGAAAAATCGGTCAGAGACCGAGGACTTGCCGGAGTGTACTTTTTTATCGGCCATTTAGAACAAATATGGCGGCTGAACCACGTGATAGATGATGTCATCATTAACATATTTTATTCCCCATGGAGAGTTCTTTACAATGAGCCATGTCTCAATTTTTTCTGCTCAGCACTTTTGGAGATATAGAGGTGCAAAGTTTTGCCGTTTTTCCAAGATGGCGGCCGAACCACGTGACATCTGACGTCATCATTAACATATTTTATTCCCCATGGACATTTCTTTCCAATGAGCCATGTCTCAATTTTTTCTGTTCAGCACTTTCGGAGATATAGAGGTGCAAAGCTTTTCCAAGATGGCGGCCGAACCACGTGACCTATGACGTCATCATTAACATATTTTATTTCCCATGGACATTTCTTTCCAATGAGCCATGTCTCAATTTTTTCTGTTCAGCACTTTCGGAGATATAGAGGTGCAAAGCTTTTCCAAGATGGCGGCCGAACCACGTGACCGATGACGTCATCATTAACATTTTTTATTCCACATGGAGAGTTCTTTACAATGAGCCATGCCTCAATTTTTTCTATTCAGGACTTTTGGAGATGTGGAGGTGCAGAGTTTTTCGGTTTTTCCAAGATGGCGGCTGAACCACGTGACCGATGACGTCATCATTAACATATTTTATTCCCCATGGAGGATTCTTTACAATGAGCCATGTCTCAATTTTTTCTATTCAGCACTTTTGGACACATAGAGGTGCTAAGTTTTTCGGTTTTTCCAAGATGGCGGCCGAACCACGTGACCGATGATATCATCATTAACATATTTTATTCCCCATGGAGAGTTCTTTACAATGAGCCATGTCTCAATTTTTTCTATTCAGCACTTTCGGAGATATGGAGGTGCAAAGTTTTTCGGTTTTTCCAAGATGGCGGCCGAACCACGTGACTGATGACGTCATCAGTAACATATTTTATTCCCCATGGAGAGATATTTACAATGAGCCATGTCTCAATTTTTTCTGTTCAGCACTTTCGGAGATATGGAGGTGTAAAGTTTTTCGGTTTTTCCAAGATGGCGGCCGAACCACGTGACCTATGACGTCATCATTAACATATTTTATGCCCCATGGACATTTCTTTCCAATGAGCCATGTCTCAATTTTTTCTGTTCAGCACTTTCGGAGATATAGAGGTGCAAAGCTTTTCCAAGATGGCGGCCGAACCACGTGACCGATGACGTCATCATTAACATTTTTTATTCCACATGGAGAGTTCTTTACAATGAGCCATGTCTCAATTTTTTCTATTCAGTACTTTCAGAGATATGGAGGTGCAAAGTTTTGCCGTTTTTCCAAGATGGCGGCCGAACCACGTGACATATGACATCATCATTAACATATTTTATTCCCCATGGGGAGTTCTTTACAATGAGCCATGTCTCAATTTTTTCTGTTCAGCACTTTTGGAGATTTCGTGGTGCAAAGTTTTGCCGTTTTTCCAAGATGGCAGCCCACCACGTGACCGGTGACGTCATCATTAACATATTTTATTCCCCATGGAGAGTTCATTACAATGAGCCGTGTCTCAATTTTTTCTATTCAGTACTTTCAGAGATATGGAGGTGCAAAGTTTTGCCGTTTTTCCAAGATGGCGGCCGACCACGTGACATATGACGTCATCATTAACCTATTTTATTCTGCATGGAGAGTTCTTTACAATGAGCCATGTCTCAATTTTTTCTGTTCAGCACTTTTGGAGATTTCGTGGTGCAAAGTTTTGCCGTTTTTCCAAGATGGCGGCCGACCACGTGACTGATGATGTCATCATTAACATATTTTATTCCCCATGGAGAGTTCTTTACAATGAGCCATGTCTCAATTTTTTCTGTTCAGCACTTTTGGAGATATAGTGGCGCAACGTTTTGCCGTTTTTCCAAGATGGCGACCGAACCACGTGACTGATGACGTCATCATTTACTTATTTTATTCCCCATGGAGAGTTCTTTACAATGAGCCATGTAGCAATTTTTTCTGTTCAGTACTTTCGGAGATATAGAGGTGCAATTTTTTTTCGGTTTTTCCAAGATGGCCGCCGAACCACGTGACTGATGACGTCATCATTAACATATTTTATTCCCCATGGACAGTTCTTTACAATGAGCCATGTCTCAATTTTTTCTATTCAGCACTTTCGGAGATATGGAGGTGCAAATTTTTTCAAAGATGGCGGCCGAACCACGTGACCGATGACGTCATCATTTGGGCACAGTATATTAGAGGGCAAGCCAAATAAGTGTGCAAAGTTTGGCTATTCTACGTATAGAAAGATTCTACATATAGAAAGTTTTGCGGTTTTTCCAAGATGGCGGCCGAACCACGTGACCAATGACGTCATCATTAACATATTTTATTCCCCATCTAGAGTTCTTTACAATGAGCCATGTCTCAATTTTTTCTGTTCAGTACTTTCGGAGATATAGAAGTGCAAAGTTTTTCGGTTTTTCCAAGATGGCGGCCGAACCACGTCACCGATGACGTCATCAATTGGGCACAGTCTATTCCAGGGCAAGACCAATATGTGTGCAAAGTTTGGCGATTCTCCGTGCAACGGTGTAGACGCAGTGCTGCAAACAGACAGACAAACAGACAGACAAACAGACAAACAGACAAACAGACAAACAGAAAAACAAACGAACAGATCAACATACTTGCCGGAAAATTTTTCCGGCAAGTAACAAACAAACGAACAGATCAACATACTTGCCGGAAAATTTTTCCGGCAAGTAACAAACAGACAAACGAACAGATCAACATACTTGCCGGAAAATTTTTTCCGGCAAGTAACAAACGAACAGATCAACATACTTGCCGGAATCTTTTCCGGCAAGTAATGAAAAGTCGGTCAGAGACCGAGGACTTGCCGGAATTTACTTTTTTATCGGCCATTTAGGACAAATATGGCGGCTGAACCACCTGACCGATGACATCATCATTAACATATTTTATTCCCCACGGAGAGTTCTTTACAATGAGCCATGTCTCAATTTTTTCTGTTCAGCACTTTTGGAGATAGAGGTGCAACGTTTTTCGGATTTTCCAAGATGGCGGCCGAACCACGTGACCGATGACGTCATCATTAACATATTTTATTCCCCATGGAGAGTTCTTTCCAATGAGCCATGTCTCAATTTTTTCTATTCAGCACTTTCGGAGATATGGAGGTGCAAAGTTTTTCGGATTTTCCAAGATGGCGGCAGAACCACATGACTGATGACGTCATCATTAACATATTTTATTCCCCCTGGAGAGTTCTTTCCAATGAGCCATGTCTCAATTTTTTCTATTCAGTACTTTCGGAGATATGGAGGTGCAAAATTTTTCCGTTTTTCAAAGATGGCGGCCGCACCACGTGACCGATGACGTCATCATTAACATATTTTATTTCCCATGGACATTTCTTTCCAATGAGCCATGTCTCAATTTTTTCTGTTCAGCACTTTCGGAGATATAGAGGTGCAAAGCTTTTCCAAGATGGCGGCCGAACCACGTGACCGATGACGTCATCATTAACATTTTTTATTCCACATGGAGAGTTCTTTACAATGAGCCATGCCTCAATTTTTTCTATTCAGGACTTTTGGAGATGTGGAGGTGCAGAGTTTTTCGGTTTTTCCAAGATGGCGGCTGAACCACGTGACCGATGACGTCATCATTAACATATTTTATTCCCCATGGAGGATTCTTTACAATGAGCCATGTCTCAATTTTTTCTATTCAGCACTTTTGGACACATAGAGGTGCTAAGTTTTTCGGTTTTTCCAAGATGGCGGCCGAACCACGTGACCGATGATATCATCATTAACATATTTTATTCCCCATGGAGAGTTCTTTACAATGAGCCATGTCTCAATTTTTTCTATTCAGCACTTTCGGAGATATGGAGGTGCAAAGTTTTTCGGTTTTTCCAAGATGGCGGCCGAACCACGTGACTGATGACGTCATCAGTAACATATTTTATTCCCCATGGAGAGATATTTACAATGAGCCATGTCTCAATTTTTTCTGTTCAGCACTTTCGGAGATATGGAGGTGTAAAGTTTTTCGGTTTTTCCAAGATGGCGGCCGAACCACGTGACCTATGACGTCATCATTAACATATTTTATGCCCCATGGACATTTCTTTCCAATGAGCCATGTCTCAATTTTTTCTGTTCAGCACTTTCGGAGATATAGAGGTGCAAAGCTTTTCCAAGATGGCGGCCGAACCACGTGACCGATGACGTCATCATTAACATTTTTTATTCCACATGGAGAGTTCTTTACAATGAGCCATGTCTCAATTTTTTCTATTCAGTACTTTCAGAGATATGGAGGTGCAAAGTTTTGCCGTTTTTCCAAGATGGCGGCCGAACCACGTGACATATGACATCATCATTAACATATTTTATTCCCCATGGGGAGTTCTTTACAATGAGCCATGTCTCAATTTTTTCTGTTCAGCACTTTTGGAGATTTCGTGGTGCAAAGTTTTGCCGTTTTTCCAAGATGGCAGCCCACCACGTGACCGGTGACGTCATCATTAACATATTTTATTCCCCATGGAGAGTTCATTACAATGAGCCGTGTCTCAATTTTTTCTATTCAGTACTTTCAGAGATATGGAGGTGCAAAGTTTTGCCGTTTTTCCAAGATGGCGGCCGACCACGTGACATATGACGTCATCATTAACCTATTTTATTCTGCATGGAGAGTTCTTTACAATGAGCCATGTCTCAATTTTTTCTGTTCAGCACTTTTGGAGATTTCGTGGTGCAAAGTTTTGCCGTTTTTCCAAGATGGCGGCCGACCACGTGACTGATGATGTCATCATTAACATATTTTATTCCCCATGGAGAGTTCTTTACAATGAGCCATGTCTCAATTTTTTCTGTTCAGCACTTTTGGAGATATAGTGGCGCAACGTTTTGCCGTTTTTCCAAGATGGCGACCGAACCACGTGACTGATGACGTCATCATTTACTTATTTTATTCCCCATGGAGAGTTCTTTACAATGAGCCATGTAGCAATTTTTTCTGTTCAGTACTTTCGGAGATATAGAGGTGCAATTTTTTTTCGGTTTTTCCAAGATGGCCGCCGAACCACGTGACTGATGACGTCATCATTAACATATTTTATTCCCCATGGACAGTTCTTTACAATGAGCCATGTCTCAATTTTTTCTATTCAGCACTTTCGGAGATATGGAGGTGCAAATTTTTTCAAAGATGGCGGCCGAACCACGTGACCGATGACGTCATCATTTGGGCACAGTATATTAGAGGGCAAGCCAAATAAGTGTGCAAAGTTTGGCTATTCTACGTATAGAAAGATTCTACATATAGAAAGTTTTGCGGTTTTTCCAAGATGGCGGCCGAACCACGTGACCAATGACGTCATCATTAACATATTTTATTCCCCATCTAGAGTTCTTTACAATGAGCCATGTCTCAATTTTTTCTGTTCAGTACTTTCGGAGATATAGAAGTGCAAAGTTTTTCGGTTTTTCCAAGATGGCGGCCGAACCACGTCACCGATGACGTCATCAATTGGGCACAGTCTATTCCAGGGCAAGACCAATATGTGTGCAAAGTTTGGCGATTCTCCGTGCAACGGTGTAGACGCAGTGCTGCAAACAGACAGACAAACAGACAGACAAACAGACAAACAGACAAACAGACAAACAGATGAAAAATCGGTCAGAGACCGAGGACTTGCCGGAATTTACTTTTTTATCGGCCATTTAGGACAAATATGGCGGCTGAACCACCTGACCGATGACATCATCATTAACATATTTTATTCCCCCTGGAGAGTTCTTTCCAATGAGCCATGTCTCAATTTTTTCTGTTCAGCACTTTTGGAGATAGAGGTGCAACGTTTTTCGGATTTTCCAAGATGGCGGCCGAACCACGTGACCGATGACGTCATCATTAACATATTTTATTCCCCCTGGAGAGTTCTTTCCAATGAGCCATGTCTCAATTTTTTCTATTCAGCACTTTCGGAGATATGGAGGTGATTTTTTTTCCCGTTTTTCCAAGATGGCGGCCGCACCACGTGACCGATGACGTCATCATTAACATATTTTATTCCACATGGAGAGTTCTTGACAATGAGCCATGTCTCAATTTTTTCTATTCAGCACTTTCGGAGATATGGAGGTGCTAGGTTTTTCGGTTTTTCCAAGATGGCGGCCGACCACGCGACTGATGACGTCATCATTAACATATTTTATTCCCCATGGAGAGTTCTTTACAATGAGCCATGTCTCAATTTTTTCTGTTCAGCACTTTTGGAGATATAGTGGTGCAAAGTTTTGCCGTTTTTCCAAGATGGCGGCCGACCACGTGACATATGACGTCATCATTAACATATTTTATTCCCCATGGAGAGTTCTTTACAATGAGCCATGTCTCAATTTTTTCTGTTCAGCACTTTTGGAGATATAGTGGCGCAACGTTTTGCCGTTTTTCCAAGATGGCGACCGAACCACGTGACTGATGACGTCATCATTTACATATTTTATTCCGCATGGAGAGTTCTTTACAATGAGCCATGTATCAATTTTTTCTGTTCAGTACTTTCGGAGATATAGAGGTGCAAGGTTTTTTCGGTTTTTCCAAGATGGCGGCCGAACCACGTCACCGATGACGTCATCAATTGGGCACAGTCTATTCCAGGGCAAGACGAATATGTGTGCAAAGTTTGGCGATTCTCCGTGCAACGGTGTAGACGCAGTGCTGCAAACAGACAGACAAACAGATGAAAAATCGGTCAGAGACCGAGGACTTGCCGGAGTGTACTTTTTTATCGGCCATTTAGAACAAATATGGCGGCTGAACCACGTGATAGATGATGTCATCATTAACATATTTTATTCCCCATGGAGAGTTCTTTACAATGAGCCATGTCTCAATTTTTTCTGCTCAGCACTTTTGGAGATATAGAGGTGCAAAGTTTTGCCGTTTTTCCAAGATGGCGGCCGAACCACGTGACATCTGACGTCATCATTAACATATTTTATTCCCCATGGACATTTCTTTCCAATGAGCCATGTCTCAATTTTTTCTGTTCAGCACTTTCGGAGATATAGAGGTGCAAAGCTTTTCCAAGATGGCGGCCGAACCACGTGACCTATGACGTCATCATTAACATATTTTATTTCCCATGGACATTTCTTTCCAATGAGCCATGTCTCAATTTTTTCTGTTCAGCACTTTCGGAGATATAGAGGTGCAAAGCTTTTCCAAGATGGCGGCCGAACCACGTGACCGATGACGTCATCATTAACATTTTTTATTCCACATGGAGAGTTCTTTACAATGAGCCATGCCTCAATTTTTTCTATTCAGGACTTTTGGAGATGTGGAGGTGCAGAGTTTTTCGGTTTTTCCAAGATGGCGGCTGAACCACGTGACCGATGACGTCATCATTAACATATTTTATTCCCCATGGAGGATTCTTTACAATGAGCCATGTCTCAATTTTTTCTATTCAGCACTTTTGGACACATAGAGGTGCTAAGTTTTTCGGTTTTTCCAAGATGGCGGCCGAACCACGTGACCGATGATATCATCATTAACATATTTTATTCCCCATGGAGAGTTCTTTACAATGAGCCATGTCTCAATTTTTTCTATTCAGCACTTTCGGAGATATGGAGGTGCAAAGTTTTTCGGTTTTTCCAAGATGGCGGCCGAACCACGTGACTGATGACGTCATCAGTAACATATTTTATTCCCCATGGAGAGATATTTACAATGAGCCATGTCTCAATTTTTTCTGTTCAGCACTTTCGGAGATATGGAGGTGTAAAGTTTTTCGGTTTTTCCAAGATGGCGGCCGAACCACGTGACCTATGACGTCATCATTAACATATTTTATGCCCCATGGACATTTCTTTCCAATGAGCCATGTCTCAATTTTTTCTGTTCAGCACTTTCGGAGATATAGAGGTGCAAAGCTTTTCCAAGATGGCGGCCGAACCACGTGACCGATGACGTCATCATTAACATTTTTTATTCCACATGGAGAGTTCTTTACAATGAGCCATGTCTCAATTTTTTCTATTCAGTACTTTCAGAGATATGGAGGTGCAAAGTTTTGCCGTTTTTCCAAGATGGCGGCCGAACCACGTGACATATGACATCATCATTAACATATTTTATTCCCCATGGGGAGTTCTTTACAATGAGCCATGTCTCAATTTTTTCTGTTCAGCACTTTTGGAGATTTCGTGGTGCAAAGTTTTGCCGTTTTTCCAAGATGGCAGCCCACCACGTGACCGGTGACGTCATCATTAACATATTTTATTCCCCATGGAGAGTTCATTACAATGAGCCGTGTCTCAATTTTTTCTATTCAGTACTTTCAGAGATATGGAGGTGCAAAGTTTTGCCGTTTTTCCAAGATGGCGGCCGACCACGTGACATATGACGTCATCATTAACCTATTTTATTCTGCATGGAGAGTTCTTTACAATGAGCCATGTCTCAATTTTTTCTGTTCAGCACTTTTGGAGATTTCGTGGTGCAAAGTTTTGCCGTTTTTCCAAGATGGCGGCCGACCACGTGACTGATGATGTCATCATTAACATATTTTATTCCCCATGGAGAGTTCTTTACAATGAGCCATGTCTCAATTTTTTCTGTTCAGCACTTTTGGAGATATAGTGGCGCAACGTTTTGCCGTTTTTCCAAGATGGCGACCGAACCACGTGACTGATGACGTCATCATTTACTTATTTTATTCCCCATGGAGAGTTCTTTACAATGAGCCATGTAGCAATTTTTTCTGTTCAGTACTTTCGGAGATATAGAGGTGCAATTTTTTTTCGGTTTTTCCAAGATGGCCGCCGAACCACGTGACTGATGACGTCATCATTAACATATTTTATTCCCCATGGACAGTTCTTTACAATGAGCCATGTCTCAATTTTTTCTATTCAGCACTTTCGGAGATATGGAGGTGCAAATTTTTTCAAAGATGGCGGCCGAACCACGTGACCGATGACGTCATCATTTGGGCACAGTATATTAGAGGGCAAGCCAAATAAGTGTGCAAAGTTTGGCTATTCTACGTATAGAAAGATTCTACATATAGAAAGTTTTGCGGTTTTTCCAAGATGGCGGCCGAACCACGTGACCAATGACGTCATCATTAACATATTTTATTCCCCATCTAGAGTTCTTTACAATGAGCCATGTCTCAATTTTTTCTGTTCAGTACTTTCGGAGATATAGAAGTGCAAAGTTTTTCGGTTTTTCCAAGATGGCGGCCGAACCACGTCACCGATGACGTCATCAATTGGGCACAGTCTATTCCAGGGCAAGACCAATATGTGTGCAAAGTTTGGCGATTCTCCGTGCAACGGTGTAGACGCAGTGCTGCAAACAGACAGACAAACAGACAGACAAACAGACAAACAGACAAACAGACAAACAGAAAAACAAACGAACAGATCAACATACTTGCCGGAAAATTTTTCCGGCAAGTAACAAACAAACGAACAGATCAACATACTTGCCGGAAAATTTTTCCGGCAAGTAACAAACAGACAAACGAACAGATCAACATACTTGCCGGAAAATTTTTTCCGGCAAGTAACAAACGAACAGATCAACATACTTGCCGGAATCTTTTCCGGCAAGTAATGAAAAGTCGGTCAGAGACCGAGGACTTGCCGGAATTTACTTTTTTATCGGCCATTTAGGACAAATATGGCGGCTGAACCACCTGACCGATGACATCATCATTAACATATTTTATTCCCCACGGAGAGTTCTTTACAATGAGCCATGTCTCAATTTTTTCTGTTCAGCACTTTTGGAGATAGAGGTGCAACGTTTTTCGGATTTTCCAAGATGGCGGCCGAACCACGTGACCGATGACGTCATCATTAACATATTTTATTCCCCATGGAGAGTTCTTTCCAATGAGCCATGTCTCAATTTTTTCTATTCAGCACTTTCGGAGATATGGAGGTGCAAAGTTTTTCGGATTTTCCAAGATGGCGGCAGAACCACATGACTGATGACGTCATCATTAACATATTTTATTCCCCCTGGAGAGTTCTTTCCAATGAGCCATGTCTCAATTTTTTCTATTCAGTACTTTCGGAGATATGGAGGTGCAAAATTTTTCCGTTTTTCAAAGATGGCGGCCGCACCACGTGACCGATGACGTCATCATTAACATATTTTATTTCCCATGGACATTTCTTTCCAATGAGCCATGTCTCAATTTTTTCTGTTCAGCACTTTCGGAGATATAGAGGTGCAAAGCTTTTCCAAGATGGCGGCCGAACCACGTGACCGATGACGTCATCATTAACATTTTTTATTCCACATGGAGAGTTCTTTACAATGAGCCATGCCTCAATTTTTTCTATTCAGGACTTTTGGAGATGTGGAGGTGCAGAGTTTTTCGGTTTTTCCAAGATGGCGGCTGAACCACGTGACCGATGACGTCATCATTAACATATTTTATTCCCCATGGAGGATTCTTTACAATGAGCCATGTCTCAATTTTTTCTATTCAGCACTTTTGGACACATAGAGGTGCTAAGTTTTTCGGTTTTTCCAAGATGGCGGCCGAACCACGTGACCGATGATATCATCATTAACATATTTTATTCCCCATGGAGAGTTCTTTACAATGAGCCATGTCTCAATTTTTTCTATTCAGCACTTTCGGAGATATGGAGGTGCAAAGTTTTTCGGTTTTTCCAAGATGGCGGCCGAACCACGTGACTGATGACGTCATCAGTAACATATTTTATTCCCCATGGAGAGATATTTACAATGAGCCATGTCTCAATTTTTTCTGTTCAGCACTTTCGGAGATATGGAGGTGTAAAGTTTTTCGGTTTTTCCAAGATGGCGGCCGAACCACGTGACCTATGACGTCATCATTAACATATTTTATGCCCCATGGACATTTCTTTCCAATGAGCCATGTCTCAATTTTTTCTGTTCAGCACTTTCGGAGATATAGAGGTGCAAAGCTTTTCCAAGATGGCGGCCGAACCACGTGACCGATGACGTCATCATTAACATTTTTTATTCCACATGGAGAGTTCTTTACAATGAGCCATGTCTCAATTTTTTCTATTCAGTACTTTCAGAGATATGGAGGTGCAAAGTTTTGCCGTTTTTCCAAGATGGCGGCCGAACCACGTGACATATGACATCATCATTAACATATTTTATTCCCCATGGGGAGTTCTTTACAATGAGCCATGTCTCAATTTTTTCTGTTCAGCACTTTTGGAGATTTCGTGGTGCAAAGTTTTGCCGTTTTTCCAAGATGGCAGCCCACCACGTGACCGGTGACGTCATCATTAACATATTTTATTCCCCATGGAGAGTTCATTACAATGAGCCGTGTCTCAATTTTTTCTATTCAGTACTTTCAGAGATATGGAGGTGCAAAGTTTTGCCGTTTTTCCAAGATGGCGGCCGACCACGTGACATATGACGTCATCATTAACCTATTTTATTCTGCATGGAGAGTTCTTTACAATGAGCCATGTCTCAATTTTTTCTGTTCAGCACTTTTGGAGATTTCGTGGTGCAAAGTTTTGCCGTTTTTCCAAGATGGCGGCCGACCACGTGACTGATGATGTCATCATTAACATATTTTATTCCCCATGGAGAGTTCTTTACAATGAGCCATGTCTCAATTTTTTCTGTTCAGCACTTTTGGAGATATAGTGGCGCAACGTTTTGCCGTTTTTCCAAGATGGCGACCGAACCACGTGACTGATGACGTCATCATTTACTTATTTTATTCCCCATGGAGAGTTCTTTACAATGAGCCATGTAGCAATTTTTTCTGTTCAGTACTTTCGGAGATATAGAGGTGCAATTTTTTTTCGGTTTTTCCAAGATGGCCGCCGAACCACGTGACTGATGACGTCATCATTAACATATTTTATTCCCCATGGACAGTTCTTTACAATGAGCCATGTCTCAATTTTTTCTATTCAGCACTTTCGGAGATATGGAGGTGCAAATTTTTTCAAAGATGGCGGCCGAACCACGTGACCGATGACGTCATCATTTGGGCACAGTATATTAGAGGGCAAGCCAAATAAGTGTGCAAAGTTTGGCTATTCTACGTATAGAAAGATTCTACATATAGAAAGTTTTGCGGTTTTTCCAAGATGGCGGCCGAACCACGTGACCAATGACGTCATCATTAACATATTTTATTCCCCATCTAGAGTTCTTTACAATGAGCCATGTCTCAATTTTTTCTGTTCAGTACTTTCGGAGATATAGAAGTGCAAAGTTTTTCGGTTTTTCCAAGATGGCGGCCGAACCACGTCACCGATGACGTCATCAATTGGGCACAGTCTATTCCAGGGCAAGACCAATATGTGTGCAAAGTTTGGCGATTCTCCGTGCAACGGTGTAGACGCAGTGCTGCAAACAGACAGACAAACAGACAGACAAACAGACAAACAGACAAACAGACAAACAGAAAAACAAACGAACAGATCAACATACTTGCCGGAAAATTTTTCCGGCAAGTAACAAACAAACGAACAGATCAACATACTTGCCGGAAAATTTTTCCGGCAAGTAACAAACAGACAAACGAACAGATCAACATACTTGCCGGAAAATTTTTTCCGGCAAGTAACAAACGAACAGATCAACATACTTGCCGGAATCTTTTCCGGCAAGTAATGAAAAGTCGGTCAGAGACCGAGGACTTGCCGGAATTTACTTTTTTATCGGCCATTTAGGACAAATATGGCGGCTGAACCACCTGACCGATGACATCATCATTAACATATTTTATTCCCCACGGAGAGTTCTTTACAATGAGCCATGTCTCAATTTTTTCTGTTCAGCACTTTTGGAGATAGAGGTGCAACGTTTTTCGGATTTTCCAAGATGGCGGCCGAACCACGTGACCGATGACGTCATCATTAACATATTTTATTCCCCATGGAGAGTTCTTTCCAATGAGCCATGTCTCAATTTTTTCTATTCAGCACTTTCGGAGATATGGAGGTGCAAAGTTTTTCGGATTTTCCAAGATGGCGGCAGAACCACATGACTGATGACGTCATCATTAACATATTTTATTCCCCCTGGAGAGTTCTTTCCAATGAGCCATGTCTCAATTTTTTCTATTCAGTACTTTCGGAGATATGGAGGTGCAAAATTTTTCCGTTTTTCAAAGATGGCGGCCGCACCACGTGACCGATGACGTCATCATTAACATGTTTTATTCCCCATGGAGAGTTCTTTACAATGAGCCATGTCTCAATTTTTTCTGTTCAGCACTTTTGGAGATAATAGTGGAGCAAAGTTTTGCCGTTTTTCCAAGATGGCGGCCGACCACGTGACATATGACGTCATCATTAACATATTTTATTCCCCATGGAGAGTTCTTTACAATGAGCCATGTCTCAATTTTTTCAATTCAGCACTTTCGGAGATGTTGAGGTGCAAAGTTTTCGGTTTTTCCAAGATGGCGCCCGAACCACGTGACCGATGACGTCATCATTAACATATTTTATTCCACATGGAGAGTTCTTGACAATGAGCCATGTCTCAATTTTTTCTTTTCAGCACTTTCGGAGATATAGAGGTGCAATTTTTTTCGGTTTTTCCAAGATGGCGGCCGAACTACGTGACCTATGACGTCATCATTAACATGTTTTATTCCCAATGGAGAGTTCTTTCCAATGAGCCATGTCTCAATTTTTTCTATTCAGCACTTCCAGAGATATGGAGGTGCAAATTTTTTCGGGTTTTCCAAGATGGCGGCCGAAACACGTGACCGGTGACGTCATAAATTGGGCACAGTCTATTCCAGGGCAAGACGAATATGTGTGCAAAGTTTGGCGATTCTCCGTGCAACGGTGTAGACGCAGTGCTGCAAACAGACAGACAAACAGACAGACAGACAGACAGACAGACAAACAGACAAACGAACAGATCAACATACTTGCCGGAAATTTTTTTCCGGCAAGTAACAAACAAACGAACAGATCAACATACTTGCCGGAAATTTTTTCCGGCAAGTAACAAACGAACAGATCAACATACTTGCCGGAAAATTTTTCCGGCAAGTAATGAAAAATCGGTCAGAGACCGAGGACTTGCCGGAATTTACTTTTTTATCGGCCATTTAGGACAAATATGGCGGCTGAACCACGTGACCGATGACGTCATCATTAACATATTTTATTCCCCATGGAGAGTTCTTTACAATGAGCCATGTCTCAATTTTTTCTGTTCAGCACTTTCGGAGATATGGACGTGCAAAGTTTTTCGGTTTTTCCAAGATGGCGGCCGAACCACCTGACCGATGACGTCATCATTAACATATTTTATTCCCCATGGAGAGTTCTTTACAATGAGCCATGTCTCAATTTTTTCTGTTCAGCACTTTCGGAGATATCGAGTTGCAAACTTTTTCCAAGATGGCGGCCGAACCACGTGACCAATGACGTCATCACTAACATTTTATTCCCCATGGAGAGTTCTTTACAATGAGCTCAATTTTTTCTGTTCAGCACTTTTGGAGATATAGTGGTGCAAAATTTTGCCATTTTCCAAGATGGCGGCCGAACCACGTGACTGATGACGTCATCATTAACATATTTTATTCCCCATGGAGAGTTCTTTACAATGAGCCATGTCTCAATTTTTTATATTCAGGACTTTTGAGATGTGGAGGTGCAGAGTTTTTCGGTTTTTCCAAGATGGCGGCCGAACCACGTGACCGATGACATCATCATTAACATATTTTATTCCCCATGGAGAGTTCTTTACAATGAGCCATGTCTCAATTTTTTCTATTCAGCACTTTCGGAGATATGGAGGTGCTAAGTTTTTCGGTTTTTCCAAGATGGCGGCCGACCACGTGACTGATTACGTCATCATTAACATATTTTATTCCCCATGGAGAGTTCTTTACAATGAGCCATGTCTCAATTTTTTCTGTTCAGCACTTTTGGAGATATAGTGGTGCAAATTTTTGCCGTTTTTCCAAGATGGCGGCCGACCACGTGACATATGACGTCATCATTAACATATTTTATTCCCCATGGAGAGTTCTTTACAATGAGCCATGTCTCAATTTTTTCTGTACAGTACTTTCGGAGATATAGAGGTGCAAAGTTTTTCGGTTTTTCCAAGATGGCGGCCGAACCACGTCACCGGTGACGTCATCATTGAGGCACAGTATATTAGAGGGCAAGACCATTATGTGTGCAAAGTTTGGCGATTCTCCGTGCAACGGTGTAGACGCAGTGCTGCAAACAGACAAACAGACAGACAAACAGACAAACAGACAAACAGATGAAAAATCGGTCAGAGACCGAGGACTTGCCGGAATGTACTTTTTTATTGGCCATTTAGGACAAATATGGCGGCCGAACCACGTGACCGATGATGTCATCATTAACATAGTTTATTCCCCATGGAGAGTTGTTTACAATGAGCCATGTCTCAATTTTATCTATTCAGGACTTTTGGAGATGTGGAATTGCAAAGTTTTTCGGTTTTTCCAAGATGGCGGGCGAACCACGTGACATATGACATCATCATTAACATATTTTATTCCCCATGGAGAGTTCTTTACAATGAGCCATGTCTCAATTTTTTCTGTTCAGCACTTTTGGAGCTTTCGTGGTACAAAGTTTTGCCGTTTTTCCAAGATGGCGGCCGACCACGTGACTGATGACGTCATCATTAACATATTTTATTCCCCATGGAGAGTTCTTTACAATGAGCCATGTCTCAATTTTTTCTGTTCAGCACTTTTGGAGCTTTCGTGGTACAAAGTTTTGCCGTTTTTCCAAGATGGCGGCCGAACCACGTGACCGATGGCGTCATCATTAACATATTTTATTCCCCATGGAGAGTTCTTTACAATGAGCCATGTCTCAATTTTTTCTGTTCAGCACTTTTGGAGATTTTGTGGTGCAAAGTTTTGCCGTTTTTCCAAGATGGCGGCCGACCACGTGACTGATGACGTCATCATTAACATATTTTATTCCCCATGGAGAGTTCTTTACAATGAGCCATGTCTCAATTATTTCTGTTCAGCACTTTTGGAGATATAGTGGTGCAAAGTTTTGCCGTTTTTCCAAGATGGCGGCCGACCACGTGACATATGATGGCATCATTAACATATTTTATTCCCCATGGAGAGTTCTTTCCAATGAGCCATGTCTCAATTTTTTCTGTTCAGCACTTTTGGAGATATAGTGGCGCAACGTTTTGCCGTTTTTCCAAGATGGCGACCGAACCACGTGACTGATGACGTCATCATTTACATATTTTATTCCCCATGGAGAGTTCTTTCCAATGAGCCATGTCTCAATTTTTTCTGTTCAGCACTTTTGGAGATATAGTGGCGCAACCTTTTTGCCGTTTTTCCAAGATGGCGACCGAACCACGTGACTGATGACGTCATCATTTACATATTTTATTCCGCATGGAGAGTTCTTTCCAATGAGCCATGTCTCAATTTTTTCTGTTAAGTACTTTCGGAGATATAGAGGTGCAAATTTATTCGGTTTTTCCAAGATGGCGGCCGAACCACGTCACCGATGACGTCATCATTGAGGCACAGTATATTAGAGGGCAAGACCATTATGTGTGCAAAGTTTGGCGATTCTCCGTGCAACGGTGTAGACGCAGTGCTGCAAACAGACAAACAGACAGACAAACAGACAGACAAACAGACAGACAGACAAACAAACGAACAGATCAACATACTTGCCGGAAAAAAATTTCCGGCAAGTAATGAAAAATCGGTCAGAGACCGAGGACTTGCCGGAATGTACTTTTTTATTGGCCATTTAGGACAAATATGGCGGCCGAACCACGTGACCGATGATGTCATCATTAACATAGTTTATTCCCCATGGAGAGTTGTTTACAATGAGCCATGTCTCAATTTTATCTATTCAGGACTTTTGGAGATGTGGAATTGCAAAGTTTTTCGGTTTTTCCAAGATGGCGGGCGAACCACGTGACATATGACATCATCATTAACATATTTTATTCCCCATGGAGAGTTCTTTACAATGAGCCATGTCTCAATTTTTTCTGTTCAGCACTTTTGGAGCTTTCGTGGTACAAAGTTTTGCCGTTTTTCCAAGATGGCGGCCGACCACGTGACTGATGACGTCATCATTAACATATTTTATTCCCCATGGAGAGTTCTTTACAATGAGCCATGTCTCAATTTTTTCTGTTCAGCACTTTTGGAGCTTTCGTGGTACAAAGTTTTGCCGTTTTTCCAAGATGGCGGCCGACCACGTGACTGATGACGTCATCATTAACATATTTTATTCCCCATGGAGAGTTCTTTACAATGAGCCATGTCTCAATTTTTTCTGTTCTGCACTTTTGGAGATATAGTGGTGCAAAGTTTTGCCGTTTTTCCAAGATGGCGGCCGACCACGTGACATATGACGTCATCATTAACATATTGTTTTCCCCATGGAGAGTTCTTTACAATGAGCCATGTCTCAATTTTTTCTGTTCAGTACTTTCGGAGATATAGAGGTGCAAAGTTTTTCGTTTTTTCCAAGATGGCGGCCGAACCACGTCACCGATGACGTCATCAATTGGGCACAGTCTATTCCAGGGCAAGACCATTATGTGTGCAAAGTTTGGCGATTCTCCGTGCAACGGTGTAGACGCAGTGCTGCAAACAGACAAACAGACAGACAAACAGACAAACAAACGAACAGATCAACATACTTGCCGGAAAATTTTTCCGGCAAGTAACAAATGAAAAATCGGTCAGAGACCGAGGACTTGCCGGAATGTACTTTTTTATCGGCCATTTAGGACAAATATGGCGGCCGAACCACGTGACCGATGACGTCATCATTAACATATTTTATTCCCCATGGAGAGTTCTTTACAATGAGCCATGTCTCAATTTTTTCTATTCAGCACTTTTGGAGATGTGGAGGTGCAGAGGTTTTCGGTTTTTCCAAGATGGCGGCCGATCCACGTGACCAATGACATCATCATTAACATATTTTATTCCCCATGGAGAGTTCTTTACAATGAGCCATGTCTCAATTTTTTCTATTCAGCACTTTCGGAGATATGGAGGTGCTAAATTTTTCGGTTTTTCCAAGATGGCGGCCGACCACGTAACATATGACGTCATCATTAACATATTTTATTCCCCATGGAGAGTTCTTTACAATGAGCCATGTCTCAATTTTTTCTGTTCAGCACTTTTGGAGATATAGTGGCGCAACGTTTTGCCGTTTTTCCAAGATGGCGACCGAACCACGTGACTGATGACATCATCATTTACATATTTTATTCCCCATGGAGAGTTCTTTACAATGAGCCATGTCTCAATTTTTTCTGTTCAGTACTTTCGGAGATATAGAGGTGCAAAGTTTTTCGGTTTTTCCAAGATGGCGGCCGAACCACGTCACCGATGACGTCATCAATTGGGCACAGTCTATTCCAGGGCAAGACCCATATGTGTGCAAAGTTTGGCGATTCTACGTGCAACGGTGTAGACGCAGTGCTGCAAACAGACAAACAGACAAACAGACAGACAGACAGACAGACAGATGAAAAATCGGTCAGAGACCGAGGACTTGCCGGAATGCCCTTTTTTATCGGTCATTTAGAACAAATATGGCGGCTGAACCACGTGATAGATGACGTCATCATTAACATATTATATTCCCCATGGAGAGTTCTTTACAATGAGCCATGTCTCAATTTTTTCTGTTCAGCACTTTTGGAGATATAGTGGTGCAAAGTTTTGCCATTTTTCCAAGATGGCGGCCGACCACGTGACATATGACATCATCATTAACATATTTTATTCCCCATGGAGAGTTCTTTACAAAGAGCCATGTCTCAACTTTTTCTATTCAGCACTTTTGGAGATATGGAGGTGCTACGTTTTTCGGTTTTTCCAAGATGGCGGCCGAACCACGTGACCTCTGATGTCATCATTAACATATTTTATTCCCCATGGAGAGTTCTTTACAATGAGCCATGTCTCAATTTTTTATATTCAGCACTTTCAGAGATATGGAGGTGCAAAATTTTTCGGTTTTTCCAATATGGCGGCCGAACCACGTGACATATGACGTCATCATTAACATATTTTATTCCCCATGGAGAGTTCTTTACAATGAGCCATGTTTCAATTTTTTCTGTTCAGCACTTTTGGAGATATCGTGGTGCAAAGTTTTGCCGTTTTTCCAAGATGGCGGCCGACCACATGACATATGACGTCATCATTAACATATTTTATTCCCCATGGAGAGTTCTTTACAATGAGCCATGTCTCAATTTTTTCTGTTCAGCACTTTTGGAGATATCGTGGTGCAAAGTTTTGCCGTTTTTCCAAGATGGCGGCCGACCACGTGACTGATGACGTCATCATTCACATATTTTATTCCCCATGGAGAGTTCTTTACAATGAGCCATGTCTCAATTTTTTCTATTCAGTACTTTCAGAGATATGGAGGTGCAAAGTTTTGCCGTTTTTCCAAGATGGCGGCCGACCACGTGACTGATGACGTCATCATTAACATCTTCTATTCCCCATGGAGAGTTCTTTACAATGAGCCATGTCTCAATTTTTTCTGTTCAGCACTTTTGGAGATTTCGTGGTGCAAAGTTTTGCCGTTTTTCCAAGATGGCGGCCGACCACGTGACTGATGATGTCATCATTAACATATTTTATTCCCCATGGAGAGTTCTTTACAATGAGCCATGTCTCAATTTTTTCTGTTCAGTACTTTCGGAGATATAGAAGTGCAAAGTTTTTCGGTTTTTCCAAGATGGCGGCCGAACCACGTCACCGATGACGTCATCAATTGGGCACAGTCTATTCCAGGGCAAGACCAATATGTGTGCAAAGTTTGGCGATTCTCCGTGCAACGGTGTAGACGCAGTGCTGCAAACAGACAGACAGACAAACAGACAGACAAACAGACAGACAGATGAAAAATTGGTCAGAGACCGAGGAATTGCCGGAATGTACTTTTTTATCCGCCATTTAGGACAAATATGGCGGCCGAACCACGTGACCGATGACGTCATCATTAACATATTTTATTCCCCATGGAGAGTTCTTTACAATGAGGCATGTCTCAATTTTTTCTATTCAGCACTTTTGGACACATAGAGGTGCTAAGTTTTTCGGTTTTTCCAAGATGGCGGCCGAACCACGTTACATATGACGTCATCATTAACAAATTTTATTCCCCATGGAGAGTTCTTTACAATGAGCCATGTCTCAATTTTTTCTGTTCAGCACTTTTGGAGATATAGTGGTGCAAAGTTTTGCCGTTTTTCCAAGATGGCGGCCGACCACGTGACATATGACATCATCATTAACATATTTTATTCCCCATGGAGAGTTCTTTACAATGAGCCATGTCTCAATTTTTTCTGTTCAGCACTTTTGGAGATTTCGTGGTGCAAAGTTTTGCCATTTTTCCAAGATGGCGGCCGACCACGTGACTGATGACGTCATCATTAACATATTTTATTCCCCATGGAGAGTTCTTTACAATGAGCCATGTCTCAATTTTTTCTGTTCAGTACTTTCGGAGATATAGAGGTGCAAAATTTTTTCGGTTTTTCCAAGATGGCCGCCGAACCACGTGACTGATGACGTCATCATTAACATATTTTATTCCCCATGGACAGTTCTTTACAATGAGCCATGTCTCAATTTTCTCTATTCAGCACTTTCGGAGATATGGAGGTGCAAATTTTTTCCAAGATGGCGGCCGAACCACGTGACCGATGACGTCATCATTTGGGCACAGTATATTAGAGGGCAAGACAAATAAGTGTGCAAAGTTTGGCTATTCTACGTATAGAAAGATTCTACATATAGAAAGTTTTCGGGTTTTTCCAAGATGGCGGCCGAACCACGTGACCAATGACGTCATCATTAACATATTTTATTCCCCATCTAGAGTTCTTTACAATGAGCCATGTCTCAATTTTTTCTGTTCAGTACTTTCGGAGATATAGAAGTACAAAGTTTTTCGGTTTTTCCAAGATGGCGGCCGAACCACATCACCGATGACATCATCAATTGGGCACAGTCTATTCCAGGGCAAGACCAATATGTGTGCAAAGTTTGGCGATTCTACGTGCAACGGTGTAGACGCAGTGCTGCAAACAGACAGACAGACAAACAGACAGACAAACAGACAAATGAAAAATCGGTCAGAGACCGAGGACTTGCCGGAAAGTACTTTTTTATCGGCCATTTAGGACAAATATGACGGCTGAACCACGTGACCGATGACGTCATCATGAACATATTTTATTCCCCATGGAGAGTTCGTTGCAATGAGCCATGTCTCAATTTTTTCTGTTCAGTACTTTCGGAGATATGGAGGTGCAAAGTTTTTCCAAGATGGCGGCCGAACCACGTGACCTATGACGTCATCATTAATATGTTTTATTCCCAAAGGAGAGTTCTTTACAATGAGCCATGTCTCAACTTTTTCTGTTCAGCACTTTTGGAGATTTCGTGGTGCAAAGTTTTGCCGTTTTTCCAAGATGGCGGCCGACCACGTGACTGATGACGTCATCATTAACACATTTTATTCCCCATGGAGAGTTCTTTACAATGAGCCATGTCTCAATTTTTTCTGTTCAGCACTTTTGGAGATATAGTGGTGCAAATTTTTGCCGTTTTTCCAAGATGGCGGCCGACCACGTGACATATGACGTCATCATTAACATATTTTATTCCCCATGGAGAGTTCTTTACAATGAGCCATGTCTCAATTTTTTCTGTTCAGCACTTTTGTAGATATAGTGGCGCAACGTTTTGCCGTTTTTCCAAGATGGCGACCGAACCACGTGACTGATGACGTCATCATTTACATATTTTATTCCCCATGGAGAGTTCTTTACAATGAGCCATGTCTCAATTTTTTCTGTTCAGTACTTTCGGAGATATAGAGGTGCAAAGTTTTTCGGTTTTTCCAAGATGGCGGCTGAACCACGTCACCGATGACGTCATCAATTGGGCACAGTCTATTCCAGGGCAAGACCAATATGTGTGCAAAGTTTGGCGATTCTACGTGCAACGGTGTAGACGCAGTGCTGCAAACAGACAGACAGACAAACAGACAAACAGATCAACATACTTGCCGGAATCTTTTCCGGCAAGTAATGAAAAATCGGTCAGAGACCGAGGACTTGCCGGAATGTACTTTTTTATCGGCCATTTAGGACAAATATGGCGGCCGAACCACGTGATAGATGACGTCATCATTAACATATATTATTCCCCATGGAGAGTTCTTTACAAAGAGCCATGTCTCAATTTTTTCTATTCAGCACTTTCAAAGATATGGAGGTGCAAAACTTTTCGGTTTTTCCAAGATGGCGGCCGACCAACGGGACTGATGACGTCATCATTTACATATTTTATTCCCCATGGAGAGTTCTTTACAATGAGCCATGTCTCAACTTTTTCTATTCAGCACTTTTGGAGATATGGAGGTGCTACGTTTTTCGGTTTTTCCAAGATGGCGGCCGAACCACGTGACCTATGATGTCATCATTAACATATTTTATTCCCCATGGAGAGTTCTTTACAATGAGCCATGTCTCAATTTTTTCTATTCAGCACTTTCAAAGATATGGAGGTGCAAAACTTTTCGGGTTTTCCAAGATGGCGGCCGACCAACGGGACTGATGACGTCATCATTTACATATTTTATTCCCCATGGAGAGTTCTTTACAATGAGCCATGTCTCAATTTTTTCTGTTCAGCACTTTTGGAGATATAGTGGTGCAAAGTTTTGCCGTTTTTCCAAGATGGCGGCCGACCACGTGACATATGACGTCATCATTAACATATTTTATTCCCCATGGAGAGTTTTTTAC
Source organism: Myxine glutinosa (assembly GCF_964187855.1). Classification (NCBI taxonomy): domain Eukaryota; kingdom Metazoa; phylum Chordata; class Myxini; order Myxiniformes; family Myxinidae; genus Myxine; species Myxine glutinosa. The sequence continues at coordinate 124,222,510 of NC_136266.1, read as the reverse complement.
AATGAGCCATGTCTCAATTTTTTCTGTTCAGCACTTTTGGAGATATAGTGGCGCAACGTTTTGCCGTTTTTCCAAGATGGCGACCGAACCACGTGACTGATGACGTCATCATATACATATTTTATTCCCCATGGGGAGTTCTTTACAATGAGCCATGTCTCAATTTTTTCTGTTCAGTACTTTCGGAGATATAGAGGTGCAAAGTTTTTCGGTTTTTCCAAGATGGCGGCCGAACCACGTCACCGATGACGTCATCAATTGGGCACAGTCTATTCCAGGTCAAGACCAATAAGTGTGCAAAGTTTGGCGATTCTACGTGCAACGGTGTAGACGCAGTGCTGCAAACAGACAGACAGACAGACAGACAAACAGACAAACAGACAGACAAATGAAAAATCGGTCAGAGACCGAGGACTTGCCGGAATTTACTTTTTTATCGGCCATTTAGGACAAATATGGCGGCTGAACCACCTGACCGATGACATCATCATTAACATATTTTATTCCCCACGGAGAGTTCTTTACAATGAGCCATGTCTCAATTTTTTCTGTTCAGCACTTTTGGAGATAGAGGTGCAACGTTTTTCGGATTTTCCAAGATGGCGGCCGAACCACGTGACCGATGACGACATCATTAACATATTTTATTCCCCCTGGAGAGTTCTTTCCAATGAGCCATGTCTCAATTTTTTCTGTTCAGCACTTTTGGAGATAGAGGTGCAACGTTTTTCGGATTTTCCAAGATGGCGGCCGAACCACGTGACCGATGACGTCATCATTAACTTATTTTATTCCCCCTGGAGAGTTCTTTCCAATGAGCCATGTCTCAATTTTTTCTATTCAGCACTTTCGGAGATATGGAGGTGAATTTTTTTCCCGTTTTTCCAAGATGGCGGCCGCACCACGTGACCGATGACGTCATCATTAACATATTTTATTCCACATGGAGAGTTCTTGACAATGAGCCATGTCTCAATTTTTTCTATTCAGCACTTTCGGAGATATGGAGGTGCTAGGTTTTTCGGTTTTTCCAAGATGGCGGCCGACCACGCGACTGATGACGTCATCATTAACATATTTTATTCCCCATGGAGAGTTCTTTACAATGAGCCATGTCTCAATTTTTTCTGTTCAGCACTTTTGGAGATATAGTGGTGCAAAGTTTTGCCGTTTTTCCAAGATGGCGGCCGACCACGTGACATATGACGTCATCATTAACATATTTTATTCCCCATGGAGAGTTCTTTACAATGAGCCATGTCTCAATTTTTTCTGTTCAGCACTTTTGGAGATATAGTGGCGCAACGTTTTGCCGTTTTTCCAAGATGGCGACCGAACCACGTGACTGATGACGTCATCATTTACATATTTTATTCCCCATGGAGAGTTCTTTACAATGAGCCATGTCTCAATTTTTTCTGTTCAGTACTTTCGGAGATATAGAGGTGCAAGGTTTTTCAGTTTTTCCAAGATGGCGGCCGAACCACGTCACCGATGACGTCATCAATTGGGCACAGTCTATTCCAGGGCAAGACCAATATGTGTGCAAAGTTTGGCGATTCGCCGTGCAACGGTGTAGACGCAGTGCTGCAAACAGACAGACAGACAGACAGACAGACAGACAGACAGACAAACAGACAGACAAACGAACAGATCAACATACTTGCCGGAAAAAATTTTCCGGCAAGTAACAAACGAACGAATCAACATACTTGCCGGAATCTTTTCCGGCAAGTAACAAACAAACGAACAGATCAACATACTTGCCGGAATCTTTTCCGGCAAGTAATGAAAAATCGGTCAGAGACCGAGGACTTGCCGGAATGTACTTTTTTATTGGCCATTTAGGACAAATATGGCGGCCGAACCACGTGACCGATGACGTCATCATTAACATATTTTATTCCCCATGGAGAGTTCTTTTCAATGAGCCATGTCTCAATTTTTTCTATTCAGCACTTTCGGAGATGTGGAGGTTTCGGTTTTTCCAAGATGGCGGCCGAACCACGTGACATATGATGTCATCATTAACAAATTTTATTCCCCATGGAGAGGTCTTTACAATGAGCCATGTCTCAATTTTTTCCATTCTGCACTTTCGGAGATATAGTGGTGCAAAGTTTTTGCCGTTTTTCCAAGATGGCGGCCGAACCACGTGACCGATGGCATCATCATTAACATATTTTATTCCCCATTGAGAGTTCTTTACAATGAGCCATGTCTCAATTTTTTCTGTTCAGCACTTTTGGAGATATAGTGGTGCAAAGTTTTGCCGTTTTTCCAAGATGGCGGCCGACCACGTGACATATGACATCATTAACATATTTTATTCCCCATGGAGAGTTTTTTACAATGAGCCATGTCTCAATTTTTTCTGTGCAGTACTTTCGGAGATATAGAGGTGCCAAGTTTTTCGGTTTTTCCAAGATGGCGGCCGAACCACGTCACCGATGACGTCATCAATTGGGCACAGTCTATTCCAGGGCAAGACCAATATGTGTGCAAAGTTTGGCGATTCTCCGTGCAACGGTGTAGACGCAGTGCTGCAAACAGACAAACAGACAAACAGACAAACAGACAAACAGACAAACAGACAAACGAACAGTTCAACATACTTGCCGGAAAAAATTTTCCGGCAAGTAATGAAAAATCGGTCAGAGACCGAGGACTTGCCGGAATGTACTTTTTTATCGACCATTTAGGATAAATATGGCGGCCGAACCACGTGACCGATGAGGTCATCATTAACATATTTTATTCCCCATGGAGAGTTCTTTACAATGAGCCATGTCTCAATTTTTTCTATTCAGGACTTTTGGAGATGTGGAGGTGCAAAGTTTTTCGGTTTTTCCAAGACGGCGACCGAACCACGTGACCGATGACGTCATCATTAACCTATTTTATTCCCCATGGAGAGTTCTTTACAATGAGCCATGTCTCAATTTTTTCTGTTCAGCACTTTCAGAGATATATAGGTGCAAATTTTTTCGGTTTCTCAAAGATGGCGGCCGAACCACGTGACTGATGACGTCATCATTAACATATTCTATTCCCCATGGAGAGTTCTTTACAATGAGCCATGTCTTCATTTTCTATGTTCAGCACTTTCGGAGATATAGAGGTGCAAAGTTTTTCGGTTTTTCAAAGATGGCGGCCGAACCACGTGACCGATGACGTAATCAATTGGCACAGTCTATTCCAGGGCAAGATAAATATGTGTGCAAAGTTTGGCGATTATACGTGCAACGGTGTAGACGTAGTGCTGCAAACAGACAGACAAACAGATGAAAAATCGGTCAGAGACCGAGGACTTGCCGGAATTTACTTTATCGGCCATTTAGGACAAATATGGCGGCCGAACCACGTGACCGATGACGTAATCATTAACATATTTTATTCCACATGGAGAGTTCTTGACAATGAGCCATGTCTCAATTTTTTCTATTCAGCACTTTCGGAGATGTGGAGGTGCAAAGCTTTTCAGTTTTTCCAAGATGGCGGCCGAACCACGTGACCGATGACGTCATCATGAACATAATTTATTCCCCATGGAGAGTTCTTTACAATGAGCCATGTCTCAATTTTTTCTATTCAGCACTTTCAGAGATATGGAGGTGCAAAGTTTTTCGTTTTTTCCAAGATGGCGGCCGAACTACGTGACTGATGACATCATCATTAACATACTTTATTCTCCATGGAGAGTTCTTTACAATGAGCCATGTCTCAATTTTTTCTATTCAGCACTTCCGGAGATATGGAGGTGCAAAGTTTTTCGGTTTTTCCAAGATGGCGGCCGAAACACGTGACCGATGACGTCATAAATTGGGCACAGTCTATTCCAGGGCAAGACGAATATGTGTGCGAAGTTTGGCGATTCTCCGTGCAACGGTGTAGACGCAGTGCTGCAAACAGACAGACAAACAGACAGACAGACAAACAGATGAAAAATCGGTCAGAGACCGAGGACTTGCCGGAATGTACTTTTTTATTGGCCATTGAGGACAAATATGGCGGCCGAACCACGTGACCGATGACGTCATCATTAACATATTTTATTCCCCATGGAGAGTTCTTTACAATGAGGCATGTCTCAATTTTTTCTATTCAGCACTTTTGGACACATAGAGGTGCTAAGTTTTTCGGTTTTTCCAAGATGGCGGCCGAACCACGTGACATATGACGTCATCATTAACAAATTTTATTCCCCATGGAGAGTTCTTTACAATGAGCCATGTCTCAATTTTTTCTGTTCAGCACTTTTGGAGATATAGTGGCGCAACGTTTTGCCGTTTTTCCAAGATGGCGACCGAACCACGTGACTGATGACGTCATCATTAACATATTTTATTCCCCATGGAGAGTTATTTATAATGAGCCATGTCTCAATTTTTTCTGTTCAGTACTTTCGGAGATATAGAGGTGCAAAGTTTTTCGGTTTTTCCAAGATGGCGGCCGAACCACGTCACCGATGACGTCATCAATTGGGCACAGTCTATTCCAGGGCAAGACCAATATGTGTGCAAAGTTTGGCGATTCTACGTGCAACGGTGTAGACGCAGTGCTGCAAACAGACAAACAGACAGATGAAAAATCGGTCAGAGACCGAGGACTTGCCGGAATGTACTTTTTTATCGGCCATTTAGGACAAATATGGCGACCGAACCACGTGACCGATGACGTCATCATTAACATATTTTATTCCCCATGGAGAGTTCTTTACAATGAGCCATGTCTCAATTCTTTCTGTTCAGCACTTTTGGAGATATAGTGGTGCAAATTTTTGCCGTTTTTCCAAGATGGCGGCCGACCACGTGACATATGACATCATCATTAACATATTTTATTCCCCATGGAGAGTTCTTTACCATGAGCCATGTCTCAATTTTTTCTGTTCAGCACTTTTGGAGATTTCGTGGTGCAAAGTTTTGCCGTTTTTCCAAGATGGCGGCCGACCACGTGACATATGACATCATCATTAACATATTTTATTCCCCATGGAGAGTTATTAACAATGAGCCATGTCTCAATATTTTCTGTTCAGCACTTTCGGAGATATGAAGGTGCAAAGTTTTTCGGTTTTTCCAAGATGGCGGCCGAACCACCTGACCGATGACGTCATCATTAACATATTTTATTCCCCATGGAGAGTTCTTTACAATGAGCCATGTCTCAATTTTTTCCATTCTGCACTTTTGGAGATATAGTGGTGCAAAGTTTTTGCCGTTTTTCCAAGATGGCGGCCGAACCACGTGACCGATGGCATCATCATTAACATATTTTATTCCCCATGGAGGGTTCTTTACAATGAGCCATGTCTCAATTTTTTCTATTCAGCACATTCAGAGATATGGAGGTGCAAAATATTTCGGTTTTTCCAAGATGGCGGCCGAACCACGTGACATATGACGTCATCATTAACAAATTTTATTCCCCATGGAGAGTTCTTTACAATGAGCCATGTCTCAATTTTTTCTGTTCAGCACTTTTGGAGATATAGTGGTGCAAATTTTTGCCCTTTTTCCAAGATGGCGGCCGACCACGTGACTGATGACGTCATCATTAACATATTTTATTCCCCATGTGGAGTTCTTTACAATGAGCCATGTCTCAATTTTTTCTGTTCAGCACTTTTGGAGATATAGTGGCGCAACGTTTTTCGGTTTTTCCAAGATGGCGGCCGAACCACGTGACCTATGACGTCATCAATTGGGCACAGTCTATTCCAGGGCAAGACCAATATGTGTGCAAAGTTTGGCGATTCTACGTGCAACGGTGTAGACGCAGTGCTGCAAACAGACAGACAAACAGACAGACAGACAGACAGACAAACAGACAAACAAACGAACAGATCAACATACTTGCCGGAATCTTTTCCGGCAAGTAACAAACAGACAGACAGACAAACAAACGAACAGATCAACATACTTGCCGGAAAATTTTTCCGGCAAGTAATGAAAAATCGGTCAGAGACCGAGGACTTGCCGGAATTTACTTTTTTATCGGCCATTTAGGACAAATATGGCGGCTGAACCACGTGACCGATGACGTCATCATTAACATATTTTATTCCCCATGGAGAGTTCTTTACAATGAGCCATGTCTCAATTTTTTCTGTTCAGCACTTTCGGAGATATGGACGTGCAAAGTTTTTCGGTTTTTCCAAGATGGCGGCCGAACCACCTGACCGATGACGTCATCATTAACATATTTTATTCCCCATGGAGAGTTCTTTACAATGAGCCATGTCTCAATTTTTTCTGTTCAGCACTTTCGGAGATATCGAGTTGCAAACTTTTTCCAAGATGGCGGCCGAACCACGTGACCAATGACGTCATCACTAACATTTTATTCCCCATGGAGAGTTCTTTACAATGAGCTCAATTTTTTCTGTTCAGCACTTTTGGAGATATAGTGGTGCAAAATTTTGCCATTTTCCAAGATGGCGGCCGAACCACGTGACTGATGACGTCATCATTAACATATTTTATTCCCCATGGAGAGTTCTTTACAATGAGCCATGTCTCAATTTTTTCTATTCAGGACTTTTGAGATGTGGAGGTGCAGAGTTTTTCGGTTTTTCCAAGATGGCGGCCGAACCACGTGACCGATGACATCATCATTAACATATTTTATTCCCCATGGAGAGTTCTTTACAATGAGCCATGTCTCAATTTTTTCTATTCAGCACTTTCGGAGATATGGAGGTGCTAAGTTTTTCGGTTTTTCCAAGATGGCGGCCGACCACGTGACTGATTACGTCATCATTAACATATTTTATTCCCCATGGAGAGTTCTTTACAATGAGCCATGTCTCAATTTTTTCTGTTCAGCACTTTTGGAGATATAGTGGTGCAAATTTTTGCCGTTTTTCCAAGATGGCGGCCGACCACGTGACATATGACGTCATCATTAACATATTTTATTCCCCATGGAGAGTTCTTTACAATGAGCCATGTCTCAATTTTTTCTGTACAGTACTTTCGGAGATATAGAGGTGCAAAGTTTTTCGGTTTTTCCAAGATGGCGGCCGAACCACGTCACCGGTGACGTCATCATTGAGGCACAGTATATTAGAGGGCAAGACCATTATGTGTGCAAAGTTGGCGATTCTCCGTGCAACGGTGTAGACGCAGTGCTGCAAACAGACAAACAGACAGACAAACAGACAAACAGACAAACAAACGAACAGATCAACATACTTGCCGGAATCTTTTCCGGCAAGTAATGAAAAATCGGTCAGAGACCGAGGACTTGCCGGAATGTACTTTTTTATTGGCCATTTAGGACAAATATGGCGGCCGAACCACGTGACCGATGACGTCATCATTAACATATTTTATTCCCCATGGAGAGTTCTTTTCAATGAGCCATGTCTCAATTTTTTCTATTCAGCACTTTCGGAGATGTGGAGGTTTCGGTTTTTCCAAGATGGCGGCCGAACCACGTGACATATGATGTCATCATTAACAAATTTTATTCCCCATGGAGAGGTCTTTACAATGAGCCATGTCTCAATTTTTTCCATTCTGCACTTTCGGAGATATAGTGGTGCAAAGTTTTTGCCGTTTTTCCAAGATGGCGGCCGAACCACGTGACCGATGGCATCATCATTAACATATTTTATTCCCCATTGAGAGTTCTTTACAATGAGCCATGTCTCAATTTTTTCTGTTCAGCACTTTTGGAGATATAGTGGTGCAAAGTTTTGCCGTTTTTCCAAGATGGCGGCCGACCACGTGACATATGACATCATTAACATATTTTATTCCCCATGGAGAGTTTTTTACAATGAGCCATGTCTCAATTTTTTCTGTTCAGCACCTTCGGAGATATGGAGGTGCAAAGTTTTTCGGATTTTCCAAGATGGCGGCAGAACCACGTGACATATGACGTCATCAGTAACATATTTTATTCCCCATGGAGAGTTCTTTACAATGAGCCATGTCTCAATTTTTTCTGTGCAGTACTTTCGGAGATATAGAGGTGCCAAGTTTTTCGGTTTTTCCAAGATGGCGGCCGAACCACGTCACCGATGACGTCATCAATTGGGCACAGTCTATTCCAGGGCAAGACCAATATGTGTGCAAAGTTTGGCGATTCTCCGTGCAACGGTGTAGACGCAGTGCTGCAAACAGACAAACAGACAAACAGACAAACAGACAAACAGATGAAAAATCGGTCAGAGACCGAGGACTTGCCGGAATTTACTTTTTTATCGGCTATTTAGGACAAATATGGAGGTTGAACCACGTGAACGATGATGTCATCATTATTTGTTTTCTAAACTAATTTATTCCTTGATGATGCTCAAGAAATTGCATCTTGATCAGATGAAGTTTTGTATTTGTCGAATTATGACGTCATAATGGAGGCACATATGACATCATCATAAACATATTTTATTCCCCATGGAGAGTTCTTTACAATGAGCCACGTGTCAATTTTGTCTGTTCAGCACTTTCGGAGATATGGAGGTGCAAAGTTTTTCGGTTTTTCCAAGATGGCGGCCGAACCACTTGACCGATGACATCATCATTAACATATTTTATTCCCCATGGAGAGTTCTTTACAATGAGCCATGTCTCAATTTTTTCCATTCTGCACTTTTGGAGATATAGTGGTGCAAAGTTTTTGCCGTTTTTCCAAGATGGCGGCCGAACCACGTGACCGATGGCATCATCATTAACATATTTTATTCCCCATGGAGAGTTCTTTACAATGAGCCATGTCTCAATTTTTTCTATTCAGCACATTCAGAGATATGGAGGTGCAAAATTTTTCGGTTTTTCCAAAATGGCGGCCGACCACGTGACTGATGACGTCATCATTAGCAAATTTTATTTCCCATGGAGAGTTCTTTACAATGAGCCATGCCTCAATTTTTTCTGTTCAGCACTTTTGGAGATATAGTGGTGCAAAGTTTTGCCGTTTTTCCAAGATGGCGGCCGACCACGTGACATATGACATCATCATTAACATATTTTATTCCCCATGGAGAGTTCTTTACAATGAGCCATGCCTCAATTTTTTCTGTTCAGCACTTTTGGAGATATAGTGGCGCAACGTTTTGCCGTTTTTCCAAGATGGCGACCGAACCACGTGACTGATGACGTCATCATTTAGATATTTTATTCCCCATGGAGAGTTCTTTACAAGGAGCCATGTCTCAATTTTTTCTGTTCAGTACTTTCGGAGATATAGAGGTGCAAAGTTTTTCGGTTTTTCCAAGATGGCGGCCGAACCACGTCACCGATGACGTCATCAATTGGGCACAGTCTATTCCAGGGCAAGACCAATATGTGTGCAAGGTTTGGCGATTCTACGTGCAACGGTGTAGACGCAGTGCTGCAAACAGACAGACAAACAGACAGACAGACAGACAGACAGACAAATGAAAAATCGGTCAGAGACCGAGGACTTGCCGGAGTGTACTTTTTTATCGGCCATTTAGAACAAATATGGCGGCTGAACCACGTGATAGATGATGTCATCATTAACATATTTTATTCCCCATGGAGAGTTCTTTACAATGAGTCATGTCTCAATTTTTTCTGCTCAGCACTTTTGGAGATATAGAGGTGCAAAGTTTTGCCGTTTTTCCAAGATGGCGGCCGAACCACGTGACATCTGACGTCATCATTAACATATTTTATTCCCCATGGACATTTCTTTCCAATGAGCCATGTCTCAATTTTTTCTGTTCAGCACTTTCGGAGATATAGAGGTGCAAAGCTTTTCCAAGATGGCGGCCGAACCACGTGACCTATGACGTCATCATTAACATATTTTATTTCCCATGGACATTTCTTTCCAATGAGCCATGTCTCAATTTTTTCTGTTCAGCACTTTCGGAGATATAGAGGTGCAAAGCTTTTCCAAGATGGCGGCCGAACCACGTGACCGATCACGTCATCATTAACATTTTTTATTCCACATGGAGAGTTCTTTACAATGAGCCATGCCTCAATTTTTTCTATTCAGGACTTTTGGAGATGTGGAGGTGCAGAGTTTTTCGGTTTTTCCAAGATGGCGGCTGAACCACGTGACCGATGACGTCATCATTAACATATTTTATTCCCCATGGAGGATTCTTTACAATGAGCCATGTCTCAATTTTTTCTATTCAGCACTTTTGGACACATAGAGGTGCTAAGTTTTTCGGTTTTTCCAAGATGGCGGCCGAACCACGTGACCGATGATATCATCATTAACATATTTTATTCCCCATGGAGAGTTCTTTACAATGAGCCATGTCTCAATTTTTTCTATTCAGCACTTTCGGAGATATGGAGGTGCAAAATTTTTCGGTTTTTCCAAGATGGCGGCCGAACCACGTGACTGATGACGTCATCAGTAACATATTTTATTCCCCATGGAGAGATATTTACAATGAGCCATGTCTCAATTTTTTCTGTTCAGCACTTTCGGAGATATGGAGGTGTAAAGTTTTTCGGTTTTTCCAAGATGGCGGCCGAACCACGTGACCTATGACGTCATCATTAACATATTTTATGCCCCATGGACATTTCTTTCCAATGAGCCATGTCTCAATTTTTTCTGTTCAGCACTTTCGGAGATATAGAGGTGCAAAGCTTTTCCAAGATGGCGGCCGAACCACGTGACCGATGACGTCATCATTAACATTTTTTATTCCACATGGAGAGTTCTTTACAATGAGCCATGTCTCAATTTTTTCTATTCAGTACTTTCAGAGATATGGAGGTGCAAAGTTTTGCCGTTTTTCCAAGATGGCGGCCGAACCACGTGACATATGACATCATCATTAACATATTTTATTCCCCATGGGGAGTTCTTTACAATGAGCCATGTCTCAATTTTTTCTGTTCAGCACTTTTGGAGATTTCGTGGTGCAAAGTTTTGCCGTTTTTCCAAGATGGCAGCCCACCACGTGACCGGTGACGTCATCATTAACATATTTTATTCCCCATGGAGAGTTCATTACAATGAGCCGTGTCTCAATTTTTTCTATTCAGTACTTTCAGAGATATGGAGGTGCAAAGTTTTGCCGTTTTTCCAAGATGGCGGCCGACCACGTGACATATGACGTCATCATTAACCTATTTTATTCTGCATGGAGAGTTCTTTACAATGAGCCATGTCTCAATTTTTTCTGTTCAGCACTTTTGGAGATTTCGTGGTGCAAAGTTTTGCCGTTTTTCCAAGATGGCGGCCGACCACGTGACTGATGATGTCATCATTAACATATTTTATTCCCCATGGAGAGTTCTTTACAATGAGCCATGTCTCAATTTTTTCTGTTCAGCACTTTTGGAGATATAGTGGCGCAACGTTTTGCCGTTTTTCCAAGATGGCGACCGAACCACGTGACTGATGACGTCATCATTTACTTATTTTATTCCCCATGGAGAGTTCTTTACAATGAGCCATGTAGCAATTTTTTCTGTTCAGTACTTTCGGAGATATAGAGGTGCAATTTTTTTTCGGTTTTTCCAAGATGGCCGCCGAACCACGTGACTGATGACGTCATCATTAACATATTTTATTCCCCATGGACAGTTCTTTACAATGAGCCATGTCTCAATTTTTTCTATTCAGCACTTTCGGAGATATGGAGGTGCAAATTTTTTCAAAGATGGCGGCCGAACCACGTGACCGATGACGTCATCATTTGGGCACAGTATATTAGAGGGCAAGCCAAATAAGTGTGCAAAGTTTGGCTATTCTACGTATAGAAAGATTCTACATATAGAAAGTTTTGCGGTTTTTCCAAGATGGCGGCCGAACCACGTGACCAATGACGTCATCATTAACATATTTTATTCCCCATCTAGAGTTCTTTACAATGAGCCATGTCTCAATTTTTTCTGTTCAGTACTTTCGGAGATATAGAAGTGCAAAGTTTTTCGGTTTTTCCAAGATGGCGGCCGAACCACGTCACCGATGACGTCATCAATTGGGCACAGTCTATTCCAGGGCAAGACCAATATGTGTGCAAAGTTTGGCGATTCTCCGTGCAACGGTGTAGACGCAGTGCTGCAAACAGACAGACAAACAGACAGACAAACAGACAAACAGACAAACAGACAAACAGACAAATGAAAAATCGGTCAGAGACCGAGGACTTGCCGGAATGTACATTTTTATTGGCCATTGAGGAAAAATATGGCGGCCGAACCACGTGACCGATGACATCATCATTAACATATTTTATTCCCCATGGAGAGTTCTTTACAATGAGGCATGTCTCAATTTTTTCTATTCAGCACTTTTGGACACATAGAGGTGCTACGTTTTTCGGTTTTTCCAAGATGGCGGCCGAACCACGTGACACATGACGTCATCATTAACAAATTTTATTCCCCATGGAGAGTTCATTACAATGAGCCATGTCTAAATTTTTTCTGTTCAGCACTTTTGGAGATATAGTGGTGCAAAGTTTTGCCGTTTTTCCAAGATGGCGGCCGACCACGTGACATATGACATCAGCATTAACATATTTTATTCCCCATGGAGAGTTCTTTACAATGAGCCATGTCTCAATTTTTTCTGTTCAGCACTTTTGGAGATTTCGTGGTGCAAAGTTTTGCCGTTTTTCCAAGATGGCGGCCGACCACGTGACTGATGACGTCATCATTTACATATTTTATTCCCCATGGAGAGTTCTTTACAATGAGCCATGTCTCAATTTTTTCTGTTCAGCACTTTTGGAGATATGGTGGTGCAAAGTTTTGCCGTTTTTCCAAGATGGCGGCCGACCACGTGACATATGACGTCATCATTAACATATTTTATTCCCCATGGAGAGTTCTTTACAATGAGCCATGTCTCAATTTTTTCTGTTCAGCACTTTTGGAGATACAGTGGCACAACGTTTTGCGGTTTTTCCAAGATGGCGACCGAACCACGTGACTGATGACGTCATCATTAACACATTTTATTCCCCATGGAGAGTTCTTCACAATGAGCCATGTCTCAATTTTTTCTGTTCAGTACTTTCGGAGATATAGCGGTGCAAATTATTTCGGTTTTTCCAAGATGGCCGCCGAAACACGTGACCGATGACGTCATATATTGGGCACAGTCTATTCCAGGGCAAGACGAATATGTGTGCAAAGTTTGGCGATTTTCCGTGCAACGGTGTAGACGCAGTGCTGCAAACAGACAGACAAACAGACAGACAAACAGACAAACAGACAGATGAAAAATCGGTCAGAGACCGAGGACTTGCCGGAATTTACTTTTTTATTGGCCATTTAGGACAAATATGGCGGCCGACCACGTGACATATGACGTCATCATTAACATATTTTATTCCCCATGGAGAGTTCTTTACAATGAGCCATGTCTCAATTTTTTCTGTTCAGCACTTTTGGAGATTTCGTGGTGCAAAGTTTTGCCGTTTTTCCAAGATGGCGGCCGACCACGTGACTGATGACGTCAGCATTAACATATTTTATTCCCCATGGAGAGTTCTTTACAATGAGCCATGTCTCAATTTTTTCTATTCAGCACCTTCGGAGATATGGAGGTGCAAAGTTTTTCGGATTTTCCAAGATGGCGGCAGAACCACGTGACTGATGACGTCATCATTAACATATTTTATTCCCCCTGGAGAGTTCTTTCCAATGAGCCATGTCTCACTTTTTTCTGTTCAGCACTTTTGGAGCTATAGTGGTGCAAATTTTGCCGTTTTTCCAAGATGGCGGCCGACCACGTGACATATGACGTCATCAGTAACATATTTTATTCCCCATGGAGAGTTCTTTACAATGAGCCATGTCTCAATTTTTTCTGTACAGTACTTTCGGAGATATAGAGGTGCCAATTTTTTCGGTTTTTCCAAGATGGCGGCCGAACCACGTCACTGATGACGTCATCAATTGGGCACAGTCTATTCCAGGGCAAGACCAATATGTGTGCAAAGTTTGGCGATTCTCCGTGCAACGGTGTAGACACAGTGCTGCAAACAGACAGACAGACAGACAGACAAACAGACAAACAGACAAACAGACAAACGAACAGATCAACATACTTGCTGGAAAAATTTTTCCAGCAAGTAACAAACAAACGAACAGATCAACATACTTGCCGGAAAAAATTTTCCGGCAAGTAACAAACGAACAGATCAACATACTTGCCGGAAAATTTTTCCGGCAAGTAATGAAAAATCGGTCAGAGACCGAGGACTTGCCGGAATTTACTTTTTTATCGGCCATTTAGGACAAATATGGCGGCTGAACCACCTGACCGATGACATCATCATTAACATATTTTATTCCCCCTGGAGAGTTCTTTCCAATGAGCCATGTCTCAATTTTTTCTGTTCAGCACTTTTGGAGATAGAGGTGCAACGTTTTTCGGATTTTCCAAGATGGCGGCCGAACCACGTGACCGATGACGTCATCATTAACATATTTTATTCCCCCTGGAGAGTTCTTTCCAATGAGCCATGTCTCAATTTTTTCTATTCAGCACTTTCGGAGATATGGAGGTGATTTTTTTTCCCGTTTTTCCAAGATGGCGGCCGCACCACGTGACCGATGACGTCATCATTAACATATTTTATTCCACATGGAGAGTTCTTGACAATGAGCCATGTCTCAATTTTTTCTATTCAGCACTTTCGGAGATATGGAGGTGCTAGGTTTTTCGGTTTTTCCAAGATGGCGGCCGACCACGCGACTGATGACGTCATCATTAACATATTTTATTCCCCATGGAGAGTTCTTTACAATGAGCCATGTCTCAATTTTTTCTGTTCAGCACTTTTGGAGATATAGTGGTGCAAAGTTTTGCCGTTTTTCCAAGATGGCGGCCGACCACGTGACATATGACGTCATCATTAACATATTTTATTCCCCATGGAGAGTTCTTTACAATGAGCCATGTCACAATTTTTTCTGTTCAGCACTTTTGGAGATATAGTGGCGCAACGTTTTGCCGTTTTTCCAAGATGGCGACCGAACCACGTGACTGATGACGTCATCATTTACATATTTTATTCCCCATGGAGAGTTCTTTACAATGAGCCATGTATCAATTTTTTCTGTTCAGTACTTTCGGAGATATAGAGGTGCAAGGTTTTTCGGTTTTTCCAAGATGGCGGCCGAACCACGTCACCGATGACGTCATCAATTGGGCACAGTCTATTCCAGGGCAAGACGAATATGTGTGCAAAGTTTGGCGATTCTCCGTGCAACGGTGTAGACGCAGTGCTGCAAACAGACAGACAAACAGATGAAAAATCGGTCAGAGACCGAGGACTTGCCGGAGTGTACTTTTTTATCGGCCATTTAGAACAAATATGGCGGCTGAACCACGTGATAGATGATGTCATCATTAACATATTTTATTCCCCATGGAGAGTTCTTTACAATGAGCCATGTCTCAATTTTTTCTGCTCAGCACTTTTGGAGATATAGAGGTGCAAAGTTTTGCCGTTTTTCCAAGATGGCGGCCGAACCACGTGACATCTGACGTCATCATTAACATATTTTATTCCCCATGGACATTTCTTTCCAATGAGCCATGTCTCAATTTTTTCTGTTCAGCACTTTCGGAGATATAGAGGTGCAAAGCTTTTCCAAGATGGCGGCCGAACCACGTGACCTATGACGTCATCATTAACATATTTTATTTCCCATGGACATTTCTTTCCAATGAGCCATGTCTCAATTTTTTCTGTTCAGCACTTTCGGAGATATAGAGGTGCAAAGCTTTTCCAAGATGGCGGCCGAACCACGTGACCGATCACGTCATCATTAACATTTTTTATTCCACATGGAGAGTTCTTTACAATGAGCCATGCCTCAATTTTTTCTATTCAGGACTTTTGGAGATGTGGAGGTGCAGAGTTTTTCGGTTTTTCCAAGATGGCGGCTGAACCACGTGACCGATGACGTCATCATTAACATATTTTATTCCCCATGGAGGATTCTTTACAATGAGCCATGTCTCAATTTTTTCTATTCAGCACTTTTGGACACATAGAGGTGCTAAGTTTTTCGGTTTTTCCAAGATGGCGGCCGAACCACGTGACCGATGATATCATCATTAACATATTTTATTCCCCATGGAGAGTTCTTTACAATGAGCCATGTCTCAATTTTTTCTATTCAGCACTTTCGGAGATATGGAGGTGCAAAATTTTTCGGTTTTTCCAAGATGGCGGCCGAACCACGTGACTGATGACGTCATCAGTAACATATTTTATTCCCCATGGAGAGATATTTACAATGAGCCATGTCTCAATTTTTTCTGTTCAGCACTTTCGGAGATATGGAGGTGTAAAGTTTTTCGGTTTTTCCAAGATGGCGGCCGAACCACGTGACCTATGACGTCATCATTAACATATTTTATGCCCCATGGACATTTCTTTCCAATGAGCCATGTCTCAATTTTTTCTGTTCAGCACTTTCGGAGATATAGAGGTGCAAAGCTTTTCCAAGATGGCGGCCGAACCACGTGACCGATGACGTCATCATTAACATTTTTTATTCCACATGGAGAGTTCTTTACAATGAGCCATGTCTCAATTTTTTCTATTCAGTACTTTCAGAGATATGGAGGTGCAAAGTTTTGCCGTTTTTCCAAGATGGCGGCCGAACCACGTGACATATGACATCATCATTAACATATTTTATTCCCCATGGGGAGTTCTTTACAATGAGCCATGTCTCAATTTTTTCTGTTCAGCACTTTTGGAGATTTCGTGGTGCAAAGTTTTGCCGTTTTTCCAAGATGGCAGCCCACCACGTGACCGGTGACGTCATCATTAACATATTTTATTCCCCATGGAGAGTTCATTACAATGAGCCGTGTCTCAATTTTTTCTATTCAGTACTTTCAGAGATATGGAGGTGCAAAGTTTTGCCGTTTTTCCAAGATGGCGGCCGACCACGTGACATATGACGTCATCATTAACCTATTTTATTCTGCATGGAGAGTTCTTTACAATGAGCCATGTCTCAATTTTTTCTGTTCAGCACTTTTGGAGATTTCGTGGTGCAAAGTTTTGCCGTTTTTCCAAGATGGCGGCCGACCACGTGACTGATGATGTCATCATTAACATATTTTATTCCCCATGGAGAGTTCTTTACAATGAGCCATGTCTCAATTTTTTCTGTTCAGCACTTTTGGAGATATAGTGGCGCAACGTTTTGCCGTTTTTCCAAGATGGCGACCGAACCACGTGACTGATGACGTCATCATTTACTTATTTTATTCCCCATGGAGAGTTCTTTACAATGAGCCATGTAGCAATTTTTTCTGTTCAGTACTTTCAGAGATATAGAGGTGCAATTTTTTTTCGGTTTTTCCAAGATGGCCGCCGAACCACGTGACTGATGACGTCATCATTAACATATTTTATTCCCCATGGACAGTTCTTTACAATGAGCCATGTCTCAATTTTTTCTATTCAGCACTTTCGGAGATATGGAGGTGCAAATTTTTTCAAAGATGGCGGCCGAACCACGTGACCGATGACGTCATCATTTGGGCACAGTATATTAGAGGGCAAGCCAAATAAGTGTGCAAAGTTTGGCTATTCTACGTATAGAAAGATTCTACATATAGAAAGTTTTGCGGTTTTTCCAAGATGGCGGCCGAACCACGTGACCAATGACGTCATCATTAACATATTTTATTCCCCATCTAGAGTTCTTTACAATGAGCCATGTCTCAATTTTTTCTGTTCAGTACTTTCGGAGATATAGAAGTGCAAAGTTTTTCGGTTTTTCCAAGATGGCGGCCGAACCACGTCACCGATGACGTCATCAATTGGGCACAGTCTATTCCAGGGCAAGACCAATATGTGTGCAAAGTTTGGCGATTCTCCGTGCAACGGTGTAGACGCAGTGCTGCAAACAGACAGACAAACAGACAGACAAACAGACAAACAGACAAACAGATGAAAAATCGGTCAGAGACCGAGGACTTGCCGGAGTGTACCTTTTTATCGGCCATTTAGGCCAAATATGGCGGCCGAACCATGTGACCGATGACGTCATCATTAACATATATTATTCCCCATGGAGAGTTCTTTACAATGAGTCATGTCTCAATTTTTTCTATTCAGCACTTTCGGAGATATGGAGGTGCTAGGTTTTTCCAAGATGGCGGCTAACCCACGTGACCGATGACGTCATTATTAACATATTTATTCCCCATGGAGAGTTCATTACAATGAGCCATGTCTCAATTTTTTCTATTCAGCACTTTCGGAGATATGGAGGTGCTAGGTTTTTCCAAGATGGCGGCTAAACCACGTGACCGATGACGTCATTATTAACATATTGTATTCCCCATGGAGAGTTCTTTACAATGAGTCATGTCTCAATTTTTTCTATTCAGCACTTTCAGAGATATGGAGGTGTTAGGTTTTTCGGTTTTTCCAAGATGGCGGCCGAACCACGTGACATATGACGTCATCATTAACAAATTTTATTCCCCATGGAGAGTTCTTTACAATGAGCCATGTCTCAATTTTTTCTGTTCAGCACTTTTGGAGATATAGTGGTGCAAATTTTTTGCCGTTTTTCCAAGATGGCGGCCGACCACGTGACATATGACATCATCATTTACATATTTTATTCCCCATGGAGAGTTCTTTACAATGAGCCATGTCT
Organism: Myxine glutinosa; assembly: GCF_964187855.1. NCBI lineage: Eukaryota > Metazoa > Chordata > Myxini > Myxiniformes > Myxinidae > Myxine > Myxine glutinosa. Next base: position 124,203,899 of record NC_136266.1, on the reverse strand, counting down.
CAATTTTTTCTGTTCAGCACTTTCGGAGATATAGAGGTGCAAAGTTTTTCCAAGATGGCGGCCGAACCACGTGACTGATGTCGTCATCATTAACATATTTGATTCCCCATGGAGAGTTCTTTACAATGAGCCATGTCTCAATTTGTTCGGTTCAGTACTTTTGGAGATATGGAGGTGCAAATTTTTTCGGTTTTTCCAAGATGGCGGCCGAACCACGCGACTGATGACGTCATCATTAACATGTTTTATTCCCCATGGAGAGTTCTTCACAATGAGCCATGTCTCAATTTTTTCTGTTCAGCACTTTGAGATATCGAGGTGCAAATTTTTTCGGTTTTTCCAAGATGGCGGCCGAACCACGTGACCGATGACGTCATCATTTGGGCACAGTATATTAGAGGGCAAGACCAATATGTGTGCCAAGTTTGGCGATTCTACGTGCAACGGTGTAGACGCAGTGCTGCAAACAGACAAACAGACAAACAGACAAACAGACAAATGAAAAATCGGTCAGAGACCGAGGACTTGCCGGAATGTACTTTTTTATCGGCCATTTAGGACAAATATGGCGGCCGAACCACGTGACCGATGACGTCATCATTAACATATTTTATTCCCCATGGAGAGTTCTTTACAATGAGCCATACCTCAATTTTTTCTATTCAGGACTTTTGGAGATGTGGAGGTGCAGAGTTTTTCGGTTTTTCCAAGATGGCGGCCGACCACGTGACTGATGACGTCATCAATCACATATTTTATTCCCCATGGAGAGTTCTTTACAATGAGCCATGTCTCAATTTTTTCTATTCAGTACTTTCAGAGATATGGAGGTGCAAAGTTTTGCCGTTTTTCCAAGATGGCGGCCGACCACGTGACATATGACGTCATCATTAACATATTTTATTCCCCATGGAGAGTTCTTTACAATGAGCCATGTCTCAATTTTTTCTGTTCAGTACTTTCGGAGATATAGAGGTGCAAATTTATTCGGTTTTTCCAAGATGGCGGCCGAACCACGTCACTGATGACGTCATCATTGAGGCACAGTATATTAGAGGGCAAGACCATTATGTGTGCAAAGTTTGGCGATTCTCCGTGCAACGGTGTAGACGCAGTGCTGCAAACAGACAAACAGACAGACAAACAGACAGACAAACAGACAGACAGACAAACAAACGAACAGATCAACATACTTGCCGGAAAATTTTTCCGGCAAGTAACAAACGAACAGATCAACATACTTGCCGGAATCTTTTCCGGCAAGTAACAAACGAACAGATCAACATACTTGCCGGAATCTTTTCCGGCAAGTAATGAAAAATTGGTCAGAGACCGAGGACTTGCCGGAATGTACTTTTTTATTGGCCATTTAGGACAAATATGGCGGCCGAACCACGTGACCGATGACGTCATCATTAACATATTTTATTCCCCATGGAGAGTTCTTTTCAATGAGCCATGTCTCAATTTTTTCTATTCAGCACTTTCGGAGATGTGGAGGTTTCGGTTTTTCCAAGATGGCGGCCGAACCACGTGACATATGATGTCATCATTAACAAATTTTATTCCCCATGGAGAGGTCTTTACAATGAGCCATGTCTCAATTTTTTCCATTCTGCACTTTCGGAGATATAGTGGTGCAAAGTTTTTGCCGTTTTTCCAAGATGGCGGCCGAACCACGTGACCGATGGCATCATCATTAACATATTTTATTCCCCATTGAGAGTTCTTTACAATGAGCCATGTCTCAATTTTTTCTGTTCAGCACTTTTGGAGATATAGTGGTGCAAAGTTTTGCCGTTTTTCCAAGATGGCGGCCGACCACGTGACATATGACATCATTAACATATTTTATTCCCCATGGAGAGTTTTTTACAATGAGCCATGTCTCAATTTTTTCTGTTCAGCACCTTCGGAGATATGGAGGTGCAAAGTTTTTCGGATTTTCCAAGATGGCGGCAGAACCACGTGACATATGACGTCATCAGTAACATATTTTATTCCCCATGGAGAGTTCTTTACAATGAGCCATGTCTCAATTTTTTCTGTGCAGTACTTTCGGAGATATAGAGGTGCCAAGTTTTTCGGTTTTTCCAAGATGGCGGCCGAACCACGTCACCGATGACGTCATCAATTGGGCACAGTCTATTCCAGGGCAAGACCAATATGTGTGAAAAGTTTGGCGATTCTCCGTGCAACGGTGTAGACGCAGTGCTGCAAACAGACAAACAGACAAACAGACAAACAGACAAACAGACAAACAGACAAACGAACAGATCAACATACTTGCCGGAAAAATTTTTCCGGCAAGTAACAAACAGACAAACGAACAGATCAACATACTTGCCGGAAAAATTTTTCCGGCAAGTAATGAAAAATCGGTCAGAGACCGAGGACTTGCCGGAATTTACTTTTTTATCGGCCATTTAGGACAAATATGGCGGCCGAACCACGAGACCGATGACGTCATCATTAACATATGTTATTCCCCATGCAGAGTTCTTTACAATGAGCCATGTCTCAATTTTTTCTATTCAGCACATTCAGAGATATGGAGGTGCAAAGTTTTTCGGTTTTTCCAAGATGGTGGCCGAACCACGTGACTGATGACGTCATCATTAACATATTTTATTCCCCATGGAGAGTTCTTTACAATGAGCCATGTCTCAATTTTTTCTGTTCAGCACTTTTGGAGATATAGTGGTGCAAAGTTTTGCCGTTTTTCCAAGATGGCGGCCGACCACGTGACATATGACATCATCATTAACATATTTTATTCCCCATGGAGAGTTCTTTACAATGAGCCATGTCTCAATTTTTTCTGTTCAGCACTTTTGGAGATTTCGTGGTGCAAAGTTTTGCCGTTTTTCCAAGATGGCGGCCGACCACGTGACATATGACGTCATCATTAACATATTTTATTCCCCATGGAGAGTTCTTTACAATGAGCCATGTCTCAATTTTTTCTGTTCAGCACTTTTGGAGATATAGTGGCGCAACGTTTTGCCGTTTTTCCAAGATGGCGACCGAACCACGTGACTGATGACGTCATCATTTACATATTTTATTCCCCAGGGAGAGTTCTTTACAATGAGCCATGTCTCAATTTTTTCTGTTCAGTACTTTCGGAGATATGGAGGCGCAAAAATTTTCGGTTTTTCCAAGATGGCGGCCGAACCACGTGACTGATGACGTCATCATTATCATATTTTATTCCCCATGGAGAGTTCTTTACAATGAGCCATGTCTCAATTTTTTCTGTCAGCACTTTGAGATATCGAGGTGCAAAAATTTTCGGTTTTTCCAAGATGGCGGCCGAACCACGTGACCAATGACGTCATCATTTGGGCACAGTCTATTCCAGGGCAAGACCAATATGTGTGCAAAGTTTGGCGATTCTCCGTGCAACGGTGTAGACACAGTGCTGCAAACAGACAGACAAACAGATGAAAAATCGGTCAGAGACCGAGGACTTGCCGGAATGTACTTTTTTATTGGCCATTGAGGACAAATATGGTGGTCGAACCACGTGACCGATGACGTCATCATTAACATATTTTATTCCCCATGGAGAGTTCTTTACAACGAGCCATGTGTCAATTTTTTCTATTCAGTACTTTCGGAGATTTTGAGGTGCAAAGTTTTTCGGTTTTTCCAAGATGGCGGCCGAACCACGTGACTGATGACGTCATCATTAACATATTTTATTCTCCATGGAGAGTTCTTGACAATGAGCCATGTCTCAATTTTTTCCATTCTGCACTTTTGGAGATATAGTGGTGCAAAGTCTTTGCCGTTTTTCCAAGATGGCGGCCGAACCACGTGACCGATGGCATCATCATTAACATATTTTATTCCCCATGGAGAGTTCTTTACAATGAGCCATGTCCCAATTTTTTCTATTCAGCACATTCAGAGATATGGAGGTGCAAAATTTTTCGGTTTTTCCAAGATGGCGGCCGAACCACGTGACATATGACATCATCATTAACAAATTTTATTACCCATGGAGAGTTCTTTACAATGAGCCATGTCTCAATTTTTTCTGTTCAGCACTTTTGGAGATATAGCGGTGCAAAGTTTTGCCGTTTTTCCAAGATGGCGGCCGACCACGTGACATATGACATCATCATTAACATATTTTATTCCGCATGGAGAGTTCTTTACAATGAGCCATGTCTCAATTTTTTCTGTTCAGCACTTTTGGAGATTTCGTGGTGCAAAGTTTTGCCGTTTTTCCAAGATGGCGGCCGACCACGTGACTGATGATGTCATCATTAACATATTTTATTCCCCATGGAAAGTTCTTTACAATGAGCCATGTCTCAATTTTTTCTGTTCAGTACTTTCGGAGATATAGAAGTGCAACGTTTTTCGTTTTTTCCAAGATGGCGGCCGAACCACGTCACCGATGACGTCATCAATTGGGCACAGTCTATTCCAGGGCAAGACCAATATGTGTGCAAAGTTTGGTGATTCTCCGTGCAACGGTGTAGACGCAGTGCTGCAAACAGGCAGACAGACAGACAAACAGACAAACAGACAAACAGACAGACAAATGAAAAATCGGTCAGAGACCGAGGACTTGCCGGAATTTACTTTTTTATCGGCCATTTAGGACAAATATGGCGGCCGAACCACGTGACCGATGATGTCATCATGAACATATTTTATTCCCCATGGAGAGTTCTTTACAATGAGCCATGTCTCAATTTTTTATATTGAGCATTTTTGGAGATATGGAGGTGCAACGTTTTTCGGTTTTTCCAAGATGGCGGCCGAACCACGTGACCTATGACGTAATCATTAACATATTTTATTCCCCATGGAGAGTTCTTTACAATGAGTCACGTCTCAATTTTTTCTATTCAGCACTTTGGGAGATATGGAGGTGGTAGGTTTTTCGGTTTTTCCAAGATGGCGGCCGAACTACGTAACTGATGACGTCATCATTAACATATTTTATTCCCCATCAAGAGTTCTTTACAATGAGCCATGTCTCAATTTTTTCTATTCAGTACTTTCAGAGATATGGAGGTGCAAAGTTTTTAGGTTTTTCCAAGATGGCGGCCGAACCACGTGACTGATGACGTCATCATTAACATATTTTATTCCCCATGGAGAGTTCTTTACAATGAGCCATGTCTCAATTTTTTCTGTTCAGCGCTGAGATATCGAGGTGCAAAAATTTTCGGTTTTTCCAAGATGGCGGCCGAACCACGTCACCGATGACGTCATCATTTGGGCACAGTCTATTCCAGGTCAAGACCAATATGTGTGCAAAGATTCGCGATTCTACGTGCAACGGTGTAGACGCAGTGCTGCAAACAGACAGACAAACAGATGAAAAATCGGTCAGAGACCGAGGACTTGCCGGAATGTACTTTTTTATTGGCCATTTAGGACAAATATGGCGGCCGAACCACGTGACCGATGACGTCATCATTAACATATTTTATTCCCCATGGAGAGTTCTTTTCAATGAGCCATGTCTCAATTTTTTCTATTCAGCACTTTCGGAGATGTGGAGGTTTCGGTTTTTCCAATATGGCGGCCGAACCACGTGACATATGATGTCATCATTAACAAATTTTATTCCCCATGGAGAGGTCTTTACAATGAGCCATGTCTCAATTTTTTCCATTCTGCACTTTTGGAGATATAGTGGTGCAAAGTTTTTGCCGTTTTTCCAAGATGGCGGCCGACCACGTGACATATGACATCATCATTAACATATTTTATTCCCCATGGAGAGTTCTTTACAATGAGCCATGTCTCAATTTTTTCTGTTCAGCACTTTTGGAGATATAGTGGTGCAAAGTTTTGCCTTTTTTCCAAGATGGCGGCCGACCACGTGACATATGACATCATTAACATATTTTATTCCCCATGGAGAGTTTTTTACAATGAGCCATGTCTCAATTTTTTCTGTTCAGCACTTTTGGAGATTTTGTAGTGCAAAGTTTTGCCGTTTTTCCAAGATGGCGGCCGACCACGTGACTGATGACGTCATCATTAACATATTTTATTCCCCATGTGGAGTTCTTTACAATGAGCCATGTCTCAATTTTTTCTGTTCAGCACTTTTGGCGATATAGTGGTGCAAAGTTTTGCCGTTTTTCCAAGATGGCGGCCGACCACGTGACATATGACGTCATCATTAACATATTTTATTCCCATGGAGAGTTCTTTCCAATGAGCCATGTCTCAATTTTTTCTGTTCAGCACTTTTGGAGCTTTCGTGGTACAAAGTTTTGCCGTTTTTCCAAGATGGCGGCCGACCACGTGACTGATGACGTCATCATTAACATATTTTATTCCCCATGGAGAGTTCTTTACAATGAGCCATGTCTCAATTTTTTCTGTTCTGCACTTATGGAGATATAGTGGTGCAAAGTTTTGCCGTTTTTCCAAGATGGCGGCCGACCACGTGACATATGACGTCATCATTAACAGATTGTTTTCCCCATGGAGAGTTCTTTACAATGAGCCATGTCTCAATTTTTTCTGTTCAGTACTTTCGGAGATATAGAGGTGCAAAGTTTTTCGGTTTTTCCAAGATGGCGGCCGAACCACGTCACCGATGACGTCATCAATTGGGCACAGTCTATTCCAGGGCAAGACCAATATGTGTGCAAAGTTTGGCGATTCTAAGTGCAACGGTGTAGACGCAGTGCTGCAAACAGACAGACAGACAGACAAACAGACAAACAGACAAACAGACAAACAAACGAACAGATCAACATACTTGCCGGAATCTTTTCCGGCAAGTAACAAACAGACAGACAGATGAAAAATCGGTCAGAGACCGAGGACTTGCCGGAATGTACTTTTTATCGGCCATTTAGAACAAATATGGCGGCCGAACCACGTGACCAATGATATCATCATTAACATATTTTATTCCCCATGGAGAGTTCTTTACAATGAGCCATGTCTCAATTTTTTCTGTTCAGCACTTTTGGAGATATAGTGGTGCAAAGTTTTGCCGTTTTTCCAAGATGGCGGCCGACCACGTGACATATGACATCATCATTAACATATTTTATTCCCCATGGAGAGTTCTTTACAATGAGCCATGTCTCAATTTTTTCTGTTCAGCACTTTTGGAGATTTCGTGGTGCAAAGTTTTGCCGTTTTTCCAAGATGGCGGCCGACCACGTGACTGATGACGTCATCATTAACATATTTTATTCCCCATGGAGAGTTCTTTACAATGAGCCATGTCTCAATTTTTTCTGTTCAGCACTTTTGGAGATATAGTGGTGCAAAGTTTTGCCGTTTTTCCAAAATGGCGGCCGACCACGTGACATATGACGTCATCATTAACATATTTTATTCCCCATGGAGAGTTCTTTACAATGAGCCATGTCTCAATTTTTTCTGTTCAGCACTTTTGGAGATATAGTGGTGCAAAGTTTTGCTGTTTTTCCAAGATGGCGGCCGACCACGTGACTGATGACGTCATCATTAACATATTTTATTCCCCATGGAGAGTTCTTTACAATGAGCCATGTCTCAATTTTTTCTGTTCAGTACTTTCGGAGATATAGAGGTGCAAAGTTTTTCAGTTTTTCCAAGATGGCGGCCGAACCACGTCACCGATGACGTCATAAATTGGGCACAGTCTATTCCAGGGCAAGACCAATATGTGTGCAAAGTTTGGCGATTCTACGTGCAACGGTGTAGACGCAGTGCTGCAAACAGACAGACAAACAGATGAAAAATCGGTCAGAGACCGAGGACTTGCCGGAGTGTACTTTTTTATCGGCCATTTAGAACAAATATGGCGGCTGAACCACGTGATAGATGATGTCATCATTAACATATTTTATTCCCCATGGAGAGTTCTTTACAATGAGCCATGTCTCAATTTTTTCTGCTCAGCACTTTTGGAGATATAGAGGTGCAAAGTTTTGCCGTTTTTCCAAGATGGCGGCCGAACCACGTGACATCTGACGTCATCATTAACATATTTTATTCCCCATGGACATTTCTTTCCAATGAGCCATGTCTCAATTTTTTCTGTTCAGCACTTTCGGAGATATAGAGGTGCAAAGCTTTTCCAAGATGGCGGCCGAACCACGTGACCTATGACGTCATCATTAACATATTTTATTTCCCATGGACATTTCTTTCCAATGAGCCATGTCTCAATTTTTTCTGTTCAGCACTTTCGGAGATATAGAGGTGCAAAGCTTTTCCAAGATGGCGGCCGAACCACGTGACCGATGACGTCATCATTAACATTTTTTATTCCACATGGAGAGTTCTTTACAATGAGCCATGCCTCAATTTTTTCTATTCAGGACTTTTGGAGATGTGGAGGTGCAGAGTTTTTCGGTTTTTCCAAGATGGCGGCTGAACCACGTGACCGATGACGTCATCATTAACATATTTTATTCCCCATGGAGGATTCTTTACAATGAGCCATGTCTCAATTTTTTCTATTCAGCACTTTTGGACACATAGAGGTGCTAAATTTTTCGGTTTTTACAAGATGGCGGCCGAACCACGTGACCGATGATATCATCATTAACATATTTTATTCCCCATGGAGAGTTCTTTACAATGAGCCATGTCTCAATTTTTTCTATTCAGCACTTTCGGAGATATGGAGGTGCAAAGTTTTTCGGTTTTTCCAAGATGGCGGCCGAACCACGTGACTGATGACGTCATCAGTAACATATTTTATTCCCCATGGAGAGATATTTACAATGAGCCATGTCTCAATTTTTTCTGTTCAGCACTTTCGGAGATATGGAGGTGTAAAGTTTTTCGGTTTTTCCAAGATGGCGGCCGAACCACGTGACCTATGACGTCATCATTAACATATTTTATGCCCCATGGACATTTCTTTCCAATGAGCCATGTCTCAATTTTTTCTGTTCAGCACTTTCGGAGATATAGAGGTGCAAAGCTTTTCCAAGATGGCGGCCGAACCACGTGACCGATGACGTCATCATTAACATTTTTTATTCCACATGGAGAGTTCTTTACAATGAGCCATGTCTCAATTTTTTCTATTCAGTACTTTCAGAGATATGGAGGTGCAAAGTTTTGCCGTTTTTCCAAGATGGCGGCCGAACCACGTGACATATGACATCATCATTAACATATTTTATTCCCCATGGGGAGTTCTTTACAATGAGCCATGTCTCAATTTTTTCTGTTCAGCACTTTTGGAGATTTCGTGGTGCAAAGTTTTGCCGTTTTTCCAAGATGGCAGCCCACCACGTGACCGGTGACGTCATCATTAACATATTTTATTCCCCATGGAGAGTTCATTACAATGAGCCGTGTCTCAATTTTTTCTATTCAGTACTTTCAGAGATATGGAGGTGCAAAGTTTTGCCGTTTTTCCAAGATGGCGGCCGACCACGTGACATATGACGTCATCATTAACCTATTTTATTCTGCATGGAGAGTTCTTTACAATGAGCCATGTCTCAATTTTTTCTGTTCAGCACTTTTGGAGATTTCGTGGTGCAAAGTTTTGCCGTTTTTCCAAGATGGCGGCCGACCACGTGACTGATGATGTCATCATTAACATATTTTATTCCCCATGGAGAGTTCTTTACAATGAGCCATGTCTCAATTTTTTCTGTTCAGCACTTTTGGAGATATAGTGGCGCAACGTTTTGCCGTTTTTCCAAGATGGCGACCGAACCACGTGACTGATGACGTCATCATTTACTTATTTTATTCCCCATGGAGAGTTCTTTACAATGAGCCATGTAGCAATTTTTTCTGTTCAGTACTTTCGGAGATATAGAGGTGCAATTTTTTTTCGGTTTTTCCAAGATGGCCGCCGAACCACGTGACTGATGACGTCATCATTAACATATTTTATTCCCCATGGACAGTTCTTTACAATGAGCCATGTCTCAATTTTTTCTATTCAGCACTTTCGGAGATATGGAGGTGCAAATTTTTTCAAAGATGGCGGCCGAACCACGTGACCGATGACGTCATCATTTGGGCACAGTATATTAGAGGGCAAGCCAAATAAGTGTGCAAAGTTTGGCTATTCTACGTATAGAAAGATTCTACATATAGAAAGTTTTGCGGTTTTTCCAAGATGGCGGCCGAACCACGTGACCAATGACGTCATCATTAACATATTTTATTCCCCATCTAGAGTTCTTTACAATGAGCCATGTCTCAATTTTTTCTGTTCAGTACTTTCGGAGATATAGAAGTGCAAAGTTTTTCGGTTTTTCCAAGATGGCGGCCGAACCACGTCACCGATGACGTCATCAATTGGGCACAGTCTATTCCAGGGCAAGACCAATATGTGTGCAAAGTTTGGCGATTCTCCGTGCAACGGTGTAGACGCAGTGCTGCAAACAGACAGACAAACAGACAGACAAACAGACAAACAGACAAACAGACAAACAGACAAACAAACGAACAGATCAACATACTTGCCGGAAAATTTTTCCGGCAAGTAACAAACAGACAAACAGACAAACAGATGAAAAATCGGTCAGAGACCGAGGACTTGCCGGAATGTACTTTTTTATTGGCCATTTAGGACAAATATGGCAGCCGAACCACGTGACCAATGACGTCATGATGAACATATTTGATTCCCCATGGAGAGTTCTTTACAATGAGCCATGTCTCAATTTTTTCTATTCAGCACTTTCGGGGATATGGAGGTGCAAAGTTTTTCGTTTTTTCCAAGATGGCGGCCGAACCACGTGACCGATGACGTCATCATTAACATATTTTATTCCCCATGGAGAGTTCTTTGCAATGAGCCATGTCTCAATTTTTTCTATTCAGCACTTTTGGAGATATAGTGGTGCAAAGTTTTGCCGTTTTTCCAAGATGGCGGCTGACCACGTGACTGATGACGTCATCATTAACATATTTTATTCCCCATGGAGAGTTCTTTACAATGAGCCATGTCTCAATATTTTCTGTTCAGCACTTTTGGAGATATAGTGGTGCAAAGTTTTGCCGTTTTTCCAAGATGGCGGCCGACCACGTGACATATGACATCATCATTAACATATTTTATTCCGCATGGAGAGTTCTTTACAATGAGCCATGTCTCAATTTTTTCTGTTCAGTACTTTCGGAGATATAGAGGTGCAAAGTTTTTCGGTTTTTCCAAGATGGCGGCCGAACCACGTCACCGATGACGTCATCAATTGGGCACAGTCTATTCCAGGGCAAGACCAATATGTGTGCAAAGTTTGGCGATTCTACGTGCAACGGTGTAGACGCAGTGCTGCAAACAGACAGACAGACAAACAGACAGATGAAAAATCGGTCAGAGACCGAGGACTTGCCGGAATGTACTTTTTTATTGGCCATTTAGGACAAATATGGCGGCCGATCCACGTGACCGATGATGTCATCATTAACATATTTTATTCCTCGTGGAGAGTTGTTTACAATGAGCCATGTCTCAATTTTTTCTATTCAGGACTTTTGGAGATGTGGAATTGCAAAGTTTTTCGGTTTTTCCAAGATGGCGGGCGAACCACGTGACAGATGACGTCATCATTAACATATTTCATTCCCCATGGAGAGTTCTTTACAATGGGCCATGTCTCAATTTTTTCTATTGAGCACTTTCGGAGATATGGAGGTGCAACGTTTTTCGGTTTTTCCAAGATGGCGGCCGACCACGTGACATATGACATCATCATTAACATATTTTATTCCCCATGGAGAGTTCTTTACAATGAGCCATGTCTCAATTTTTTCTGTTCAGCACTTTTGGAGCTTTCGTGGTACAAAATTTTGCCGTTTTTACAAGATGGCGGCCGACCACGTGACTGATGACGTCATCATTAACATATTTTATTCCCCATGGAGAGTTCTTTACAATGCGCCATGTCTCAATTTTTTCTGTTCAGCACTTTTGGAGATATAGTGGTGCAAAGTTTTGCCGTTTTTCCAAGATGGCGGCCGACCACGTGACATATGACGTCATCATTAACATATTTTATTCCCCATGGAGAGTTCTTTACAATGAGCCATGTCTCAATTTTTTCTGTTCAGTACTTTCGGAGATATAGAGGTGCAAAGTTTTTCGGTTTTTCCAAGATGGCGGCCGAACCACGTCACCGATGACGTCATCAATTGGGCACAGTCTATTCCAGGGCAAGACCAATATGTGTGCAAAGTTTGGCGATTCTACGTGCAACGGTGTAGACGCAGTGCTGCAAACAGACAGACAGACAGACAAACAGACAGATGAAAAATCGGTCAGAGACCGAGGACTTGCCGGAAAGTACTTTTTTATCGGCCATTTAGGACAAATATGACGGCTGAACCACGTGACCGATGACGTCATCATGAACATATTTTATTCCCCATGGAGAGTTCGTTGCAATGAGCCATGTCTCAATTTTTTCTGTTCAGTACTTTCGGAGATATGGAGGTGCAAAGTTTTTCCAAGATGGCGGCCGAACCACGTGACCTATGACGTCATCATTAATATGTTTTATTCCCAAAGGAGAGTTCTTTACAATGAGCCATGTCTCAACTTTTTCTGTTCAGCACTTTTGGAGATTTCGTGGTGCAAAGTTTTGCCGTTTTTCCAAGATGGCGGCCGACCACGTGACTGATGACGTCATCATTAACACATTTTATTCCCCATGGAGAGTTCTTTACAATGAGCCATGTCTCAATTTTTTCTGTTCAGCACTTTTGGAGATATAGTGGTGCAAATTTTTGCCGTTTTTCCAAGATGGCGGCCGACCACGTGACATATGACGTCATCATTAACATATTTTATTCCCCATGGAGAGTTCTTTACAATGAGCCATGTCTCAATTTTTTCTGTTCAGCACTTTTGTAGATATAGTGGCGCAACGTTTTGCCGTTTTTCCAAGATGGCGACCGAACCACGTGACTGATGACGTCATCATTTACATATTTTATTCCCCATGGAGAGTTCTTTACAATGAGCCATGTCTCAATTTTTTCTGTTCAGTACTTTCGGAGATATAGAGGTGCAAATTTTTTCGGTTTTTCCAAGATGGCGGCTGAACCACGTCACCGATGACGTCATCAATTGGGCACAGTCTATTCCAGGGCAAGACCAATATGTGTGCAAAGTTTGGCGATTCTACGTGCAACGGTGTAGACGCAGTGCTGCAAACAGACAGACAGACAGACAGACAGACAGACAGACAGACAGACAAACAGACAAACAAACGAACAGATCAACATACTTGGCGGAAAATTTTTCCGGCAAGTAACAAACAAACGAACAGATCAACATACTTGCCGGAATCTTTTCCGGCAAGTAATGAAAAATCGGTCAGAGACCGAGGACTTGCCGGAATGTACTTTTTTATCGGCCATTTAGGACAAATATGGCGGCCGAACCACGTGATAGATGACGTCATCATTAACATATATTATTCCCCATGGAGAGTTCTTTACAAAGAGCCATGTCTCAATTTTTTCTATTCAGCACTTTCAAAGATATGGAGGTGCAAAACTTTTCGGTTTTTCCAAGATGGCGGCCGACCAACGGGACTGATGACGTCATCATTTACATATTTTATTCCCCATGGAGAGTTCTTTACAATGAGCCATGTCTCAACTTTTTCTATTCAGCACTTTTGGAGATATGGAGGTGCTACGTTTTTCGGTTTTTCCAAGATGGCGGCCGAACCACGTGACCTATGATGTCATCATTAACATATTTTATTCCCCATGGAGAGTTCTTTACAATGAGCCATGTCTCAACTTTTTCTATTCAGCACTTTTGGAGATATAGTGGTGCAAAGTTTTGCCGTTTTTCCAAGATGGCGGCCGACCACGTGACATATGACGTCATCATTAACATATTTTATTCCCCATGGAGAGTTTTTTACAATGAGCCATGTCTCAATTTTTTCTGTTCAGCACTTTTGGAGATATAGTGGCGCAACGTTTTGCCGTTTTTCCAAGATGGCGACCGAACCACGTGACTGATGACGTCATCATATACAGATTTTATTCCCCATGGGGAGTTCTTTACAATGAGCCATGTCTCAATTTTTTCTGTTCAGTACTTTCGGAGATATAGAGGTGCAAAGTTTTTCGGTTTTTCCAAGATGGCGGCCGAACCACGTCACCGATGACGTCATCAATTGGGCACAGTCTATTCCAGGTCAAGACCAATAAGTGTGCAAAGTTTGGCGATTCTACGTGCAACGGTGTAGACGCAGTGCTGCAAACAGACAGACAGACAGACAGACAAACAGACAAACAGACAGACAAATGAAAAATCGGTCAGAGACCGAGGACTTGCCGGAATTTACTTTTTTATCGGCCATTTAGGACAAATATGGCGGCTGAACCACCTGACCGATGACATCATCATTAACATATTTTATTCCGCACGGAGAGTTCTTTACAATGAGCCATGTCTCAATTTTTTCTGTTCAGCACTTTTGGAGATAGAGGTGCAACGTTTTTCGGATTTTCCAAGATGGCGGCCGAACCACGTGACCGATGACGACATCATTAACATATTTTATTCCCCCTGGAGAGTTCTTTCCAATGAGCCATGTCTCAATTTTTTCTGTTCAGCACTTTTGGAGATAGAGGTGCAACGTTTTTCGGATTTTCCAAGATGGCGGCCGAACCACGTGACCGATGACGTCATCATTAACTTATTTTATTCCCCCTGGAGAGTTCTTTCCAATGAGCCATGTCTCAATTTTTTCTATTCAGCACTTTCGGAGATATGGAGGTGAATTTTTTTCCCGTTTTTCCAAGATGGCGGCCGCACCACGTGACCGATGACGTCATCATTAACATATTTTATTCCACATGGAGAGTTCTTGACAATGAGCCATGTCTCAATTTTTTCTATTCAGCACTTTCGGAGATATGGAGGTGCTAGGTTTTTCGGTTTTTCCAAGATGGCGGCCGACCACGCGACTGATGACGTCATCATTAACATATTTTATTCCCCATGGAGAGTTCTTTACAATGAGCCATGTCTCAATTTTTTCTGTTCAGCACTTTTGGAGATATAGTGGTGCAAAGTTTTGCCGTTTTTCCAAGATGGCGGCCGACCACGTGACATATGACGTCATCATTAACATATTTTATTCCCCATGGAGAGTTCTTTACAATGAGCCATGTCTCAATTTTTTCTGTTCAGCACTTTTGGAGATATAGTGGCGCAACGTTTTGCCGTTTTTCCAAGATGGCGACCGAACCACGTGACTGATGACGTCATCATTTACATATTTTATTCCCCATGGAGAGTTCTTTACAATGAGCCATGTCTCAATTTTTTCTGTTCAGTACTTTCGGAGATATAGAGGTGCAAGGTTTTTCAGTTTTTCCAAGATGGCGGCCGAACCACGTCACCGATGACGTCATCAATTGGGCACAGTCTATTCCAGGGCAAGACCAATATGTGTGCAAAGTTTGGCGATTCGCCGTGCAACGGTGTAGACGCAGTGCTGCAAACAGACAGACAGACAGACAGACAGACAGACAGACAGACAAACAGACAGACAAACGAACAGATCAACATACTTGCCGGAAAAAAATTTCCGGCAAGTAATGAAAAATCGGTCAGAGACCGAGGACTTGCCGGAATTTACTTTTTTATCGGCCATTTCGGACAAATATGGCGGTCGAACCACGTGACCGATGACGTCATCATTAACATATTTTATTCCCCATGGAGAGTTCTTTACAATGAGCCATCTCTCAATTTTTTCCATTCTGCACTTTTGGAGATATAGTGGTGCAAAGTTTTCCCGTTTTTCCAAGATGGCGGCCGAACCACGTGACCAATGGCATCATCATTAACATATTTTATTCCCCATGGAGAGTTCTTTACAATGAGCCATGTCTCAATTTTTTCTATTCAGCACTTTTGGAGATATAGTGGTGCAAAGTTTTTCGGTTTTTCCAAGATGGCGACCGAACCACGTGACTGATGACGTCATCATTAACATATTCTATTCCCCATGGAGAGTTCTTTACAATGAGCCATGTCTCAATTTTTTCTGTTCAGCACTTTTGGAGATATAGTGGTGCAAAGTTTTGCCGTTTTTCCAAGATGGCGGCCGACCACGTGACCGATGGCATCATCATTAACATATTTTATTCCCCATGGAGAGTTCTTTACAATGAGCCATGTCTCAATTTTTTCTATTCAGCACATTCAGAGATATGGAGGTGCAACATTTTTCGGTTTTTCCAAGATGGCGGCCGAACCACCTGACATATGACGTCATCATTAACAAATTCTATTCCCCATGGAGAGTTCTTTCCAATGAGCCATGTCTCAATTTTTTCTGATCAGCACTTTTGGAGATTTCGTGGTGCAAAGTTTTGCCGTTTTTCCAAGATGGCGGCCGACCACGTGACTGATGATGTCATCATTAACATATTTTATTCCCCATCGAGAGTTCTTTACAATGAGCCATGTCTCAATTTTTTCTGTTCAGCACTTTTGAAGATTTCGTGGTGCAAAGTTTTGCCGTTTTTCCAAGATGGCGGCCGACCACGTGACTGATGATGTCATCATTAACATATTTTATTCCCCATGGAGAGTTCTTTACAATGAGCCATGTCTCAATTTTTTCTGTTCAGTACTTTCGGAGATATAGAAGTGGTAGGTTTTTCGGTTTTTCCAAGATGGCGGCCGAACCACGTCACCGATGACGTCATCAATTGGGCACAGTCTATTCCAGGGCAAGACCAATATATGTGCAAAGTTTGGCGATTCTACATGCAACGGTGTAGACGCAGTGCTGCAAACAGACAGACAAACAGACAGATGAAAAATCGGTCAGAGACCGAGGACTTGCCGGAGTGTACTTTTTTATCGGCCATTTAGAACAAATATGGCGGCTGAACCACGTGATAGATGATGTCATCATTAACATATTTTATTCCCCATGGAGAGTTCTTTACAATGAGTCATGTCTCAATTTTTTCTGCTCAGCACTTTTGGAGATATAGAGGTGCAAAGTTTTGCCGTTTTTCCAAGATGGCGGCCGAACCACGTGACATCTGACGTCATCATTAACATATTTTATTCCCCATGGACATTTCTTTCCAATGAGCCATGTCTCAATTTTTTCTGTTCAGCACTTTCGGAGATATAGAGGTGCAAAGCTTTTCCAAGATGGCGGCCGAACCACGTGACCGATGACGTCATCATTTGGGCACAGTATATTAGAGGGCAAGCCAAATAAGTGTGCAAAGTTTGGCTATTCTACGTATAGAAAGATTCTACATATAGAAAGTTTTGCGGTTTTTCCAAGATGGCGGCCGAACCACGTGACCAATGACGTCATCATTAACATATTTTATTCCCCATCTAGAGTTCTTTACAATGAGCCATGTCTCAATTTTTTCTGTTCAGTACTTTCGGAGATATAGAAGTGCAAAGTTTTTCGGTTTTTCCAAGATGGCGGCCGAACCACGTCACCGATGACGTCATCAATTGGGCACAGTCTATTCCAGGGCAAGACCAATATGTGTGCAAAGTTTGGCGATTCTCCGTGCAACGGTGTAGACGCAGTGCTGCAAACAGACAGACAAACAGACAGACAAACAGACAAACAGACAAACAGACAAACAGACAAATGAAAAATCGGTCAGAGACCGAGGACTTGCCGGAATGTACATTTTTATTGGCCATTGAGGAAAAATATGGCGGCCGAACCACGTGACCGATGACATCATCATTAACATATTTTATTCCCCATGGAGAGTTCTTTACAATGAGGCATGTCTCAATTTTTTCTATTCAGCACTTTTGGACACATAGAGGTGCTACGTTTTTCGGTTTTTCCAAGATGGCGGCCGAACCACGTGACACATGACGTCATCATTAACAAATTTTATTCCCCATGGAGAGTTCTTTACAATGAGCCATGTCTAAATTTTTTCTGTTCAGCACTTTTGGAGATATAGTGGTGCAAAGTTTTGCCGTTTTTCCAAGATGGCGGCCGACCACGTGACATATGACATCAGCATTAACATATTTTATTCCCCATGGAGAGTTCTTTACAATGAGCCATGTCTCAATTTTTTCTGTTCAGCACTTTTGGAGATTTCGTGGTGCAAAGTTTTGCCGTTTTTCCAAGATGGCGGCCGACCACGTGACTGATGACGTCATCATTTACATATTTTATTCCCCATGGAGAGTTCTTTACAATGAGCCATGTCTCAATTTTTTCTGTTCAGCACTTTTGGAGATATGGTGGTGCAAAGTTTTGCCGTTTTTCCAAGATGGCGGCCGACCACGTGACATATGACGTCATCATTAACATATTTTATTCCCCATGGAGAGTTCTTTACAATGAGCCATGTCTCAATTTTTTCTGTTCAGCACTTTTGGAGATACAGTGGCACAACGTTTTGCGGTTTTTCCAAGATGGCGACCGAACCACGTGACTGATGACGTCATCATTAACACATTTTATTCCCCATGGAGAGTTCTTCACAATGAGCCATGTCTCAATTTTTTCTGTTCAGTACTTTCGGAGATATAGCGGTGCAAATTATTTCGGTTTTTCCAAGATGGCCGCCGAAACACGTGACCGATGACGTCATATATTGGGCACAGTCTATTCCAGGGCAAGACGAATATGTGTGCAAAGTTTGGCGATTTTCCGTGCAACGGTGTAGACGCAGTGCTGCAAACAGACAGACAAACAGACAGACAAACAGACAAACAGACAGACAAACAAACGAACAGATCAACATACTTGCCGGAAAAATTTTTCCGGCAAGTAACAAACGAACAGATCAACATACTTGCCGGAAAATTTTTCCGGCAAGTAATGAAAAATCGGTCAGAGACCGAGGACTTGCCGGAATTTACTTTTTTATCGGCCATTTAGGACAAATATGGCGGCTGAACCACCTGACCGATGACATCATCATTAACATATTTTATTCCCCCTGGAGAGTTCTTTCCAATGAGCCATGTCTCAATTTTTTCTGTTCAGCACTTTTGGAGATAGAGGTGCAACGTTTTTCGGATTTTCCAAGATGGCGGCCGAACCACGTGACCGATGACGTCATCATTAACATATTTTATTCCCCCTGGAGAGTTCTTTCCAATGAGCCATGTCTCAATTTTTTCTATTCAGCACTTTCGGAGATATGGAGGTGATTTTTTTTCCCGTTTTTCCAAGATGGCGGCCGCACCACGTGACCGATGACGTCATCATTAACATATTTTATTCCACATGGAGAGTTCTTGACAATGAGCCATGTCTCAATTTTTTCTATTCAGCACTTTCGGAGATATGGAGGTGCTAGGTTTTTCGGTTTTTCCAAGATGGCGGCCGACCACGCGACTGATGACGTCATCATTAACATATTTTATTCCCCATGGAGAGTTCTTTACAATGAGCCATGTCTCAATTTTTTCTGTTCAGCACTTTTGGAGATATAGTGGTGCAAAGTTTTGCCGTTTTTCCAAGATGGCGGCCGACCACGTGACATATGACGTCATCATTAACATATTTTATTCCCCATGGAGAGTTCTTTACAATGAGCCATGTCACAATTTTTTCTGTTCAGCACTTTTGGAGATATAGTGGCGCAACGTTTTGCCGTTTTTCCAAGATGGCGACCGAACCACGTGACTGATGACGTCATCATTTACATATTTTATTCCCCATGGAGAGTTCTTTACAATGAGCCATGTATCAATTTTTTCTGTTCAGTACTTTCGGAGATATAGAGGTGCAAGGTTTTTCGGTTTTTCCAAGATGGCGGCCGAACCACGTCACCGATGACGTCATCAATTGGGCACAGTCTATTCCAGGGCAAGACGAATATGTGTGCAAAGTTTGGCGATTCTCCGTGCAACGGTGTAGACGCAGTGCTGCAAACAGACAGACAAACAGATGAAAAATCGGTCAGAGACCGAGGACTTGCCGGAGTGTACTTTTTTATCGGCCATTTAGAACAAATATGGCGGCTGAACCACGTGATAGATGATGTCATCATTAACATATTTTATTCCCCATGGAGAGTTCTTTACAATGAGCCATGTCTCAATTTTTTCTGCTCAGCACTTTTGGAGATATAGAGGTGCAAAGTTTTGCCGTTTTTCCAAGATGGCGGCCGAACCACGTGACATCTGACGTCATCATTAACATATTTTATTCCCCATGGACATTTCTTTCCAATGAGCCATGTCTCAATTTTTTCTGTTCAGCACTTTCGGAGATATAGAGGTGCAAAGCTTTTCCAAGATGGCGGCCGAACCACGTGACCTATGACGTCATCATTAACATATTTTATTTCCCATGGACATTTCTTTCCAATGAGCCATGTCTCAATTTTTTCTGTTCAGCACTTTCGGAGATATAGAGGTGCAAAGCTTTTCCAAGATGGCGGCCGAACCACGTGACCGATCACGTCATCATTAACATTTTTTATTCCACATGGAGAGTTCTTTACAATGAGCCATGCCTCAATTTTTTCTATTCAGGACTTTTGGAGATGTGGAGGTGCAGAGTTTTTCGGTTTTTCCAAGATGGCGGCTGAACCACGTGACCGATGACGTCATCATTAACATATTTTATTCCCCATGGAGGATTCTTTACAATGAGCCATGTCTCAATTTTTTCTATTCAGCACTTTTGGACACATAGAGGTGCTAAGTTTTTCGGTTTTTCCAAGATGGCGGCCGAACCACGTGACCGATGATATCATCATTAACATATTTTATTCCCCATGGAGAGTTCTTTACAATGAGCCATGTCTCAATTTTTTCTATTCAGCACTTTCGGAGATATGGAGGTGCAAAATTTTTCGGTTTTTCCAAGATGGCGGCCGAACCACGTGACTGATGACGTCATCAGTAACATATTTTATTCCCCATGGAGAGATATTTACAATGAGCCATGTCTCAATTTTTTCTGTTCAGCACTTTCGGAGATATGGAGGTGTAAAGTTTTTCGGTTTTTCCAAGATGGCGGCCGAACCACGTGACCTATGACGTCATCATTAACATATTTTATGCCCCATGGACATTTCTTTCCAATGAGCCATGTCTCAATTTTTTCTGTTCAGCACTTTCGGAGATATAGAGGTGCAAAGCTTTTCCAAGATGGCGGCCGAACCACGTGACCGATGACGTCATCATTAACATTTTTTATTCCACATGCAGAGTTCTTTACAATGAGCCATGTCTCAATTTTTTCTATTCAGTACTTTCAGAGATATGGAGGTGCAAAGTTTTGCCGTTTTTCCAAGATGGCGGCCGAACCACGTGACATATGACATCATCATTAACATATTTTATTCCCCATGGGGAGTTCTTTACAATGAGCCATGTCTCAATTTTTTCTGTTCAGCACTTTTGGAGATTTCGTGGTGCAAAGTTTTGCCGTTTTTCCAAGATGGCAGCCCACCACGTGACCGGTGACGTCATCATTAACATATTTTATTCCCCATGGAGAGTTCATTACAATGAGCCGTGTCTCAATTTTTTCTATTCAGTACTTTCAGAGATATGGAGGTGCAAAGTTTTGCCGTTTTTCCAAGATGGCGGCCGACCACGTGACATATGACGTCATCATTAACCTATTTTATTCTGCATGGAGAGTTCTTTACAATGAGCCATGTCTCAATTTTTTCTGTTCAGCACTTTTGGAGATTTCGTGGTGCAAAGTTTTGCCGTTTTTCCAAGATGGCGGCCGACCACGTGACTGATGATGTCATCATTAACATATTTTATTCCCCATGGAGAGTTCTTTACAATGAGCCATGTCTCAATTTTTTCTGTTCAGCACTTTTGGAGATATAGTGGCGCAACGTTTTGCCGTTTTTCCAAGATGGCGACCGAACCACGTGACTGATGACGTCATCATTTACTTATTTTATTCCCCATGGAGAGTTCTTTACAATGAGCCATGTAGCAATTTTTTCTGTTCAGTACTTTCGGAGATATAGAGGTGCAATTTTTTTTCGGTTTTTCCAAGATGGCCGCCGAACCACGTGACTGATGACGTCATCATTAACATATTTTATTCCCCATGGACAGTTCTTTACAATGAGCCATGTCTCAATTTTTTCTATTCAGCACTTTCGGAGATATGGAGGTGCAAATTTTTTCAAAGATGGCGGCCGAACCACGTGACCGATGACGTCATCATTTGGGCACAGTATATTAGAGGGCAAGCCAAATAAGTGTGCAAAGTTTGGCTATTCTACGTATAGAAAGATTCTACATATAGAAAGTTTTGCGGTTTTTCCAAGATGGCGGCCGAACCACGTGACCAATGACGTCATCATTAACATATTTTATTCCCCATCTAGAGTTCTTTACAATGAGCCATGTCTCAATTTTTTCTGTTCAGTACTTTCGGAGATATAGAAGTGCAAAGTTTTTCGGTTTTTCCAAGATGGCGGCCGAACCACGTCACCGATGACGTCATCAATTGGGCACAGTCTATTCCAGGGCAAGACCAATATGTGTGCAAAGTTTGGCGATTCTCCGTGCAACGGTGTAGACGCAGTGCTGCAAACAGACAGACAAACAGACAGACAAACAGACAAACAGACAAACAGACAAACAGACAAATGAAAAATCGGTCAGAGACCGAGGACTTGCCGGAATGTACTTTTTTATCGGCCATTTAGGACAAATATGGCGACCGAACCACGTGACCGATGACGTCATCATTAACATATTTTATTCCCCATGGAGAGTTCTTTACGAGCCATGTCTCAATTTTTTCTATTCAGCACTTTCGGAGCTGTTGAGGTGCAAAGTTTTCGGTTTTTCCAAGATGGCGGCCGAACCACGTGACATATGACGTCATCATTAACATTTCTTATTCCCCATGGAGAGTTATTAACAATGAGCCATGTCTCAATTTTTTCTGTTCAGCACTTTCGGAGATATGGAGGTGCAAAGTTTTTCGGTTTTTCCAAGATGGCGGCCGAACCACCTGACCGATGACGTCATCATTAACATATTTTATTCCCCATGGAGAGTTCTTTACAATGAGCCATGTCTCAATTTTTTCCATTCTGCACTTTTGGAGATATAGTGGTGCAAAGTTTTTGCCGTTTTTCCAAGATGGCGGCCGAACCACATGACCGATGGCATCATCATTAACATATTTTATTCCCCATGGAGAGTTCTTTACAATGAGCCATGTCTCAATTTTTTCTATTCAGCACATTCAGAGATATGGAGGTGCAAAATATTTCGGTTTTTTCCAAGATGGCGGCCGAACCACGTGACATATGACGTCATCATTAACAAATTTTATTCCCCATGGAGAGTTCTTTACAATGAGCCATGTCTCAATTTTTTCTGTTCAGCACTTTTGGAGATATAGTGGTGCAAAGTTTTGCCGTTTTTCCAAGATGGCGGCCGACCACGTGACATATGACATCATTAACATATTTTATTCCCCATGGAGAGTTTTTTACAATGAGCCATGTCTCAATTTTTTCTGTTCAGCACTTTTGGAGATTTCGTGGTGCAAAGTTTTGCCGTTTTTCCAAGATGGCGGCCGACCACGTGACTGATGACGTCATCATTAACATATTTTATTCCACGTGGAGAGTTGTTTACAATGAGCCATACCTCAATTTTTTCTATTCAGGACTTTTGGAGATGTGGAGGTGCAGAGTTTTCGGTTTTTCCAAGATGGCGGCCGAACCACGTGACTGATGACATCATCATTAACATATTTTATTCCCCATGGAGAGTTCTTTACAATGGGCCATGTCTCAATTTTTTCTATTCAGCACTTTCGGAGATATGGAGGTGCATAGTTTTTCGGATTTTCCAAGATGGCGGCCGAATCACGTGACCGATGACGTCATCATTAACATATTGTATTCTCCATGGAGAGTTCTTTGCAATGAGCCATGTCTCAATTTTTTCTATTCAGTACATTCAGAGATATGGATGTGCAAAGTTTTTCGGTTTTTCCAAGATGGCGGCCGAACCACGTGACTGAGGACGTCATCATTAACATATTTTATTCCACATGGAGAGTTCTTCACAATGAGCCATGTCTCCATTTTTTCTGTTCAGCACTTTTGGAGATATAGTGGTGCAAATTTTTTCGGTTTTCCCAAGACGGCGGCCGAACCACGTGATTGATGACGTCATCACTAACATATTTTATTCGCCATGGAGAGTTCTTTACAATGTGCCATGTCTTAATTTTTTCTGTTCAGGACTTTCGGAGATATGGAGGTGCAAATATTTTCGGTTTTTCCAAGATGGCGGCCGAACCACGTGACTGATGACGTCATCATTAACATATTTTATTCCCCATGGAGAGTTCTTTACAATGAGCCATGTCTCAATTTTTTCTGTTCAGTACTTTCGGAGATATAGAGGTGCAAATTTTTTCGGTTTTTCCAAGATGGCGGCCGAACCACGTGACTGATGACGTCATCATTAACATATTTTATTCCCCATGGAGAGTTCTTTACAATGAGCCATGTCTCAATTTTTTCTGTTCAGGACTTTCGGAGATATGGAGGTGCAAAAATTTTCGGTTTTTCCAAGATGGCGGCCGAACCACGTGACTGATGACGTCATCATTAACATATTTTATTCCCCATGGAGAGTTCTTTACAATGAGCCATGTCTCAATTTTTTCTGTCAGCACTTTGAGATATCGAGGTGCAAAAATTTTCGGTTTTTCCAAGATGGCGGCCGAACCACGTGACTGATGACATCATCATTAACATATTTCATTCCCCATGGAGAGTTCTTTTCAATGGGCCATGTCTCAATTTTTTCTATTGAGCACTTTCGGAGATATGGAGGTGCAACGTTTTTCGGTTTTTCCAAGATGGCGGCCGACCACGTGACATATGACATCATCATTAACATATTTTATTCCCCATGGAGAGTTCTTTACAATGAGCCATGTCTCAATTTTTTCTGTTCAGCACTTTTGGAGATATAGTGGTGCAAAGTTTTGCCGTTTTTCCAAGATGGCGGCCGACCACGTGACATATGACGTCATCATTAGCATATTTTATTCCCCATGGAGAGTTCTTTACAATGAGCCATGTCTCAATTTTTTCTGTTCAGTACTTTCGGAGATATAGAGGTGCAAAGTTTTTCGGTTTTTCCAAGATGGCGGCCGAAGCACGTCACCGATGACGTCATCAATTGGGCACAGTCTATTCCAGGGCAAAACCAATATGTGTGCAAAGTTTGGCGATTCTACGTGCAACGGTGTAGACGCAGTGCTGCAAACAGACAGACAGACAGACAAACAGACAAACAGACAAACAGACAAACAAACGAACAGATCAACATACTTGCCGGAAAATTTTTCCGGCAAGTAACAAACGAACAGATCAACATACTTGCCGGAAAATTTTTCCGGCAAGTAACAAACAGACAAACGAACAGATCAACATACTTGCCGGAAAATTTTTTCCGGCAAGTAACAAACGAACAGATCAACATACTTGCCGGAATCTTTTCCGGCAAGTAATGAAAAGTCGGTCAGAGACCGAGGACTTGCCGGAATTTACTTTTTTATCGGCCATTTAGGACAAATATGGCGGCTGAACCACCTGACCGATGACATCATCATTAACATATTTTATTCCCCACGGAGAGTTCTTTACAATGAGCCATGTCTCAATTTTTTCTGTTCAGCACTTTTGGAGATAGAGGTGCAACGTTTTTCGGATTTTCCAAGATGGCGGCCGAACCACGTGACCGATGACGTCATCATTAACATATTTTATTCCCCATGGAGAGTTCTTTCCAATGAGCCATGTCTCAATTTTTTCTATTCAGCACTTTCGGAGATATGGAGGTGCAAAGTTTTTCGGATTTTCCAAGATGGCGGCAGAACCACATGACTGATGACGTCATCATTAACATATTTTATTCCCCCTGGAGAGTTCTTTCCAATGAGCCATGTCTCAATTTTTTCTATTCAGTACTTTCGGAGATATGGAGGTGCAAAATTTTTCCGTTTTTCAAAGATGGCGGCCGCACCACGTGACCGATGACGTCATCATTAACATGTTTTATTCCCCATGGAGAGTTCTTTACAATGAGCCATGTCTCAATTTTTTCTGTTCAGTACTTTCGGAGATATAGAGGTGCAAAGTTTTTCGGTTTTTCCAAGATGGCGGCCGAACCACGTCACCGATGACGTCATCAATTGGGCACAGTCTATTCCAGGGCAAGACCAATATGTGTGCAAAGTTTGGCGATTCTACGTGCAACGGTGTAGACGCAGTGCTGCAAACAGACAGACAGACAGACAAACAGACAGATGAAAAATCGGTCAGAGACCGAGGACTTGCCGGAAAGTACTTTTTTATCGGCCATTTAGGACAAATATGACGGCTGAACCACGTGACCGATGACGTCATCATGAACATATTTTATTCCCCATGGAGAGTTCGTTGCAATGAGCCATGTCTCAATTTTTTCTGTTCAGTACTTTCGGAGATATGGAGGTGCAAAGTTTTTCCAAGATGGCGGCCGAACCACGTGACCTATGACGTCATCATTAATATGTTTTATTCCCAAAGGAGAGTTCTTTACAATGAGCCATGTCTCAACTTTTTCTGTTCAGCACTTTTGGAGATTTCGTGGTGCAAAGTTTTGCCGTTTTTCCAAGATGGCGGCCGACCACGTGACTGATGACGTCATCATTAACACATTTTATTCCCCATGGAGAGTTCTTTACAATGAGCCATGTCTCAATTTTTTCTGTTCAGCACTTTTGGAGATATAGTGGTGCAAATTTTTGCCGTTTTTCCAAGATGGCGGCCGACCACGTGACATATGACGTCATCATTAACATATTTTATTCCCCATGGAGAGTTCTTTACAATGAGCCATGTCTCAATTTTTTCTGTTCAGCACTTTTGTAGATATAGTGGCGCAACGTTTTGCCGTTTTTCCAAGATGGCGACCGAACCACGTGACTGATGACGTCATCATTTACATATTTTATTCCCCATGGAGAGTTCTTTACAATGAGCCATGTCTCAATTTTTTCTGTTCAGTACTTTCGGAGATATAGAGGTGCAAAGTTTTTCGGTTTTTCCAAGATGGCGGCTGAACCACGTCACCGATGACGTCATCAATTGGGCACAGTCTATTCCAGGGCAAGACCAATATGTGTGCAAAGTTTGGCGATTCTACGTGCAACGGTGTAGACGCAGTGCTGCAAACAGACAGACAGACAGACAGACAGACAGACAGACAGACAAACAGACAAACAAACGAACAGATCAACATACTTGGCGGAAAATTTTTCCGGCAAGTAACAAACAAACGAACAGATCAACATACTTGCCGGAATCTTTTCCGGCAAGTAATGAAAAATCGGTCAGAGACCGAGGACTTGCCGGAATGTACTTTTTTATCGGCCATTTAGGACAAATATGGCGGCCGAACCACGTGATAGATGACGTCATCATTAACATATATTATTCCCCATGGAGAGTTCTTTACAAAGAGCCATGTCTCAATTTTTTCTATTCAGCACTTTCAAAGATATGGAGGTGCAAAACTTTTCGGTTTTTCCAAGATGGCGGCCGACCAACGGGACTGATGACGTCATCATTTACATATTTTATTCCCCATGGAGAGTTCTTTACAATGAGCCATGTCTCAACTTTTTCTATTCAGCACTTTTGGAGATATGGAGGTGCTACGTTTTTCGGTTTTTCCAAGATGGCGGCCGAACCACGTGACCTATGATGTCATCATTAACATATTTTATTCCCCATGGAGAGTTCTTTACAATGAGCCATGTCTCAATTTTTTCTATTCAGCACTTTCAAAGATATGGAGGTGCAAAACTTTTCGGGTTTTCCAAGATGGCGGCCGACCAACGGGACTGATGACGTCATCATTTACATATTTTATTCCCCATGGAGAGTTCTTTACAATGAGCCATGTCTCAATTTTTTCTGTTCAGCACTTTTGGAGATATAGTGGTGCAAAGTTTTGCCGTTTTTCCAAGATGGCGGCCGACCACGTGACATATGACGTCATCATTAACATATTTTATTCCCCATGGAGAGTTTTTTACAATGAGCCATGTCTCAATTTTTTCTGTTCAGCACTTTTGGAGATATAGTGGCGCAACGTTTTGCCGTTTTTCCAAGATGGCGACCGAACCACGTGACTGATGACGTCATCATATACATATTTTATTCCCCATGGGGAGTTCTTTACAATGAGCCATGTCTCAATTTTTTCTGTTCAGTACTTTCGGAGATATAGAGGTGCAAAGTTTTTCGGTTTTTCCAAGATGGCGGCCGAACCACGTCACCGATGACGTCATCAATTGGGCACAGTCTATTCCAGGTCAAGACCAATAAGTGTGCAAAGTTTGGCGATTCTACGTGCAACGGTGTAGACGCAGTGCTGCAAACAGACAGACAGACAGACAGACAAACAGACAAACAGACAGACAAATGAAAAATCGGTCAGAGACCGAGGACTTGCCGGAATTTACTTTTTTATCGGCCATTTAGGACAAATATGGCGGCTGAACCACCTGACCGATGACATCATCATTAACATATTTTATTCCCCACGGAGAGTTCTTTACAATGAGCCATGTCTCAATTTTTTCTGTTCAGCACTTTTGGAGATAGAGGTGCAACGTTTTTCGGATTTTCCAAGATGGCGGCCGAACCACGTGACCGATGACGACATCATTAACATATTTTATTCCCCCTGGAGAGTTCTTTCCAATGAGCCATGTCTCAATTTTTTCTGTTCAGCACTTTTGGAGATAGAGGTGCAACGTTTTTCGGATTTTCCAAGATGGCGGCCGAACCACGTGACCGATGACGTCATCATTAACTTATTTTATTCCCCCTGGAGAGTTCTTTCCAATGAGCCATGTCTCAATTTTTTCTATTCAGCACTTTCGGAGATATGGAGGTGAATTTTTTTCCCGTTTTTCCAAGATGGCGGCCGCACCACGTGACCGATGACGTCATCATTAACATATTTTATTCCACATGGAGAGTTCTTGACAATGAGCCATGTCTCAATTTTTTCTATTCAGCACTTTCGGAGATATGGAGGTGCTAGGTTTTTCGGTTTTTCCAAGATGGCGGCCGACCACGCGACTGATGACGTCATCATTAACATATTTTATTCCCCATGGAGAGTTCTTTACAATGAGCCATGTCTCAATTTTTTCTGTTCAGCACTTTTGGAGATATAGTGGTGCAAAGTTTTGCCGTTTTTCCAAGATGGCGGCCGACCACGTGACATATGACGTCATCATTAACATATTTTATTCCCCATGGAGAGTTCTTTACAATGAGCCATGTCTCAATTTTTTCTGTTCAGCACTTTTGGAGATATAGTGGCGCAACGTTTTGCCGTTTTTCCAAGATGGCGACCGAACCACGTGACTGATGACGTCATCATTTACATATTTTATTCCCCATGGAGAGTTCTTTACAATGAGCCATGTCTCAATTTTTTCTGTTCAGTACTTTCGGAGATATAGAGGTGCAAGGTTTTTCAGTTTTTCCAAGATGGCGGCCGAACCACGTCACCGATGACGTCATCAATTGGGCACAGTCTATTCCAGGGCAAGACCAATATGTGTGCAAAGTTTGGCGATTCGCCGTGCAACGGTGTAGACGCAGTGCTGCAAACAGACAGACAGACAGACAGACAGACAGACAGACAGACAAACAGACAGACAAATGAAAAATCGGTCAGAGACCGAGGACTTGCCGGAATGTACTTTTTTATCGGCCATTTAGGACAAATATGGCGGCCGAACCACGTGACCGATGACGTCATCATTAACATATTTTATTCCCCATGGAGAGTTCTTTACAATGAGCCATACCTCAATTTTTTCTGTTCAGGACTTTTGGAGATGTGAAGGTGCAGAGTTTTTCGGTTTTTCCAAGATGGCGGCCGACCACGTGACTGATGACGTCATCATTAACATATTTTATTAACCATGGAGAGTTCTTTACAATGAGCCATGTC
Organism: Myxine glutinosa; assembly: GCF_964187855.1. Lineage (NCBI taxonomy): Eukaryota > Metazoa > Chordata > Myxini > Myxiniformes > Myxinidae > Myxine > Myxine glutinosa. The sequence goes on along the minus strand of NC_136266.1, from coordinate 124,173,934 downwards.
TCAATTTTTTCTGTTCAGCACTTTTGGAGATATAGTGGTGAAAATTTTTGCCGTTTTTCCAAGATGGCGGCCGACCACGTGACATATGACGTCATCATTTACGTATTTTATTCCCCATGGAGAGTTCTTTACAACGAGCCATGTCTCAATTTTTTCTGTTCAGTACTTTCGGAGATATAGAGGTGCAAAGTTTTTCGGTTTTTCCAAGATGGCGGCCGAACCACGTCACCGATGACGTCATCAATTGGGCACAGTCTATTCCAGGGCAAGACCAATATGTGTGCAAAGTTTGGCGATTCTACGTGCAACGGTGTAGACGCAGTGCTGCAAACAGACAGACAGACAGACAGACAGACAAACAGACAAACAGACAGACAAACGAACAGATCAACATACTTGCCGGAAAAATTTTTCCGGCAAGTAACAAACGAACAGATCAACATACTTGCCGGAAAATTTTTTCCGGCAAGTAACAAACAGACAAATGAAAAATCGGTCAGAGACCGAGGACTTGCCGGAATGTACTTTTTTTATCGGCCATTTTGGACAAATATGGCGGTCGAAACACGTGAACGATGACGTCATCAATAACATATTTTATTCCCCATGGAGAGTTCTTTACAATGAGCCATGTCTCAATTTTTTCTGTTCAGTACTTTCGGAGATATAGAGGTGCAAATTTATTCGGTTTTTCCAAGATGGCGGCCGAACCACGTGACCTATGACGTCATCATTAACATATTTTATTCCCCATGGAGAGTTCTTTACAATGAGCCATGTCTCAATTTTTTCTGTTCAGCACTTTTGGAGATTTCGTGGTGCAAAGTTTTGCCGTTTTTCCAAGATGGCGGCCGAACCACGTGACCTATGACGTCATCATTAACATGTTTTATTCCCAATGGAGAGTTCTTTACAATGAGCCATGGCTCAATTTTTTCTGTTCAGCACATTGAGATATCGAGGTGCAAAATTTTTCGGTTTTTCCAAGATGGCGGCCGAACCACGTGACTGATGACGTCATCATTTGGGCACAGTATATTAGAGGGCAAGACCAATATGTGTGCCAAGTTTGGCGATTCTACGTGCAACGGTGTAGACGTAGTGCTGCAAACAGACAAACAGACAAACAGACAAACAGACAAACGAACAGATCAACATACTTGCCGGAAAAATTTTTCCGGCAAGTAACGAACAGATCAACATACTTGCCGGAAAAAATTTTCCGGCAAGTAATGAAAAATCGGTCAGAGACCGAGGACTTGCCGGAATTTACTTTTTTATCGGCCATTTCGGACAAATATGGCGGTCGAACCACGTGACCGATGACGTCATCATTAACATATTTTATTCCCCATGGAGAGTTCTTTACAATGAGCCATCTCTCAATTTTTTCCATTCTGCACTTTTGGAGATATAGTGGTGCAAAGTTTTCCCGTTTTTCCAAGATGGCGGCCGAACCACGTGACCAATGGCATCATCATTAACATATTTTATTCCCCATGGAGAGTTCTTTACAATGAGCCATGTCTCAATTTTTTCTATTCAGCACTTTTGGAGATATAGTGGTGCAAAGTTTTTCGGTTTTTCCAAGATGGCGACCGAACCACGTGACTGATGACGTCATCATTAACATATTCTATTCCCCATGGAGAGTTCTTTACAATGAGCCATGTCTCAATTTTTTCTGTTCAGCACTTTTGGAGATATAGTGGTGCAAAGTTTTGCCGTTTTTCCAAGATGGCGGCCGACCACGTGACCGATGGCATCATCATTAACATATTTTATTCCCCATGGAGAGTTCTTTACAATGAGCCATGTCTCAATTTTTTCTATTCAGCACATTCAGAGATATGGAGGTGCAACATTTTTCGGTTTTTCCAAGATGGCGGCCGAACCACCTGACATATGACGTCATCATTAACAAATTCTATTCCCCATGGAGAGTTCTTTCCAATGAGCCATGTCTCAATTTTTTCTGATCAGCACTTTTGGAGATTTCGTGGTGCAAAGTTTTGCCGTTTTTCCAAGATGGCGGCCGACCACGTGACTGATGATGTCATCATTAACATATTTTATTCCCCATCGAGAGTTCTTTACAATGAGCCATGTCTCAATTTTTTCTGTTCAGCACTTTTGAAGATTTCGTGGTGCAAAGTTTTGCCGTTTTTCCAAGATGGCGGCCGACCACGTGACTGATGATGTCATCATTAACATATTTTATTCCCCATGGAGAGTTCTTTACAATGAGCCATGTCTCAATTTTTTCTGTTCAGTACTTTCGGAGATATAGAAGTGGTAGGTTTTTCGGTTTTTCCAAGATGGCGGCCGAACCACGTCACCGATGACGTCATCAATTGGGCACAGTCTATTCCAGGGCAAGACCAATATATGTGCAAAGTTTGGCGATTCTACATGCAACGGTGTAGACGCAGTGCTGCAAACAGACAGACAAACAGACAGATGAAAAATCGGTCAGAGACCGAGGACTTGCCGGAGTGTACTTTTTTATCGGCCATTTAGAACAAATATGGCGGCTGAACCACGTGATAGATGATGTCATCATTAACATATTTTATTCCCCATGGAGAGTTCTTTACAATGAGTCATGTCTCAATTTTTTCTGCTCAGCACTTTTGGAGATATAGAGGTGCAAAGTTTTGCCGTTTTTCCAAGATGGCGGCCGAACCACGTGACATCTGACGTCATCATTAACATATTTTATTCCCCATGGACATTTCTTTCCAATGAGCCATGTCTCAATTTTTTCTGTTCAGCACTTTCGGAGATATAGAGGTGCAAAGCTTTTCCAAGATGGCGGCCGAACCACGTGACCTATGACGTCATCATTAACATATTTTATTTCCCATGGACATTTCTTTCCAATGAGCCATGTCTCAATTTTTTCTGTTCAGCACTTTCGGAGATATAGAGGTGCAAAGCTTTTCCAAGATGGCGGCCGAACCACGTGACCGATCACGTCATCATTAACATTTTTTATTCCACATGGAGAGTTCTTTACAATGAGCCATGCCTCAATTTTTTCTATTCAGGACTTTTGGAGATGTGGAGGTGCAGAGTTTTTCGGTTTTTCCAAGATGGCGGCTGAACCACGTGACCGATGACGTCATCATTAACATATTTTATTCCCCATGGAGGATTCTTTACAATGAGCCATGTCTCAATTTTTTCTATTCAGCACTTTTGGACACATAGAGGTGCTAAGTTTTTCGGTTTTTCCAAGATGGCGGCCGAACCACGTGACCGATGATATCATCATTAACATATTTTATTCCCCATGGAGAGTTCTTTACAATGAGCCATGTCTCAATTTTTTCTATTCAGCACTTTCGGAGATATGGAGGTGCAAAATTTTTCGGTTTTTCCAAGATGGCGGCCGAACCACGTGACTGATGACGTCATCAGTAACATATTTTATTCCCCATGGAGAGATATTTACAATGAGCCATGTCTCAATTTTTTCTGTTCAGCACTTTCGGAGATATGGAGGTGTAAAGTTTTTCGGTTTTTCCAAGATGGCGGCCGAACCACGTGACCTATGACGTCATCATTAACATATTTTATGCCCCATGGACATTTCTTTCCAATGAGCCATGTCTCAATTTTTTCTGTTCAGCACTTTCGGAGATATAGAGGTGCAAAGCTTTTCCAAGATGGCGGCCGAACCACGTGACCGATGACGTCATCATTAACATTTTTTATTCCACATGGAGAGTTCTTTACAATGAGCCATGTCTCAATTTTTTCTATTCAGTACTTTCAGAGATATGGAGGTGCAAAGTTTTGCCGTTTTTCCAAGATGGCGGCCGAACCACGTGACATATGACATCATCATTAACATATTTTATTCCCCATGGGGAGTTCTTTACAATGAGCCATGTCTCAATTTTTTCTGTTCAGCACTTTTGGAGATTTCGTGGTGCAAAGTTTTGCCGTTTTTCCAAGATGGCAGCCCACCACGTGACCGGTGACGTCATCATTAACATATTTTATTCCCCATGGAGAGTTCATTACAATGAGCCGTGTCTCAATTTTTTCTATTCAGTACTTTCAGAGATATGGAGGTGCAAAGTTTTGCCGTTTTTCCAAGATGGCGGCCGACCACGTGACATATGACGTCATCATTAACCTATTTTATTCTGCATGGAGAGTTCTTTACAATGAGCCATGTCTCAATTTTTTCTGTTCAGCACTTTTGGAGATTTCGTGGTGCAAAGTTTTGCCGTTTTTCCAAGATGGCGGCCGACCACGTGACTGATGATGTCATCATTAACATATTTTATTCCCCATGGAGAGTTCTTTACAATGAGCCATGTCTCAATTTTTTCTGTTCAGCACTTTTGGAGATATAGTGGCGCAACGTTTTGCCGTTTTTCCAAGATGGCGACCGAACCACGTGACTGATGACGTCATCATTTACTTATTTTATTCCCCATGGAGAGTTCTTTACAATGAGCCATGTAGCAATTTTTTCTGTTCAGTACTTTCGGAGATATAGAGGTGCAATTTTTTTTCGGTTTTTCCAAGATGGCCGCCGAACCACGTGACTGATGACGTCATCATTAACATATTTTATTCCCCATGGACAGTTCTTTACAATGAGCCATGTCTCAATTTTTTCTATTCAGCACTTTCGGAGATATGGAGGTGCAAATTTTTTCAAAGATGGCGGCCGAACCACGTGACCGATGACGTCATCATTTGGGCACAGTATATTAGAGGGCAAGCCAAATAAGTGTGCAAAGTTTGGCTATTCTACGTATAGAAAGATTCTACATATAGAAAGTTTTGCGGTTTTTCCAAGATGGCGGCCGAACCACGTGACCAATGACGTCATCATTAACATATTTTATTCCCCATCTAGAGTTCTTTACAATGAGCCATGTCTCAATTTTTTCTGTTCAGTACTTTCGGAGATATAGAAGTGCAAAGTTTTTCGGTTTTTCCAAGATGGCGGCCGAACCACGTCACCGATGACGTCATCAATTGGGCACAGTCTATTCCAGGGCAAGACCAATATGTGTGCAAAGTTTGGCGATTCTCCGTGCAACGGTGTAGACGCAGTGCTGCAAACAGACAGACAAACAGACAGACAAACAGACAAACAGACAAACAGACAAACAGACAAATGAAAAATCGGTCAGAGACCGAGGACTTGCCGGAATGTACATTTTTATTGGCCATTGAGGAAAAATATGGCGGCCGAACCACGTGACCGATGACATCATCATTAACATATTTTATTCCCCATGGAGAGTTCTTTACAATGAGGCATGTCTCAATTTTTTCTATTCAGCACTTTTGGACACATAGAGGTGCTACGTTTTTCGGTTTTTCCAAGATGGCGGCCGAACCACGTGACACATGACGTCATCATTAACAAATTTTATTCCCCATGGAGAGTTCATTACAATGAGCCATGTCTAAATTTTTTCTGTTCAGCACTTTTGGAGATATAGTGGTGCAAAGTTTTGCCGTTTTTCCAAGATGGCGGCCGACCACGTGACATATGACATCAGCATTAACATATTTTATTCCCCATGGAGAGTTCTTTACAATGAGCCATGTCTCAATTTTTTCTGTTCAGCACTTTTGGAGATTTCGTGGTGCAAAGTTTTGCCGTTTTTCCAAGATGGCGGCCGACCACGTGACTGATGACGTCATCATTTACATATTTTATTCCCCATGGAGAGTTCTTTACAATGAGCCATGTCTCAATTTTTTCTGTTCAGCACTTTTGGAGATATGGTGGTGCAAAGTTTTGCCGTTTTTCCAAGATGGCGGCCGACCACGTGACATATGACGTCATCATTAACATATTTTATTCCCCATGGAGAGTTCTTTACAATGAGCCATGTCTCAATTTTTTCTGTTCAGCACTTTTGGAGATACAGTGGCACAACGTTTTGCGGTTTTTCCAAGATGGCGACCGAACCACGTGACTGATGACGTCATCATTAACACATTTTATTCCCCATGGAGAGTTCTTCACAATGAGCCATGTCTCAATTTTTTCTGTTCAGTACTTTCGGAGATATAGCGGTGCAAATTATTTCGGTTTTTCCAAGATGGCCGCCGAAACACGTGACCGATGACGTCATATATTGGGCACAGTCTATTCCAGGGCAAGACGAATATGTGTGCAAAGTTTGGCGATTTTCCGTGCAACGGTGTAGACGCAGTGCTGCAAACAGACAGACAAACAGACAGACAAACAGACAAACAGACAGATGAAAAATCGGTCAGAGACCGAGGACTTGCCGGAATTTACTTTTTTATTGGCCATTTAGGACAAATATGGCGGCCGACCACGTGACATATGACGTCATCATTAACATATTTTATTCCCCATGGAGAGTTCTTTACAATGAGCCATGTCTCAATTTTTTCTGTTCAGCACTTTTGGAGATTTCGTGGTGCAAAGTTTTGCCGTTTTTCCAAGATGGCGGCCGACCACGTGACTGATGACGTCAGCATTAACATATTTTATTCCCCATGGAGAGTTCTTTACAATGAGCCATGTCTCAATTTTTTCTATTCAGCACCTTCGGAGATATGGAGGTGCAAAGTTTTTCGGATTTTCCAAGATGGCGGCAGAACCACGTGACTGATGACGTCATCATTAACATATTTTATTCCCCCTGGAGAGTTCTTTCCAATGAGCCATGTCTCACTTTTTTCTGTTCAGCACTTTTGGAGCTATAGTGGTGCAAATTTTGCCGTTTTTCCAAGATGGCGGCCGACCACGTGACATATGACGTCATCAGTAACATATTTTATTCCCCATGGAGAGTTCTTTACAATGAGCCATGTCTCAATTTTTTCTGTACAGTACTTTCGGAGATATAGAGGTGCCAATTTTTTCGGTTTTTCCAAGATGGCGGCCGAACCACGTCACTGATGACGTCATCAATTGGGCACAGTCTATTCCAGGGCAAGACCAATATGTGTGCAAAGTTTGGCGATTCTCCGTGCAACGGTGTAGACACAGTGCTGCAAACAGACAGACAGACAGACAGACAAACAGACAAACAGACAAACAGACAAACGAACAGATCAACATACTTGCTGGAAAAATTTTTCCAGCAAGTAACAAACAAACGAACAGATCAACATACTTGCCGGAAAAAATTTTCCGGCAAGTAACAAACGAACAGATCAACATACTTGCCGGAAAATTTTTCCGGCAAGTAATGAAAAATCGGTCAGAGACCGAGGACTTGCCGGAATTTACTTTTTTATCGGCCATTTAGGACAAATATGGCGGCTGAACCACCTGACCGATGACATCATCATTAACATATTTTATTCCCCCTGGAGAGTTCTTTCCAATGAGCCATGTCTCAATTTTTTCTGTTCAGCACTTTTGGAGATAGAGGTGCAACGTTTTTCGGATTTTCCAAGATGGCGGCCGAACCACGTGACCGATGACGTCATCATTAACATATTTTATTCCCCCTGGAGAGTTCTTTCCAATGAGCCATGTCTCAATTTTTTCTATTCAGCACTTTCGGAGATATGGAGGTGATTTTTTTTCCCGTTTTTCCAAGATGGCGGCCGCACCACGTGACCGATGACGTCATCATTAACATATTTTATTCCACATGGAGAGTTCTTGACAATGAGCCATGTCTCAATTTTTTCTATTCAGCACTTTCGGAGATATGGAGGTGCTAGGTTTTTCGGTTTTTCCAAGATGGCGGCCGACCACGCGACTGATGACGTCATCATTAACATATTTTATTCCCCATGGAGAGTTCTTTACAATGAGCCATGTCTCAATTTTTTCTGTTCAGCACTTTTGGAGATATAGTGGTGCAAAGTTTTGCCGTTTTTCCAAGATGGCGGCCGACCACGTGACATATGACGTCATCATTAACATATTTTATTCCCCATGGAGAGTTCTTTACAATGAGCCATGTCACAATTTTTTCTGTTCAGCACTTTTGGAGATATAGTGGCGCAACGTTTTGCCGTTTTTCCAAGATGGCGACCGAACCACGTGACTGATGACGTCATCATTTACATATTTTATTCCCCATGGAGAGTTCTTTACAATGAGCCATGTATCAATTTTTTCTGTTCAGTACTTTCGGAGATATAGAGGTGCAAGGTTTTTCGGTTTTTCCAAGATGGCGGCCGAACCACGTCACCGATGACGTCATCAATTGGGCACAGTCTATTCCAGGGCAAGACGAATATGTGTGCAAAGTTTGGCGATTCTCCGTGCAACGGTGTAGACGCAGTGCTGCAAACAGACAGACAAACAGATGAAAAATCGGTCAGAGACCGAGGACTTGCCGGAGTGTACTTTTTTATCGGCCATTTAGAACAAATATGGCGGCTGAACCACGTGATAGATGATGTCATCATTAACATATTTTATTCCCCATGGAGAGTTCTTTACAATGAGCCATGTCTCAATTTTTTCTGCTCAGCACTTTTGGAGATATAGAGGTGCAAAGTTTTGCCGTTTTTCCAAGATGGCGGCCGAACCACGTGACATCTGACGTCATCATTAACATATTTTATTCCCCATGGACATTTCTTTCCAATGAGCCATGTCTCAATTTTTTCTGTTCAGCACTTTCGGAGATATAGAGGTGCAAAGCTTTTCCAAGATGGCGGCCGAACCACGTGACCTATGACGTCATCATTAACATATTTTATTTCCCATGGACATTTCTTTCCAATGAGCCATGTCTCAATTTTTTCTGTTCAGCACTTTCGGAGATATAGAGGTGCAAAGCTTTTCCAAGATGGCGGCCGAACCACGTGACCGATCACGTCATCATTAACATTTTTTATTCCACATGGAGAGTTCTTTACAATGAGCCATGCCTCAATTTTTTCTATTCAGGACTTTTGGAGATGTGGAGGTGCAGAGTTTTTCGGTTTTTCCAAGATGGCGGCTGAACCACGTGACCGATGACGTCATCATTAACATATTTTATTCCCCATGGAGGATTCTTTACAATGAGCCATGTCTCAATTTTTTCTATTCAGCACTTTTGGACACATAGAGGTGCTAAGTTTTTCGGTTTTTCCAAGATGGCGGCCGAACCACGTGACCGATGATATCATCATTAACATATTTTATTCCCCATGGAGAGTTCTTTACAATGAGCCATGTCTCAATTTTTTCTATTCAGCACTTTCGGAGATATGGAGGTGCAAAATTTTTCGGTTTTTCCAAGATGGCGGCCGAACCACGTGACTGATGACGTCATCAGTAACATATTTTATTCCCCATGGAGAGATATTTACAATGAGCCATGTCTCAATTTTTTCTGTTCAGCACTTTCGGAGATATGGAGGTGTAAAGTTTTTCGGTTTTTCCAAGATGGCGGCCGAACCACGTGACCTATGACGTCATCATTAACATATTTTATGCCCCATGGACATTTCTTTCCAATGAGCCATGTCTCAATTTTTTCTGTTCAGCACTTTCGGAGATATAGAGGTGCAAAGCTTTTCCAAGATGGCGGCCGAACCACGTGACCGATGACGTCATCATTAACATTTTTTATTCCACATGGAGAGTTCTTTACAATGAGCCATGTCTCAATTTTTTCTATTCAGTACTTTCAGAGATATGGAGGTGCAAAGTTTTGCCGTTTTTCCAAGATGGCGGCCGAACCACGTGACATATGACATCATCATTAACATATTTTATTCCCCATGGGGAGTTCTTTACAATGAGCCATGTCTCAATTTTTTCTGTTCAGCACTTTTGGAGATTTCGTGGTGCAAAGTTTTGCCGTTTTTCCAAGATGGCAGCCCACCACGTGACCGGTGACGTCATCATTAACATATTTTATTCCCCATGGAGAGTTCATTACAATGAGCCGTGTCTCAATTTTTTCTATTCAGTACTTTCAGAGATATGGAGGTGCAAAGTTTTGCCGTTTTTCCAAGATGGCGGCCGACCACGTGACATATGACGTCATCATTAACCTATTTTATTCTGCATGGAGAGTTCTTTACAATGAGCCATGTCTCAATTTTTTCTGTTCAGCACTTTTGGAGATTTCGTGGTGCAAAGTTTTGCCGTTTTTCCAAGATGGCGGCCGACCACGTGACTGATGATGTCATCATTAACATATTTTATTCCCCATGGAGAGTTCTTTACAATGAGCCATGTCTCAATTTTTTCTGTTCAGCACTTTTGGAGATATAGTGGCGCAACGTTTTGCCGTTTTTCCAAGATGGCGACCGAACCACGTGACTGATGACGTCATCATTTACTTATTTTATTCCCCATGGAGAGTTCTTTACAATGAGCCATGTAGCAATTTTTTCTGTTCAGTACTTTCAGAGATATAGAGGTGCAATTTTTTTTCGGTTTTTCCAAGATGGCCGCCGAACCACGTGACTGATGACGTCATCATTAACATATTTTATTCCCCATGGACAGTTCTTTACAATGAGCCATGTCTCAATTTTTTCTATTCAGCACTTTCGGAGATATGGAGGTGCAAATTTTTTCAAAGATGGCGGCCGAACCACGTGACCGATGACGTCATCATTTGGGCACAGTATATTAGAGGGCAAGCCAAATAAGTGTGCAAAGTTTGGCTATTCTACGTATAGAAAGATTCTACATATAGAAAGTTTTGCGGTTTTTCCAAGATGGCGGCCGAACCACGTGACCAATGACGTCATCATTAACATATTTTATTCCCCATCTAGAGTTCTTTACAATGAGCCATGTCTCAATTTTTTCTGTTCAGTACTTTCGGAGATATAGAAGTGCAAAGTTTTTCGGTTTTTCCAAGATGGCGGCCGAACCACGTCACCGATGACGTCATCAATTGGGCACAGTCTATTCCAGGGCAAGACCAATATGTGTGCAAAGTTTGGCGATTCTCCGTGCAACGGTGTAGACGCAGTGCTGCAAACAGACAGACAAACAGACAGACAAACAGACAAACAGACAAACAGATGAAAAATCGGTCAGAGACCGAGGACTTGCCGGAGTGTACCTTTTTATCGGCCATTTAGGCCAAATATGGCGGCCGAACCATGTGACCGATGACGTCATCATTAACATATATTATTCCCCATGGAGAGTTCTTTACAATGAGTCATGTCTCAATTTTTTCTATTCAGCACTTTCGGAGATATGGAGGTGCTAGGTTTTTCCAAGATGGCGGCTAACCCACGTGACCGATGACGTCATTATTAACATATTTATTCCCCATGGAGAGTTCATTACAATGAGCCATGTCTCAATTTTTTCTATTCAGCACTTTCGGAGATATGGAGGTGCTAGGTTTTTCCAAGATGGCGGCTAAACCACGTGACCGATGACGTCATTATTAACATATTGTATTCCCCATGGAGAGTTCTTTACAATGAGTCATGTCTCAATTTTTTCTATTCAGCACTTTCAGAGATATGGAGGTGTTAGGTTTTTCGGTTTTTCCAAGATGGCGGCCGAACCACGTGACATATGACGTCATCATTAACAAATTTTATTCCCCATGGAGAGTTCTTTACAATGAGCCATGTCTCAATTTTTTCTGTTCAGCACTTTTGGAGATATAGTGGTGCAAATTTTTTGCCGTTTTTCCAAGATGGCGGCCGACCACGTGACATATGACATCATCATTTACATATTTTATTCCCCATGGAGAGTTCTTTACAATGAGCCATGTCTCAATTTTTTCTGTTCAGCACTTTCGGAGATATAGAGGTGCAAAGTTTTTCCAAGATGGCGGCCGAACCACGTGACTGATGTCGTCATCATTAACATATTTGATTCCCCATGGAGAGTTCTTTACAATGAGCCATGTCTCAATTTGTTCGGTTCAGTACTTTTGGAGATATGGAGGTGCAAATTTTTTCGGTTTTTCCAAGATGGCGGCCGAACCACGCGACTGATGACGTCATCATTAACATGTTTTATTCCCCATGGAGAGTTCTTCACAATGAGCCATGTCTCAATTTTTTCTGTTCAGCACTTTGAGATATCGAGGTGCAAATTTTTTCGGTTTTTCCAAGATGGCGGCCGAACCACGTGACCGATGACGTCATCATTTGGGCACAGTATATTAGAGGGCAAGACCAATATGTGTGCCAAGTTTGGCGATTCTACGTGCAACGGTGTAGACGCAGTGCTGCAAACAGACAAACAGACAAACAGACAAACAGACAAATGAAAAATCGGTCAGAGACCGAGGACTTGCCGGAATGTACTTTTTTATCGGCCATTTAGGACAAATATGGCGGCCGAACCACGTGACCGATGACGTCATCATTAACATATTTTATTCCCCATGGAGAGTTCTTTACAATGAGCCATACCTCAATTTTTTCTATTCAGGACTTTTGGAGATGTGGAGGTGCAGAGTTTTTCGGTTTTTCCAAGATGGCGGCCGACCACGTGACTGATGACGTCATCAATCACATATTTTATTCCCCATGGAGAGTTCTTTACAATGAGCCATGTCTCAATTTTTTCTATTCAGTACTTTCAGAGATATGGAGGTGCAAAGTTTTGCCGTTTTTCCAAGATGGCGGCCGACCACGTGACATATGACGTCATCATTAACATATTTTATTCCCCATGGAGAGTTCTTTACAATGAGCCATGTCTCAATTTTTTCTGTTCAGTACTTTCGGAGATATAGAGGTGCAAATTTATTCGGTTTTTCCAAGATGGCGGCCGAACCACGTCACTGATGACGTCATCATTGAGGCACAGTATATTAGAGGGCAAGACCATTATGTGTGCAAAGTTTGGCGATTCTCCGTGCAACGGTGTAGACGCAGTGCTGCAAACAGACAAACAGACAGACAAACAGACAGACAAACAGACAGACAGACAAACAAACGAACAGATCAACATACTTGCCGGAAAATTTTTCCGGCAAGTAACAAACGAACAGATCAATATACTTGCCGGAATCTTTTCCGGCAAGTAACAAACAGACAAACAAACGAACAGATCAACATACTTGCCGGAAAATTTTTCCGGCAAGTAACAAACAGACAAACGAACAGATCAACATACTTGCCGGAAAATTTTTTCCGGCAAGTAACAAACGAACAGATCAACATACTTGCCGGAATCTTTTCCGGCAAGTAATGAAAAGTCGGTCAGAGACCGAGGACTTGCCGGAATTTACTTTTTTATCGGCCATTTAGGACAAATATGGCGGCTGAACCACCTGACCGATGACATCATCATTAACATATTTTATTCCCCACGGAGAGTTCTTTACAATGAGCCATGTCTCAATTTTTTCTGTTCAGCACTTTTGGAGATAGAGGTGCAACGTTTTTCGGATTTTCCAAGATGGCGGCCGAACCACGTGACCGATGACGTCATCATTAACATATTTTATTCCCCATGGAGAGTTCTTTCCAATGAGCCATGTCTCAATTTTTTCTATTCAGCACTTTCGGAGATATGGAGGTGCAAAGTTTTTCGGATTTTCCAAGATGGCGGCAGAACCACATGACTGATGACGTCATCATTAACATATTTTATTCCCCCTGGAGAGTTCTTTCCAATGAGCCATGTCTCAATTTTTTCTATTCAGTACTTTCGGAGATATGGAGGTGCAAAATTTTTCCGTTTTTCAAAGATGGCGGCCGCACCACGTGACCGATGACGTCATCATTAACATGTTTTATTCCACATGGAGAGTTCTTTACAATGAGCCATGTCTCAATTTTTTCTGTTCAGCACTTTTGGAGATATAGTGGAGCAAAGTTTTGCCGTTTTTCCAAGATGGCGGCCGACCACGTGACATATGACGTCATCATTAACATATTTTATTCCCCATGGAGAGTTCTTTACAATGAGCCATGTCTCAATTTTTTCAATTCAGCACTTTCGGAGATGTTGAGGTGCAAAGTTTTCGGTTTTTCCAAGATGGCGGCCGAACCACGTGACCGATGACGTCATCATTAACATATTTTATTCCACATGGAGAGTTCTTGACAATGAGCCATGTCTCAATTTTTTCTTTTCAGCACTTTCGGAGATATAGAGGTGCAATTTTTTTCGGTTTTTCCAAGATGGCGGCCGAACTACGTGACCTATGACGTCATCATTAACATGTTTTATTCCCAATGGAGAGTTCTTTCCAATGAGCCATGTCTCAATTTTTTCTATTCAGCACTTCCAGAGATATGGAGGTGCAAATTTTTTCGGGTTTTCCAAGATGGCGGCCGAAACACGTGACCGGTGACGTCATAAATTGGGCACAGTCTATTCCAGGGCAAGACGAATATGTGTGCAAAGTTTGGCGATTCTCCGTGCAACGGTGTAGACGCAGTGCTGCAAACAGACAGACAAACAGACAGACAGACAGACAGACAGACAAACAGACAAACGAACAGATCAACATACTTGCCGGAAATTTTTTTCCGGCAAGTAATAAAGAGACAGACAGACAGACAGACAAATGAACAGATCAACATACTTGCCGGAATCTTTTCCGGCAAGTCACAAGAGAGGACATCAGTCAGTAGCCCGACAGGTATAACAAAAATTGAGAGAACCTCGACCTTTGACATATATAGTCAAATAACATCGACAATCCGAAAGACCTTCCCTTTGGCATTATTTTTGCCTGTCACTGCGTCTCGCTACACCAAATATTAAGCATGATAGAGCACAAAATGTATTTTATTCAAATGACGATACTGTCACCCTGACTTTTGAACAATATAGTCCAAGACATTGACAGCCTCAAGTATGTCCTTCTGCTCCTCTGGTAAAGTTTGATGAAGACAGTTGGAAGCGATTGTGAGTGTCGGGCAGATGCGAAATAAGAAGTTGCGAATGCTTTCAGCTATCTTCGTCAACCTTTACCAGAGGTTTCTGAAGGACAAAAGTGAGGTAGCCTGACAGGTATGACGGAAATCGATATTAATGATAAATTATCAATGAAAATCTATGATATCAATAAAAATGTATTTTGTCCAAATATCAGCTTCTGAGCTCTAAAGATGCTAGTCCGTGGGCTGAGTAGGGTTTACATGCACACCCCCCCCCCCCCTCCCCACACAACTTAACTTCCCGGGTATGTCCATGTACCCCCCACCCTAGGGGTTAGGAAAAACCATGTTAACAGAAAAAAACTCATTCCCTCATAGTTTGACCTCTGGTGACCTCATTAGTGACCTCATTTGCATATAACACATATCATTGTAAAGAGTGTCCCAGGACAAACATTTTGAGGGGTCATATGCAACCATAGGATGACTAGGTAAAAAGTTATGGCCATTTGAATTTCGCCTACCCCTAATTTTCGGAAATCACTGACATGGGGGGGTAACATCAAAATATGAGTGGGAGGTACCTTGGGAATGAGTTTTTTTTCTGTTAACATGGTTTTTCCTAACCCCTAAGGTGGGGGGTACATGGACATACCCGGGAAGTTAAGTTGTGGGGGGGGGGGGGTGCATGTAAACCCTACTCAGCCCACGGACTATGCCTGAAATGTTGCCCAGACGAGAAAGAAAATAAATGATTGAATCATTAACTGTGCAATTTAAATAAATAAATAATAATTGTAAAATAATTAATTTATTAATCAATTGCCCAATGACATAACTAAAGCACCACTGTTTTATTTGAATCTGTAACTTTTTGAAAATTAAGTAATTAATCACATAATTAAGTAACTGCTCGATTAATTGATTGATCACTAAATCAAAAATACCCTTTACAACCAAATCACTTGGTCACTGTCATGTCCAATTATTAGCATTGCTTGCTCAAAAGGTGCTTGAGATATTGCCCAGATGAGAAAGGAAATAAACAAGTACTTAATAAATCGATAATAAATCAATTAACTGATTAATCAAAAAATGAAAAATGGCGTTCTTACCAAAGCACTGTCTTGTTCACTATTGTGCCCAGATTTCAGCTTCCTCGGTCAAAGGATGCCTGAGATATCACAAAGACAAATGAGAGAAACTTGGCCTTTGAGCTTGACCTATATAATCAAAAACATTGACAGCCTCACCTTTGTCCTTTGGAATCCTTCCGTAAAGTCTGACGAAGATAGCTGAAAGCGTTCGTGAGTTATCGCACTCACAAACAAACAAACAAACAAACATACAAACGAAACAGACTGACATACAGTGCATTCAGAAAGTATTCAGACCCCTTCACTTTTTTCACATTTTGTTATGTTGCAGCCTTATGCTGAAATCGTTTAAATTCATTTTTTCCCTCATCAATCTACACTCAATACCCCATAATGACAAAGACAAAACAGGATTTTAGAAAGTTTTGCAGATTTATTAAAAATAAAAACTGAAATATCACATTTACATAAGTATTCACACCCTTTGCTATGACACTTGAAATTTTGCTCAGGTTTCTCCCATTTCTCTTGATCATCTTTGAGATGTTTCTACACCTTGATTGGAGTCCACCTGTGGTAAATTCAATTGATTGGACATGATTTGGAAAGGCACACACCTGTCTATATAAGGTCTCACAGCTGACAATGCATATCAGAGCAAAAACCAAGCCATGAGGTCGAAGGAACTGCCTGCAGAGCTCTGAGACAGGATTGTGTCGAGGCACATATCTGGGGAAGCCTACAAAAAATTTCTGCTGCATTGAAGGTTCCCAAGAGCACAGTGGCCTCCATAATTCTTAAATGGAAGAAGTTTGGAACAACCAGGACTCTTCCTAGAGCTGGCCGCCCGGCCAAACTGAGCAATCGGGGGAGAAGGGCCTTGGTAAGAGAGGTGACCAAGAACCCGATGGTCACTCTGGCTGAGCTCCCGAGATCCTGTGTGGAGATGGGAGAAACTTCCAGAAGGACAACCATCACTGCAACACTCCACCGATCTGGGCTTTATGGCAGAGTGGCCAGACGGAAGCCTCTCCTCAGTGAAAGACACATGAAAGCCCGCTTGGAGTTTGTAAAAAAAAAAAAGCATCTAAAGGACTCTCAGACTGTGAGAAACAAGATTCTGTGAACGAGATTCAAACCTCAAAAATACTACGTGGTTGAATTCAGTGACCAGATATGCAAGTCCTCTTCAAATTTCAAGTCAATCGGATGAAAATTTAGGATTTTAGAAATTTGGCCTATGTTGAACTTTTGGCCTATGTTGACCTCAAAAACAGTAGGCTTCTTGTTTTGACCAACTCTACCATTTGGTGAAGTTTCGTGAAGATCGGTTGAAAATTGTGACCTGTAGGCCGGTGATAGTAGGGCGGCGAAGTGGAAAAAAGAGGCCCAGATAACATTTTAAAATCATTTCATATTAGAGGCTGGCATCTACCATGCATAGTTAGGCCATGGGGTGGTGCTTTGGAACAGGGTGGATGCCACCCCACATGTTTCCGAAAAGATTCTTAAATTAACCCTTTACCCAAAAAACACAATTTGGAGAATAGTTCAAAATGTGGGGTGGAGGTTTACATGATTGGTCATTACTAATTAACCAATATCGTCACAAAGAAGCAAATGACCACTTATCTTATAGCCACTTAGCTATAAGTTCATAGTAACAAATTTTCAATTTTTTTTGTATACAAGATCGAGGCTCGTGAAAGAGCTAACATTAATCACACAAAAAGACAAACCGACACACAAAACACAAAAAACAAGGGGAGCGGCAGACAAGATGGGGAGAGAGGGGGAAGGACACAAAAGAGAGGGGGAAGAGGGGGAAGGACACAAACACAACATTTGAGAGCAGGGACATCGGGAGGACATGGGGGGAGGTGGGAGAGGAATCATCAGGTGATTATTAAGGGCACCAGGGTCCAAAATGTCATGTGACCCTTAAAACCCCTAAATTTAGGGTGCTGCTTAGTTTGAACCCCCAGAATAAATATTAACATTCAATATAGATCTTTAAAACAAATATTTCTTTTAAAGTATATATATGTGGGCAGTTTTTGAAGCAAGTCGTATTACTCAGTCTTAAAAGGGGTATGAATTAAAGAGGGTCAAAGTTGGCCCCTTTTTCACAAAAATAAAAAAAATCGGAATTTCGGGTTTGTCAACTTTATTTTCAGCAAGGATCACATGGATACCACAGTTCATAATTAGTTTGCATATTTGGGCCCTATGAGATGAGGATGTAAGTGGATGCAGGGGGTCTGGGGGGGAAAAGGGAGGAATTTGGACCCCTTTTAAACCTAAATTATGTGTAAGGGGGCTACCGCAACTTGTCATCATTACATTGCTGCAACAATTTATTCAAGGGCAATAAAATAATAAATTCTCCCCTAAAAGTGTTGCTTTCAGTTTGCTGTTGCATCTTGAGGGCATCTTTGCTGTTGAGTTCACTGAAAGTGCATTGCTGTCATTCCATCTTTCAAAGCATTTTATCTCATTTACATGACTTTTATGGAGACAATTGCGAGGTAAGGTGGTTTATTAAATCTTTTTCTTCACTCACATAATGAGCTTTAGATATACAATGCCATAATAACAGAAAAGAAATCAGAAACTTGTGCATGAGCCATGATGCAATAGTCTCTGTGAGTTGAGGGTCATCTAATTAGATGTAAATACAGAACTAAGTGAAGTGCAATTAAGGTAACTATCACAATGAAGATGCACCATATGGATATCTTATGTATCTGTTCATTATCATAGAAGTCATTGCCATAAAGACAGATGTCTTCAGGATGCATCATGGATTACATAGCACATATACAGAGTGGCCAAGGCATGTGGAGGATTAGTTGGGATCACAAGGATTGATTCTGCGAGGGACAAATGGTGTTTAACTCGGAATGAAAAATCTGCCATATCTGATGCCACATTTAAAATGTTTAACATGGATATTGATGATATAAACAGTGACTGGGGACACCAAGGAGCTGGACCTGCTCGACTAGAACGTGACGAATCTGATACAAAGAAGTTGGTCCATGAACTGGAGCGCTTCCAAGTCTTTGACAGTTTGTCCAATTAACTTGTTGTCATCACCACATCAGATGTGGCACCTGATGATACAGCCAGCGCTCTAATCAATGCAGAATCCATGGGAGAGAAGGCCTTGGAGGAGTTTGTCACAGCACGACTCAAGGAAAAGTCAGAGGACTTTTATTCAAAAATGAAGCGCCATAAACCAAAAACTCTAGAGAGCATGTACCATGTCAATGTTCGAGATGGTGGAGGTAAAGAGAAGACAATAAAGGCTGACAGAGATCTTCTAAGAAGACTATTAGTTGCATTTCAGGGTGATCGGGAAATCGACATGAAGAGCATTTTTAAAAAAACAAGTACAAAAAGTTTTAATTAAAACAAAAGCCGCGTCGATGTTACACAATGCCTAGATGCAGCTGTGCCTATAACGTCGATGTTATAGGCACAGGACATTCCTATTGATTCGATAACTTGATGTTATTTTTGTGCAAAGTGAAAATATATCGCGGCAATTTCCCATATGTGGCGACGAATTTTTAATATATCTCGGCAATTTCCCGTGTGTGGCGACACGTGAACGAAGCTATCTCCTCTCTCCACATTATTGTGACGACGTATAAATTAAATATTTCATCGTGACGATTGTCATCAAATGGACGAATTTTTAATATATCTCGGCATTTTCCCGTCTGTTATTTCGGGCGGTGTATGACTGACCATGTCGCGATTAAAAAAAAAAAAATCTCAATGGACTTGAAGTTACAGGCCTTTGAGAATTCATTTCGTTCTATAAAGGGCAACTTTCATCGGATTTTCTTCCCGTTTTTTTTCATCCGAGTCTAAAACTATGTTAGCGACTGTGAAAAATGAAATGATATATCGAATTTGATTTGAAATAAAACTGTGTGAGAGAGGAAGACACCACGGGCCTACAAAACAGGCCTCAAAGCTATGCGAGTTAATAAAATGGTGGATATTTGTTTATATGAAGCCTCTCCCACAATGGGTGGAGCTATGGTTCCCAGAGTGGGTGGAGCTTTGAGGTTTTGTCTTCTCTGCAAGAACAAGAAGAAGAAGAACAAGAAGAACAACAACAACAACAACAGCAGAGGGCACTCTATGACCAGCGTCTTACGACGCGGCTAATAATAATAATACATTTATGTTATATAGCGCTTTTCAAGAAGCCCATTTTAGAACATGAATTGAGTCCAGTCCCACTTTCCCTTGCATCTACCAATTTCAAATTAAATAAGGGCAATAAGGCAGACCTAGCTACACTACTGATTGAGTATGTGGATGTAAAAAGTGAGATTCCAAAGAGTGACAATAAGTTCTGTGTAGTAATGGATGGACCAGCACTCATTCAGGCAACTGGAAAACCAGATGGTGCAAAGACATTTGGAGACTTGGCGGACACATTCGTAACCAATGTATTGAACAATTACAGTGCCACATGTTGTAGAGTAGATGTTTTATTTGACAGATACAATGACTTGTCTATCAAAAGCGGCACAAGAGAACAGCGGACGGGGTCAATTCGACCAATCAGGCGGCGTATCGACAATAGAGCAGTGAAACTGCCCCAAAACTGGAGACAATATATCAGCCAATCTGCCAACAAGGAAAACCTGGCTTCTTTCCTCAGCAACGAGCTGAGGGCCCAGTCTGGCAGGGTTCCTCAAAATGGAGAACTGGTCATAGCAGGGGGATTTGAGAACGTGATGGAGACATTCACCACTGGTGAGAGGGACATATCCCATTTACGTGCAAACCATGAAGAAGCGGACACTCGTATTCTGCTCCATGCGAAAGATGCTTTAGAACAATGCTTTGAAAAAATCATTATTAACTGTAAAGTCACCGACGTCTTGGTGATGGCCACAGAATTGTTGACAGGGTCCACTTCGGAAATTTGGATGAGAGCAGGAACACTAGAAAACCCAAAAAATCATTCCAGTTCACTTAGAAAAATATTCCACTTGATAGATATTCCATCAGAAGTGAAGCAGAACCTGATCCCATTCCATGCCCTCACAGGGTGCGATTCCACGAGCCAGTTCTCAGGGAAAGGTAAAAAGAGTGCCTGGAATGTCTTCCTGCAACACCCATCTTTGCTTAGTGGCTTGGGAGAGCACGAACTCTCTGAAATGACATTTGGTGAAGTTGAAAAGTTTGTGTGCATTTTGTATACAGGGAATGATAACATGGAACATATCAATGAAGTGAGACCCCACTTATTCGTCAAGGGAAGAAAGTCGCTTGAATCCCTCCCTCCTAAGGATGCCCTTAAACATCATGTTGAACGAGAAAATTATCAAAGTTGTGTCTGGAGGCAAGCACTTGAACCCACACAAGTGCTCCCCGATCCAATAACTAGAGGCTGGAAAAAGGAAGGGAACACATTGAAGCCAATCCTAACGACACTGGATTCTGTACCAGAGAAATGCCGGCAACTCGTTACATGACAATGCCGAGGTGGTTGTATAGGTCGATGTGGATGTGTTGCTAATGGTATACCTTGTATTGCTAGCTGTTTCTGTCGTGGAGAGTGTCACGACCCAAACAATCATGTGGATGAGGACAGCGACTAGTTATTCATGTCGTAGTACTTCTTGCACATTCATGTAGGCCAGTACCTACAAATGCCTAACCTTTGACCACTAAACTAAAGTACAGGTACTGCAGAGTGCTGCTGGCCAATGTTAGACATCAAAGAGTCAATTTTGGACCCTTCAATTCTACTATCCAATCATTTTAATCATAGTTAATTATTCTGTGTTGATATAATGCACTAATTTCACAATACATGTATGTACTTGTCAGATCCTATCAATGCATTTGACTAAAATTAAATAATTTAGGATTAAATGGGTCCAAATTCCTCCCTTTTCCCCCCCAGACCCCCTGTATCCACTTACATCCTCATCTCATAGGGCCCAAATATGCAAACTAATTATGAACTGTGGTATCCATGTGATCCTTGCTGAAAATAAAGTTGACAAACCCGAAATTCTGATTTTTTTCGCTTTTTGTGAAAAAGGGGCCAAATTTGACCCTCTTTAATTCATACCCCTTTTAAGACTGAGTAATACGACTTTTTTCAAAAACTGCCCACATATATCTACTTTAAAACAAATATTGTTTGAAAGATCTATATTGAATGTTAATATTTATTCTGAGGGGTTTAAACTAAGCAGTACCCTAAATTTAGGGGTTTTAAGGGTCACATGACATTTTGGACCCTGGTGCCCTTCATAATCAACTGATTGACAAGGTGTCACCAACAACTTATAGCTAATGTTTGTAGCTACAAGATAGCTGGTCATTTGTTTCTTTGTGACTATTGTTTAATTAGTAATGACCAATCATGTAAACCTCCACACCACATTTTCGACTATTTCCCCAATTGTGTTTTTTGGGAAAAGGGTTAATTTAAGACCCTTTTCGGAAAAATGTGGGGTGGCATCCACCTTGGTCCAAAGCACCACCTCATGGCCTAACTATCCATGGTGGACGCCAGCTTCTAATATGATATGATTTTTAAAATGTCATTTTCTGGTTTTGCCTCCCTACTAGACAAACAAACAGACAAACAGACAAACAGACAGACAGACAGAACCACAAACTCAACCGACCAATATACTTGAAAAATCTTCGATTTTGCAAATAACAAGATATGTCGTGCAGAGCGCGATACTTGTGAAATCCGTGAAGTAAGTTGTTGGCCTATGATGACCTCAAAAATAATTGGTGCTTGAATTTAGTGACCTGGTATACAAATCCTCTTTAAAATGTCAAGTCAATCGAATGAAAATTGAGGATTTTAGAAATCTGGCTTTTGTTGACCTTTTGGCCTACGTAGACCTATTGACCTTTTGACCCCAAAAACAACAGCCTTCTTGTTTATGTCAACACACCCAACTTGTCAGACAAGTTTCGTCCAAATCCATCCATAACTTTTTGAGATATCCTGCTATGTATCGTTTTTGGCCCTATCTCCCAATGGTGAAGAATCACTTTATAATTATGTTAGCCGGATCCGAAGCCGGATCTTTCTTCAAAATCTAATCATTTCGTGCTTGTCACATATGCTATGTTCTCTGCCAAATTTCGTCCGAATCCGTCCACAACTTTTTGAGATATTTTGTTCTCAAACGAACAGACAGACAGATAAACGGACAGACAGACAGCGCTGAAAACATAACCTCCATCCACCTTTGGTGGCGGAGGTAACAAAACCAAAAGAAAATCTAACTTTGTCATACATCATTTCAAAAGTCCTGCATTATGCTACCAATTATGGTATAAGTCTTTGTGCCAGATATCCTTTGACATAATAATATTGTTACAAAAGTAACATCATGTGCTGCCTTCCCTGAAAAGCAGAAGGGTTGTTCTTGTTTTCACACGTCCAGCTGCTTGCTTTGAGGATATATTATGGACAACCAGTTGATCTATATATATAACAACGAAAAATACGTTCCGTCCGTTCGTCTGTGAAGCTGTCAGTGAGGTGGTAAGGCGATGAAGCCATCCGTCAAGACATGTGACAATATCTCTTTTGATTACGTACTTTTGGAATGTGCCTTCGACCCTTTAGACAACCTTTTAGAAAGATAACAAAGACCCAAAAGACCCTGAAAACCATTAAAAACCCAAAAGACCCATAAGAACCATTATACCCCAAGATCCTGAAGTTGGTGTTGGCTTAGCGGTTAGGTTGGAGAGACTCTAGCCTGGTGTTGGCTTCGTGGTTAGGGCACTAGCTTGGGATCCAGGGATCCTGAGTTCGAATCCTGGTCAATTGCTGAATTGAACACCAGGGTGGTTGACTCAGCCTGTTCATCCTTCTGAGGTCGGCAAATTGAGTACCAGAGTACCAGCTTGCTGGGATGAATGATACAGTGTTTACCCCGATTTAGAATAGGTACACCGTATCCCTGCACATCGTAAGAGGCAACTAAGGGTTGGCGTCAGGAAGGGCATCCAGCCATAAAAAAAAACATTGCTTTCAAGCAGGGCCCTATGAGATCATGTGGTCTGCAAGGCCAACCCCCACTCTAGCAGGGAAAAATGGCCTTAAAACGCTCATTCATATATTCAATTTATCCTGAAGACACTTAAGATCACTTTTACTCAGCCTGTTCATCTATGTCATGTATGAAGTGCAAATATTCACCGTTGTATCCCTACACCGGGACCGGGTTGTATCCCTACGCCAGAGCTCGGATGGCGCTGCTGTGAATCGGGCCTTGATCGGCAGAGTGAATAAACGCGTACGACAATTGATCGCAGTTTGTCGAGATACTTTACATGGCGACGAAGGTAAACATCTAGACCATGACATCTTTCGGCCATATCGATGAATTCGACCCTCATGAGGGGGATTTTGACACGTATTCTGAGCGGTTGTCTTTCTACTTCGAGGCGAACGGCATTGCGACCGAAGGCCGGATGAAGGCCGTCTTCCTGTCCGTTTGCGGAGGTGAGACGTTCACGCTCGTTAAAAACCTGATTCGGCCTCGGACAATCCAGGAGCTCACGTATGCAGAGCTCAAGGCCGCTTTGAAGGAACATTGCAACCCATCTCCTTCAGTCATCCTGTGTCGGTTTAATTTTTACATGTGCAGACAGCAGCAAGGTCAGTCGATCGCAGACTTCATTGCACACCTCAAAAAACTGTCACATCTGTGTGAGTTTGGGGACACGATCGATGACATGCTTCGTGATTTGCTGGTGGTTGGCATGTCCGATGACCGCACTCGTAGACGCCTGCTTGCTGAGAGAAGACTGACGTTCCAAAATGCCAGAGACACCGCCATTTCCATGGAAAGTGCTGAACGCAACGCTACAAGCATCGGTGCCACTCGCTCATCTGGTACCAGCCCTGCTGTGAATCGGTTGGATCATGTTCAGCCACAACGTTGGAACAAGGCTCCTCGTCAGAAGCCAGTGCAGTCTCAAACCCACAACAACTGTTTTCGGTGCAACGGAAAGCACCCTCCGGAGACGTGTCGGTTCAAAGATGCCACCTGCCATTTCTGTTCGAAAACTGGCCATATTGCTCCAGCTTGCATCACTCGCAAATCCGGAAAAGGAAAAGCTGCTGACAAGATTCATCAGTTTATCGGTTCGGAGGAACCCGAGCTTGACCAGGTGAGCTCTGTTTCCGACAACTCAGAATCGTATGACCTGCTTCATATTGATTCTCACCATAGGCGGGACCCTCTTCTTGCCAATGTTGTCGTCAACAATCGACCATTGCAAATGGAGGTCGACACTGGTGCGGCCGTCTCGCTCATCAGCCATGCTGTTTTCACAAACCTGTGGAGTGATGCTGACCGACCCCATCTGAAACCTACTACCTATGGACTCTCCACCTATACAGGTGAGAAGATTGTTCCCTGCGGTACATGTGATGTCACGGTGGGCTACGATAACCGTGAGTTTCACCTACCCCTGATCGTCATTCCTGGAAAGGGCCCTTCCTTACTCGGCAGGAACTGGTTGAGCATAATTCAACTGAAGTGGGAAAGCATTCATCAACTCCGGGCAGCCAACGTTTCTCCTACCGCAGCATACACACTCAAAAATGTGCTGGATACGTACCCGGATGTCTTCAAGGATGAGCTTGGAACCTTGAAAGGACATACGGCTAAACTCAGGGTTGACCGGGATGCCAATCCTATATTTTGCAGGGCTCACCCAGTCCCTTTCGCCCTGCGTGAGCGGATTGACAAGGAACTGGATCATCTTGAAAATCTGGGGATCATCGAGCAAATCCAGTATGCCGAATGGGCGGCGCCCATCGTTCCGGTCATAAAATCGGACCAGTCCATCCGCATATGTGGAGATTATAAAATGACCGTGAACAGGTGTTCTTCATTGGATAAATATCCAATCCCGAGGATCGAAGACCTCTATGCTCGTCTCACGGGAGGCAAGACTTTTACGAAACTCGATCTCAAATCCGCCTATCTACAGCTCTGCTTGGACGAGAATTCGAAACAGTATCTTACCATCAACACGCATCGTGGGTTGTATAGGTACCACCGACTTAGTTTTGGAGTGAAATCTGCACCTGGAATTTATCAGCGTGTCATGGACAGTTTGTTTGCCGCCGAACGCAACGTCGTTTGTTACCAGGATGATATTCTGGTTACTGGTCGTACGGACGCGGAACATCTACAGAACCTGGAGAGAGTTCTGAAGAAGATTTCGGACTCCGGCCTACGTTTGCGTCGAGACAAGTGCAAGTTTATGGTGCCATCAGTCACGTACCTGGGTCATACGATTGATGCCGAGGGTCTACACCCGACAGATGAGAAAGTCCGAGCTATCAAGGATGCTCCTTCTCCACGAGATGTGACCGAATTGAAGTCATACCTCGGTTTGCTTCAGTTCTATGGTCGTTACATCCCGAATGTGACTGACGTTTTGGGCCCCCTTTATCGGCTTTTGAGGAAAGGAGTCTCCTGGAGCTGGGGGTCTACTGAACAATCAGCATTCCAGACCTCTAAGGATCTGCTCAAATCGTCCAATGTTCTCGTTCATTTTGATCCAGAGAAGGATCTTGTGCTGACATGCGATGCCTGTCGGTATGGAGTGGGGAGTGTATTATCGCACGTGATGCCTGATGGTACGGAAAGACCGGTTGCATTTGCATCCAGAACGTTGTCCCCGGCAGAGAAAAACTATTCCCAACTTGACAAGGAAGGATTGGGAATCGTTTTCGGCGTCGGCAAATTTCGCCAGTACCTTCTTGGACATCATTTCACGATTCGCACTGATCACAAGCCGCTGATCAGTCTGTTTGGTCCAACTAAGGCGACATCTGACACACTACCGCCCAGGATCATCCGCTGGTCCCTGTTTCTCGCTGCTTATGACTACACCATATGTTATAAGCCCGGTTCGTCTATCACAAATGCAGATGCCATGAGTCGGTTACCCCTTCCAGAATCCGTTGATGATTCGCCTACACCAGGATCCATTATCGCACTGATGGATCATCTGGAAGATTGTGCTGTCGATTCCGGCCAGATCCATACTCATACTCGACGAGACCCTGTTCTGTCCAGAACTGTCCAGGCTGTACAGCTTGGATGGCATTTGCTACCTGAGGGTGACCCAGATTTTGCGGCTTTTAAAGCACGTAAAACCGAACTCAGCGTGGAAAATGGTTGCCTACTCTGGGGATGTCGTGTCGTGATCCCGAAAAATCTGCGTTCCAGGGTCATGGATGAAATCCATGACTGTCACCCCGGGATTGTGAAGATGAAGTCACTCGCCAGAAACTATGTGTGGTGGCCGAATCTTGATGCTGATATCGAACATCATGTTCGACATTGTTACCCCTGCCAGAGCACCCGGAATACACCTGCGAAAGCGCCACTGCATCCCTGGGAATGGCCCAGCGAACCGTGGCATCGCCTACATCTCGATTATGCCGGGCCTATTAACGGCAGCATGATTCTAATAATTACGGACGCGCACACAAAATGGATTGATGCCTATGTGACGCGTGGTACTACGTCAGCCATTGTCATCGAAAGACTCAGACGCTGTTTCGCCACTCATGGTCTGCCCAGGATGATCGTGAGTGATAACGGTTCGTGTTTTTCCAGTACCGAGTTTGCCAAGTTCACACGTCGGAACGGCATCAAACATAAGTTTGTCAGCCCACATCACCAGGCTTCAAATGGCTTGGCCGAACGATCCGTGGGAATCATCAAATCCGGATTGCAGAAACTTCAGGAGGGAACCCTGGAAACAAAGCTGTCTCGTCTCCTGTTCAAATACCGCATCACGCCACAATCAACAACCGGTGCAGCTCCGTCTGAGTTATTGATGAAACGACACTTGAGATCGACACTTGACAATCTCAAACCAGACATATCATCAAATGTTTATCAGAGCCAGCTTAATCAAAAGTTGGTGCACGATAAGACGTCCAACAGTCGATGTATCAACATTGGAGATCCAGTGTTTGCCCGAAATTTTGGTGCAGGTGCGACGTGGCTACCGGGAGACATCATCGAGAAGCCAGGTCCACTGTCCAGTGTGATTCGCCTGCAGGACGGCCGCGAAATTCGTCGACATCAGGACCACATAACCTACCGTCACTGTGAGTCGATGGAGCCTGTAGCATCATCACAGTCAGGACAACAGTTCGACCCGCCACTGCCGGAGATCGTCGTGGCCGCTCCAGCCGGCTCGGATGCCCCGAAAACCTCTGCAAACGCTACACCCTTTGTGGCGACCAAAGGAATCACCTCGGACTCTGTATCCACTGGTACACCGCCACCCAAAGGAATCACCTCGGACTCTGTATCCACTGGTACACCGCGACGCTCAATGCGTGAGAGAAAAGCACCCGACCGGTTGAATCTTTGAAGATGTTTTTTTTTTCACGTTGACACATGTTCTATTTTCACGTATTTTCATTATTCTCATAACCGTTTGCACACATATTTTCACATGTTTTGGAAATGTTGCTTTTGAAATGTCAATTCTGGAAATCTAGCACGTATTGCTCTTGGTAATTTTGGACTTAAAGGGGAGGATGTCATGTATGAAGTGCAAATATTCACCGTTGTATCCCTACACCGGGACCGGGTTGTATCCCTACGCCAGAGCTCGGATGGCGCTGCTGTGAATCGGGCCTTGATCGGCAGAGTGAATAAACGCGTACGACAATTGATCGCAGTTTGTCGAGATACTTTACACTTTATGACCCATTCAATACTTTAGACACCTTCAGATACCTTCAGCCTTTCGATCTTTTATACCCTTTAGACCTTTACACCCCTTAAATCACTTCAGCCAACTCAGACCTTCACACCATTTAGACCCCTTACACCTTTCAGAAATATTAGACAGCTTGGACCCTTGACCATGAAGTGCTTTACACCACCTAGACCTTTTTTGATTACAAATAAATTACAAATAAATAATATCACCAATATTACAAATAAATTTTAACAAAAAGAAATGTATGTATTATGATTGGTGTAAATCATGACAACAGCAACTCAGGTACAGTAATTATCCTCAGTTAAAACAAGCCCGTGCCTCTGTAATGACTCATGGTGAGGTGAGCATGACGAGCCAATCCACGCTCATAAATAAACAAGCATTCTGAGTATTGCGTTGCAATACATGTCCCCTACCGGCAGTCTGTCGTCCGGAAAACTGTTGGGGAAATTACCATGGGTCATTTACTCACAGGTTCTGAATCGTTCCCAATCGCTAATTACCTCAGGACGGGCTCACCTGTGATTCGCACTCGTTACTTCGATTTATACACCTTGCAGACAGGTCAGCAGAAGCACGATAAAATAAGTTGTTCATAAAGAACCTTTCGAGTCGCTAAATATCAGTAATTTATTATATTTTCCAGTTCACGATCAATGATCGATGTGTATATATATATGTTGTTCGGCATGGCTCCGCCCCTCCCCAAAGTGCATGCTGTGCCGTGCTTTTGACTTTCGCAGACGAGGCTGAGGGCACATGGTGCGGCTAGAGGAGAACTCTAGAATAAACAAGAGATATGCATTTTTAAAATATTTTCGTTTAATTAACGATATCAGCCAAACCACGTGCCCTATCGCAAATTCCAAAAAGACATTTTAGTATACTGACATGCTGAACAGATCTGTGAAGTTTCCCTTCAATTGGATCAAAAATGAGGTAGCGGCTCGGTTTTAAAGGTTCATGCTTAAAAACGTCATAACTCTAAAACCATGTGACGCATGACGTCATGCTCACTGACTTTTTTGTTCATCATGGGTATGCGATTCTGCCTGCAAAGTTTGGCCTCGATCTGTTCAGCCGTTGCAGAGAAAAGGGGGTTTTCGCGTTTTCACGAAAAACAATATGGCAGCCGAACCACGTGACCTGTGGCGTCATAATTACCATTAAAATATTGTACAGACCGAGTCCCCCCTAAGGTGAAAATTTTATCTCAATCGGTCCTATTATTGCAGAGAAAATCTTTTTTAAAGGAAATTAAAACTTAAAAAGGCACTGAGTTAAGGATCATCAGAATTATCAGAATTCCCAAAGTTCAAAGTGCCATAACTTTGTCAAAAATGATCGAAACGTCGTGAAGTTCGAACTCGATCTGTAACTTATCAAAAGGAAACCATGTGCCAAGTTTGAAATCATCAGCATTAAGAGTTTAGAAAAAAAGTCCGGAAAACTGTTCTTTGCGTGACAGACTGACGGACGGACAGACTGACAGACGGAGGGACGGCGTACAAACCTATAGTTCCCTCCGGTGTACACCGGTAGAGGACTAATAAAACGAACATCGAATGCAATACGTCACCAAGAGGTGCTTCATTATGGAGCACAACATCTTTCTGAGAGGAAGTTAAATTAATCTGCTGTCCTACCCTCATCGGATATCAATGATACCCTGGTATTTTTACAAGAGTATCGTTCTACAATGCCTACTGTCACCAAACTCCAAAATATTTGTGTACATTCAGTGTAATGTTGATGACCTTGATTCAAAAACACATCTTCTTCTTCCAACAACAATGCCACTCATTTTGAACCTCAATCAGCACATCAGATGGTTCATTCACTGCTTAATTTTATTCTGTTTTTAGCTTTATTTATATTGGGAAAATGCATTTTCCACAACTCAGGAATTACCCTGTTCACTATCTCCAAGCAGGTAGTGGGTGTTTGTGTAGCTGATGAACTTCATCTGCATATTAATGGCAATAGGATTTCGACTTGCGACCACGAGGCGTTTCGTTCCCAGCCCTTCTGTCTGCACATCTTCAACCTCCATAGCCGTGTTCAGGGTTCCATGCTCACAACGCAGGGTCACCTGAAAGAGAACAGAAAAATGGTGTCCTGTTATCAGACAATGTTATTCTTTTTGTTGAAGTGCATTTATTATTATGATTTTTTTCCCCCTTTTTTTTCTTTTGTATACAACATCGAGGCTCGTGTCAGAGCTAACATTATTCACAAAGAAACAAACGGACACATAAAACATATTGTAACGGGTTTGAGAAGGGTAACAATTTTGAGAAAGTGTAACGAATGTGAAAAGTATGGTTTTGTTGTGTGTAACTGACCCTCGTAATGTAAAGAATGGTCGCAGCTCGTCCTCTTAGTTAATTCCATAAACCTACACACAGGACACGATATATCCTTTTAAATAGTTAGTCCCTTATTCTCTGTGTAGGCTAAGGATGTGTTTCCCACTAGTTTGACTCTTCATTGCACCGAATTAAATAAGAGTAGGCCCTCCGACGCCTCATGGCAGCTTCCAAGTGCCAGGTTTGCACTTTGCTGCAATTGGCTCTTTAGGCACTTTGCTGCATTTTCAGCTGCCGTCCACTTTGCTGCATTTGACTCCATTACGCACGAGGTAACGCCGAAGAAGAAAGGCGGGTCTCCACCTCGTCATAGAGGGGAGGAGTAAGGCGGCCCCACTCATCCAACCCAGAATGAGGGGTTTGGCTTGAGAGGGCGGAGAGAGAACGTTTGGGGGGAGGTTCACAAAGGGTGAAGGGCGGGGCCTATATAACCCGCCGCGGGACGCTCCCAGAAGAGATGAGCTTTTACGAGATGAGCTTTTACGGAGATGGGTCCAGGAGATGCGCTGGAGACGAGCAGGTGTGACCGAGCCGCCGTGAAACGTGCCGTGCTGCAGGAAAAGCGGACCGGGGCAACGCAAGGAGTGCACGAGGCAGCAGTACAGAGAAAGGAACTTCGCCGCGCCGTTTGGGACCAAAGCTCGGCTTCTTGACGGCAGTGCCTTCTGGCCTGACCGTGTCCAGTACCCGATGAACCTTCCGTGCCTCTAAAAAGCCACCCATCTCCAAGCCATTCCTTCCGACCTGCATTTCCCCGTGTAAGTGTGATCGTCCGTCTGTCTTTAACGTTGTCCTGGGGTTTAGTAATTAAGCTTGTATAGGTAAGCTAAAGATTTCACTGTGTGTCTGCTCCTTCCATTTTCTGTATATAACCAACTGCTCTCTTTGCTTTGGCTTGTGTAAATAATTAATAAAACCTGTTATTCCTCCGTACGTCTTCTTCTTCTTCCTCTTTACATTCGGTCGCTTTAGAGGTTTCCAAATTGAATAGCTGTGGCACGAAACGGCCAACGTCTGGGTGAATCGGGTGAATCGGGTGAATCGGGGAAACTGTTAGGTCGCGGTGCCTTCGCTCGGCAAACAACATCCTTAACCGCGTACCGTAACAATTGGTGTCAGAAGTGTCGGATTCGGACCCGAAGCGCGCGTAACGCACTCAAAATTACAAGCTGCTGAAATTGTTTTAAAGAGAAAAAAAAAAAAACCCGAATTTTGAAATCGCGCCATGGTTGGTCAAGGCGACGGGATGTCGGTGGGAGAGATAGACGGGGTAGAATCGACCCAGGACCTCGGGGAAATGTATGTGGAAAAGGGCAATGAGGAGGTGGTTGAGGGGGTATCAGGCGCACAAAATGGCGCTCTCGCGCACGAGGTTACGGGCGCGCAAAATGGCGCCTCGCACATGGCCACGGCGACCGCACCCGCGACCGTAGCAGCGCCGCTGGTGGATTCGAACCTTTTTTTCCTGCAAATGGGGGCCCTTATGGACAAAATGAGGGACGAAGCGAGGGCTAATAGTGAAAAAATGGAAAACAGAATGATGGGGGCCCTTATGGACAAAATGAGGGACAAAGCGAGGGCTCAGAGTGAGCAATTGGGGGTAATGAGGGACGAAGCGAGGGGTACCGGTGAGGGGTTAGACAATAATTTTAAGGGATTAGACAAGAAATTTGAGGGATTAGACAAGAAATTTGAGGGGTTAGACAATGGGATAGAAGGGGTGAAACATGGGTTAACAGGGGTGGAAAATAGAATGGCTGCCCAGGAGAATCAGATAGAGGGGGTGAAAAATGGGTAAATGGGGTTAGAAAATAGGATGGAAGGCAAATTGCGGGAAATAGGGGAGCAA
This sequence comes from Myxine glutinosa, assembly GCF_964187855.1. Taxonomy (NCBI): domain Eukaryota; kingdom Metazoa; phylum Chordata; class Myxini; order Myxiniformes; family Myxinidae; genus Myxine; species Myxine glutinosa. The sequence continues at coordinate 124,141,067 of NC_136266.1, read as the reverse complement.
TCCGCCCGAGAAATTAAACAAATGGGAGAGCAGATAGAGGAGGTGAAAATCGGGGTAGAAACCAAACTGGATGCTCAGAGGGATGAATTGGGACAGATGAGGGTGGCATATACAAAAGAGAGGGAGGAGATGAAGGAGGAGATACGACGAGGTGTAAGTGAGGAGGTCTCGGGGGTACGCGAGGAGGTAAAGCGAGGTGAAAAGCGTATGGAGAAAGAGGTGAGGAATAATACAGCGAGGTTACAAGGGGGAATAGAGGACCTGACGGAGGAGGTGGAACAGCTGACGGTGGGACAGACGGAGTTAGTGGAGCAGGTTCAAAGGAACACTGCGGTACTAGGAGGGTTAAAAGCGACACAAAACGACATTTAAAATGACTTGATAGCGACACAGAGGCAATGTCAGATGGTACGTGAGGGACTGACAATGAGGTTGGACGAGGTGACAGAGATAATGGAGACGAAGGACCGGCAGGTAAGGATGCACATAGAGACGGTCACGGTAGCCTTAGAGGACGAAATTGAGGAGACGCACCGGGAAATAAAAGAGGTGAAGCAAAAGTTAAAGGAGGTGTTAGAGGGGGTGAGTGAAATTAAGAAGAGATGCACAGAAACTAAAAGAGAAATACAGGAGGAGGTGATGGAATATGTACAAGGTCGGTGCTCAAATCGTGATGATGTGCTCGCTAACCAAATAAAGAGTTTGCAGGTGGCGAAGGAGGTGCGGAGACGAGGTGCCAAGGTGAGTGGCGATATATTCGGCAATGTATATGATGTGAGGGGAGCTTCAGTCGGCTTGGGGGTTGTTGTGGACCCGGGTGTTCGTGAGAGGCCGTTGGTGAAGTGTGCGACAGGTACGGTGTGCGAAAGAGGAGGTGTGCGAGAATGTCCGACTCTGGGGTGTGTGAGGAAAAGGTGCGCGCCGAGGAGTGAGTGTGCTGTCGAGAGTGAGTCGGTAGTAGCGTGTGTGCGAGGGAGCACATGGAAGCGCGTAGTGAGGAGTGTTACAGAGGATGTAACGGGAGAGTGTGCGCAAAAGGATGCGCGAGAAAGGTGTGTAACGGATGGGTGCATGGGGAAAGAGTGCGCTGTCAAGAGTGAGGGAGAATGCATGCCTGTGTTGAGTGTTACAGAGGGTGTAACGGGAGAGTGTGCGCAAGAGTGTGCGCGAGAAAGGTGTGTAACGGACAGGTGCATGAGGAAAGAGTGCGCTGTCAAGAGTAAGGGTGAGAGCGCTGTCAAGAGTGGTGGTGAAAGTAGTGAGAGTGACACGGAGCATGAGTTGGTTGTGACAGGTGAGAGAGGATGTACACCTGGAATGGAAGGATGCACACCTGGAATGGTAGAGCGTGTGTGGGAATGCACACTTGAGTTGGTAGTGAGGCACGTGGTTGGGTGTGCGAGTGAGAGCACACCTGTGGTTGTCACAGAGGAGGTGACCGAGGAGGTGGCGCGAAGAGGTGTGTTGTGTTGGTGAGGTGTGCGAACGACGAGTGTGTGCAAAGGTGTTCGGTGGTCAGGTGTGTGACCAAGTCTGTGAGCGGAATGAGTGTACCTGGGTGTGTAAGAGAAGGTGCAATGACGAGGAGCAAGGGAACAGCTGGATGTATGAGCAAGGAACGGGCTGCGGGGTGTAAGCATGCAGGTGAGGCATCGACGGTAACCGGGTTAGCGGTTAGAACGACATTTAGCCGAATCAGGCCCTCGGTGCGCGTCGGGCAGCTTCGCGTGCCGCGAGGACCAGCGGGGATCCGAACCACGGTGGTTCCGAAAGAACCGCCGTACGCGATCCATGCTGGGCCTCGCTTTGAACGGCCGTGTCCGTGCTCCACTAGGCGGAGCGGGCAGCCCGATAGGAAGGGTCGTCATGGCGACCCCCTTTTGTTGAGGCGTTCCGGCAGGTCGAGATCGGGCCATGGGATGGCTCCGTGCCGAGGTGGTGCGTGGGATCTCGGCCCGGGTAAGCGTCCTTCCCTGCACCGAGTGCCGGACGCATCCAGCCGCCGGCACCAAACAACCCGCATTCATTGCTCGGCTTTACAAAGCCGAGCTCTGGAAGTGAATTGGCGCACCGAGAGGCACTAGTGAGTGCACTGTGATGATGGTGGTAGTGATAGTGATTTGATACGAAATTTAGAATAGGGAGTAGAATTGGCAGTAATTTTTTTTAATTTTTGATTTGTGGAAATTGGACGAGCAAAATTTATAGTGAGAGATGCCCCATGTGATGGGATGGCCAATCCACCATCCCTCACATCGGGGGCAAAGGAGCACTAGTTTATGGGGTTTATGGCAGTGTAAGCTCGCCGAGGGAGGGTTAGGATATATCGTGTGTAGGGACCTAGAAGATGACCTTAGGTAACGTTAAGGTTAGGTAGTGACAATGATACCTGTAGTGGGGACGCAGGTAGATTAGTGTGGATGATAATGACGTGGTATGTGCTTAGTTTAAAGGGAAGACGGGGAGCACTAAGTTAGCAGGGCAACAGGTAGTTTAGATGATGCCGTGTGAGTGTTGGAAGTGTATTCAGAAGTGAATTGTGAAAAGTGTGTAAGGAACAGGTGTGATTGCTCAGGTGTGCAACTGAACAGGTGTGTGGAGCAGTGTATGAGTGAGTGAAGGTGATGGGTGTTGTGTTGACCAAATGGTCCAGGAAGGAAGGAGGGTGCAGGTGGCACCAGGTATGATTGCACAGGTGTGCAACTACAGGTGAATGGAGAACAGGTGTATGGAATAAATGGTATGGAATTTATGGAGTATTGGAATGGATGGTCGTGGAGTGAGTATGGTGGAAACTATGGAGTGGAGTGGATGGTGCGAAGTTGTGAATGGGGGAAGGATGGACCCCCATCACGAATACCCGGGGAGGGTAGTGCAAGTGTTAGGTAGAGGGTACAGGTAAATTGTGGTTGGATATTGGCATCTGTGGTGCGTGGTGGAAGAATGGTATTTGGATGGGTGCATTAGTGTTGTGGAAATGGCTGGGCGTGTAGCCTGTTAGTGTGTGTAGTTGGTTTGGGCACTCCACCACTGTGAGGATGTCGGCCAGGTGAGGCCGCAGGTGGGCTCTGGGAGCCGGTAGTTGTGGATGGGGCCCGAGGATCCGGAGGACGGACCCGGGTAGCCTAGTGCCAGAGGGCACCGAGGGGTGACAGAGCCAGGAGGGGCCTTCTTCAGTTAGTTAGGTTAGGGTGAGGAGCTAGGTAAGCTCGGGTGGCAACTGCAGTGGTGGAGGTGTGCAGGTGGGTAGACCTGCTGGGAGAGCTACACGTCTCAGCCCAGAAATTGTGCAAGGGCACCGGGAGATGAATCGGGGGAGTGAGACCCCAAATTGAGAAGCACCACAGTTTGGGCAATGGGAATTGGTTTTCAGAACCCATAGTGTAAGTTGGCCAATGGATTGGCAGGGAAAGACCCCGGGTAGTGTAAAGTGTGTTAATGTCATTTAGAAAGTAGTTAGGATGAAAATCTCCTTGCACCATCTGCATCCACTCACCTGAGGTGACAGGTACTCCACACCATGCCAGGTGGTTTTTATTATTTTTATTGATGCAAATGTTTGGAATGTGAGACGCATCATGACGTGGGTGTGACATTGTGCATTGATGTTCCAACTTTTCCTCCTTATGAGGGTTGATGATGAATTGGGTGATGGCAAATTTTGGATAGAGGGATTGTGGAGACGAATTTGGTGTAAGGAAAATATGGGGAAGATGTGACGGTAGCGTCGGATTTGTAAAGGTGTAGATTTTGTAAATATGGGGTAAGAGCAAGGGTAGAGTAGGTGACAGGGAGGGTGACGTACGGTAGGGATGAGCTTTCTCACTTCGCCCTCCATACGCACTTCGCCTTGCATTGCCTTGTTTGATGTGTACCCTTGTGACCTTACCCCTCGCTCATCTGTCTTCCCCCCCCCTTTTGTCTCCCACCTGAGGACTGTGCGCCACTGGGTGTTGAGGGGAGCGTGCGGAGGTCGTCTTGTGTGCCAGGACCCTCTCAACCAGCATGCATTGCATTGATGTACCACTTTATGGACCGCTGTTCTGCGGCCGAGTACCACTTGATGGACCCCAGGTTCTGGGGCAGGGCACCACTGTTAGAGACCGGCCATAGTGGCCAGGGAATCTTGCTTGCGGACCTCGGTAAGGTGGCACCTATGCCAAACAGGTGGACCACCCTTAGTTGGCCCCTGTGGCCCTAAATAAAAATGGACACGGTTTGTGCTTTTTATATTTCCAAGTAGGCCGCATGAAGCAAGAAGACATCGGGAAGAACATTGGCTCAGCAGAGAAGAAGAAGACCACCACCAGTTGTTTTTTTTGTGTGTTTATTACAAACAGTAATGACTGTGCACTGGTTGGTGCTTTTGGGTGCTTTGGTGTTATTGGTACTGGTGCATCGATGCAATGCGTGCTGTCTCCTCCCTCCCAACAGGAATTTCCTTCTTTTTGTTTCCCTAAAAAGAAAAAAAAACACAGGTCCTGGGTTGCGTTGTAAATAAGAAATAATGTCACTGTAAATAATGCTCCCCACCGTAAATGTATAGCTTGAAAACAATTCCGTAATTCGGTTATCCTGTGGGCGCAAATCTGTTAGGCAGGGTGCAATGCAGCAGGGGGACATATTTATTTGTGTTTTAAGATTGTCACACAGGGTCAGGTTAATTGTAGAGGGAATTACACCTACGTGTCACACTAAGTTAAAGTTTTGTAGGCCCGAGCACGGGCCTGAAGAAAGGAGGGTGCAGTGTAACGGATTTGAGAAGGGTAACAATTTTGAGAAAGTGTAACGAATGTGAAAAGTATGGTTTTGTTGTGTGTAACTGACCCTCGTAATGTAAAGAATGGTCGCAGCTCATCCTCTTAGTTAATTCCATAAACCTACACACAGGACACGATATATCCTTTTAAATAGTTAGTCCCTTATTCTCTGTGTAGGCTAAGGATGTGTTTCCCACTAGTTTGACTCTTCATTGCACCGAATTAAATAAGAGTAGGCCCTCCGACGCCCCATGCCAGCTTCCAAGTGCCAGGTTTGCACTTTGCTGCAATTGGCTCTTTAGGCACTTTGCTGCATTTTCAGCTGCCGTCCACTTTGCTGCATTTGACTCCATTACGCACGAGGTAACGCCGAAGAAGAAAGGCGGGTCTCCACCTCCTCATAGAGGGGAGGAGTAAGGCGGCCCCGCTCATCCAACCCAGAACGAGGGGTTTGGCTTGAGAGGGCGGAGAGAGAACGTTTGGGGGGAGGTTCGCAAAGGGTGAAGGGCGGGGCCTATATAACCCGCCGCGGGACGCTCCCAGAAGAGATTAGCTTTTACGAGATGAGCTTTTATGGAGATGGGTCCAGGAGATGCGCTGGAGACGAGCAGGTGTGACCGAGCCGCCGTGAAACGTGCCGCGCTGCAGGAAAAGCGGACCGGGGCAACGCAAGGAGCGCACGAGGCAGCAGTACAGAGAAAGGAACTTCGCCCGCGCCGTTTGGGACCAAAGCTCGGCTTCTTGACGGCGGTGCCTTCTGGCCCGACCATGCCCAGTACCCGCTGAACCTTCCGTGCCTCTAAAAAGCCACCCATCTCCAAGCCATTCCTTCCGACCTGCATTTCCCCGTGTAAGTGTGATCGTCCGTCTGTCTTTAACGTTGTCCTGGGGTTTAGTAATTAAGCTTGTATAGGTAAGCTAAAGATTTCACTGTGTGTCTGCTCCTTCCATTTTCTGTATATAACCAACTGCTCTCTTTGCTTTGGCTTGTGTAAATAATTAATAAAACCTGTTATTCCTCCGTACGTCTTCTTCTTCTTCCTCTTTACATTCGGTCGCTTTAGAGGTTTCCAAATTGAATAGCTGTGGCGCGATACGGCCAACGTCTGGGTGAATCGGGTGAATCGGGTGAATCGGGGAAACTGTTAGGTCGCGGTGCCTTCGCTCGGCAAACAACATCCTTAACCGCGTACCATAACAATATAACAAAGGAAACGGGACACAAGATTGGGAGAGAGAGGTGTGGAAGTGGCATTAATTATTTGCGTACTTAATTTGTGAACTGAGTGACTTTCTTGAGCCTCAACCGCTTGCTGCAAACACTTGAGTTTTAATTGTTTGGTTAAGCTTCATTAATATATTGTTGCGCTTTTGCCATAATGGCAAACCCCCTATGGTTAATTGCATGACAACATGTAGCCTGCAGTAGTTAGTTATTTCTTATTGAATGTAAAGATTAGCCCTTTCCCTTTGTGTAATAATCAAGACCAAATATGCGTTGAGAGTGGGTAGGATTTCAAACCTTCGTGTGATTAAAGGAGCACATTTAGATGTGCAAGAAGGCGGGGCCAAAGGAGCAGGCCCACGTGACCAAGGCCGGATCGGGAACATCAGCAGCAAGTGACCGAGGGGGTGGTGAAACCTCCCCGAATGAAAGGGGGAAGGAAAACTGAAACCTTCCTGGGAGAAGGAAGGATTGAAGGCCAGCATGCGACCAACCTCAGCCAATGGGAGGCTGTGGAACATTTTGGGGGCATGGCCGGGTCTGCTAAAACACCCGTCCAGCGCATTTTCATTCTCTTGCTTTGGGATTTTGCTGTGCCACGACCTCCTGCTATGGACTCTCTTGCTTTTGGCTCCACCAGACAACACTGCTCTGCCCCTTGTGCTCTTCCCCGGACCCTCTTGCCTTTGTCCTTCGACGACGCCTCTTGCTTGTTCAACCTGCGCTGAAGTTTGTCCGTGCCGACTTCGAGGCGGCGGTTCGTCCTTCGTACCTGACCTCGTCCAGGCTGTACATGAGGACAGAACTGCACACACCACGTGGCCACTTTGGAGTCAGTCCCTGCGAAGCACCATCGGTACCAATAACCAGAGTGTTATTCCCTGAGTGAGTGTGAGAGTGTGAAGGCGCCAGTGGGGTTTATTATTTCGTAAGGAATTGATAAGCTGCATCTTTGTCTGTTTCTCTGTGCCTTCAAAATAAAAGGCTGTACATTTCGTTGTTACATTCCAACCTGTTCGGGTATGTCTTTTCTCCATTGCCTAGCATCATCCGAGACTGAATTTGGCGGTTTGAATCAGGTCCATAAATCACCTAAGGTAACGCCGCTTTCCACACCGTGCAAATCCGCTTGGCAGGCAATTGAATAAGGTGTGTGAAAGCGAGGGTTTTATCCCCGGTTTCTTCGGTCACATGTCTTGAAGGTATTTGGGATATTTGGACCAGCAAACTCTTCGGCGCGTGGCTGGGAGATTGGCGATCGGAATTGCTTAGCAATCCATCAATCACGAGTCTAGTCGCTCGCGGTCGGCGGCCTCAGTGGAACCGGAGTTCGTGGGTAAATGGGGCATAAACCCCCCTTAGTATGTCGATGAACCCGGCATCTGCAACAAAATTGGTGTCAGGAGTTTGGGATAGTTGGACCTGGAGTGCACTTTATGTATTGCGAAATTACGAGCATGTGGAAATTTAGTTTAAAACAAATTAAAAATCAAAATTAAATTCGGGTAATGGCTGGCCAAAACGAGCAGGTTCCGGTGGGTATAGAAAATGTAGAGCATGAGGATGAATTAATGGCTCAGGACACAAACAAACAGATTGACTTTGGAGTTAATCACGGCACCACAGGGAGTGAAGACAATGGCGGCGCTTCGCACGCGGGGCCAGTGGCGGAGGCCGAACCCGCAGTGAAAGCGGGTTTTATAAACATGCAGTTGTTCATGACTCAAATCATGGCATGCTTGGAAGAGTCAAGATGGGAAATGAAGAAAACGAGATGTTAAATGAACAAAATGGGTGATCGAATGGGTGATCAGATGGACACCATGAGGGAGGAATCAAGCTGCGGTATGAGGAGGGTGGGCGAGGCAGTCGCGGGTGTGCGTGACGAGGTAAAGTGGTGTGAGATGCGCGTCCAGCGAGAGCTGAAGGACAGCACGGCCAAACTGAATGAGGGATTAGAAGGATTGACGTGGGAGGTAGAAAAGCTGACGGTAGGACAACAGGAATGAAGGAAACAGGTGAGTAAGAATACCGATGTTATCGGGGAGTTAAAGTCAGCGCAGGAGGAATTAAAATGGGAAGTGGTAACAACCAAGAGGGAATGTAAAATGGTGCACGAGGGACTAACTTCGAGGGTGGATGACGTAATAGAGACTATGGGAACGAAGGAACGAGAAATTAGGACACAAATAGAGACGAAGAAGGGTAACCTTGGAAGGGGAGATTTCGGAGGCGCATCGGGAGATAATGGGGGTTAAGGAAAAAATGGCGGATATGGAGAATTATGTTCGTAATATTGAAAAGAGACGAAGTGAAACGGGAAATGAAATGCGGGAGGAATTGCAGGAATGTATGCAAGGTTGGTGCTCGCATCGTGATGAGGAACTTGCTAATCAAATAAAAAGATTACAGGTTAATGAAGAGAGCCTGACGAAGATGGGTCCCGAGGTGAGTGGCGATGATTTCGGGTCCCGAGGTGAGTGGCGATGATTTCGGGAATGTGTTTGGTGCGATCGGGTGTTCAGCTAGCCTGGGAGAAAGGCCAGACTCGGGAGTTCGTGCAGGGCCAAGTGTGAGGGGTAAGAATGGAACGGAGGGTGTGGAGAGAGTGTGCGCACTGGTGTGTGCGAGTAAGGAATGGGGTGCGAGGGGTAATCCGCCGTCTCAGGCATCGACACCGACCGGGATAAGGGTCAGTGGGATGAATAGGGGACGTGAGCCCCCGATGAGTGGTGCACCATGGGGACCGGAGGGGGTCGGTGCTGCGTCGGTCTCGCAAGGACCGGTGTGCGGGATTCGTGCTCCGGCATCCGCACGGTGTTGCTGGCGCCGTACCACGGCAAGAGCGATTGGCAGGGTTCGAGGGGAAATTCGGAGTTTCGGAGGAACGCCCCTCATCATTACCAGGTGAGGTTTTATACCCGTGTCCGGTTGGGTCATCGTGCGTGGGACCGCAGGGCCCCGCGCAGGGATGGACCCCGGCACCTGGGACCTCCAACTCCACCCCCCTCGGATCGCCAATGCCGGCCGAATAACACCCTATACAGGCGAGCAGGCACCCTCATGGATTACTTCGGCTTTAGAGGCCGAGGCATGACCGATTGCCTCCATGGATGGGGGCTCATAGTGTAGAAGACTGGGGGAGTATTGTACCCCCCATGTGGGGGTATGGTGGTGCGACCATTCTCCACGATGGGAGGCCCATGAGCACTAGTTTAGGGGGATAGCATTGTTAGGCCCATGGAGGAGCCAGCAATGGTTGCTCCATGGGGGCACCGAAGCACTAGCTGAGGGAGGGCTAGGATAATGATTAGGGATCTAGAGAGACCATAGGGACAGAGATTTAACTAGTAAACATGAACAGTAGTGGGGACATGGAGAGTTTAGTGGTTGTAAAAAAAAAAAAGGTGTGCATAGTTTAAAGGGGCGACGAGGGACGCACGAGTTATAGGGGAAATTAGTTAGATGAATGATGCAGTGTGTGAGTGTGAATTGAATTGGGTTGTGATGTGCAAATAATTGGTGTGAAAATAAATGGTGTGGAATACATGGTGTGGAATGCATGGTGCGAAGGATTGAATGGGGGGGTGTGGAACCCATTCACAGAGGCCCGGGTGGGTAGTTCAAAGTTAGATAGAGGGTGCAGGTAAATTACATGGATATTGACACCTGTGGTGCTGAATGTAGAAATTGTTTTTTTTTGTGAGGTGCATGAGACAGTGGAATGGCTTGGCGTGTGGCTTAATTGGTAGTAATAGTTATTGGGGCATTCCGTCACTGGTAGCTCATCACCCAGGTAAGGCCGCAGGTAGGCTCAGGGAGCCAATTAGGTTAGTGTGAGTGGGGCCCGAGGATCCAGGGAAGGGACTCGGGTTGCCCGAATGCCAAGGTGGGCATCAGGGGGTAAGCACCAGGGAGGGCCTTCCCAAGATAGAATAGGGTGAGAGCAGGCAAGCTTGGGAGGCAGCTCCAGTGAACGGAGGGGTGCAGGTCGGTAGACCTGCTGGTAGAGCCACACGACCCAGCCCCAAAATTGTGTGAGGGCACAGGTAGGAAATTTGTGGGGATAGACCCAAATTCGGAGGGCACCACAGTGTGGGCAATGTGAATTCGGGTTCTTAGAACCACATAGTTTAAAGAAGGCCGATTGGCAGGGTACAAATCCAGGGAGATTAAATGTGTAATGATGTTAGTGTAGTTAGGATTTTGTGAAGACCCCTTCGCACCATCCACAACCATCCACAAGGTGATGGATTTCACACCACGGGACTCAATGTTTGATTGGTAAGATGCATCACGACGTGAGTACGAAACATTGTGTGTTCATTCTGCCTTGCCTTCCTGAGAGAACCTAGGGGGAGTAGGCGACAAATTTGGAATAAAGAGTGGACGTGGGAGACAAGACATAGAGATGAATTGTAAATACAAGGAGGGCTATGGTTGTGTAGTTAACGGTGGGGGCACGTACGCGTAGGGCCAGGCTCGAGTTGACTCTACCGGCGTTCCTCTCACCCGCTTGTCATACCTGTATTTTGCGTTGCCACCATGTCCTTTACTTTTTTTTGCCCGTTGCGTCTTCCCTTCCTTCCCGATCCAGGACCATCAAGAAGACTAACCTTGCTGTCGCAGCATCTTGCTGCCAAACATCCATCCATCCATCACCTTATGGACCACTGGCTTTGTGGCCACACCCATCACCATTGTTACACCTCCTGGCTGCCCCATCATTTTGCTACATGGACCACATGTTGGGTGGCACTGATGTTACACATGGATCACCTGTTGAGTGGCATTGACGCCACACATTTGGACCACTTGTCAAGTGGCCCCACTCACGAAATAAAAAAAGTGATCCATGTGTGCAATTATGAAGATTTAGATGGCCCTGATCTTGAAATGTCCTGCATGCCGGTCAGGGCCAGCCGGTTTTTGTTAGCCCGCCTACCAAGGCAAGAAGCCAGAAGATGACGCCAGCAAAAAAGGTCTCCAAGTTTTATTCCTCAAGTCCAGGTCCTGGGTCATAGTTTTTGGTAAATAAATGGTGTTTTAGTGTAAAATGTAAAAATGTTGCCCACCGGTTATGTGTTTAGTTTCAAAATTGCGGCAATACGTGAACAGTATAAGGTTGTGGGTGTGAATCTGTTGGGTAGTTTCTCAACGCATTAGGAGGGACATATTTAGTTTTAAAATGTACATTTAAATGTTTAACAAAAAAATAAAAGAGATGTCGCACACATTGGGATTAGACTTTAAAATGTTAGGGGAATCACATCTATGTGTCACACTAATAGTAATGTTTAAATGAATGCTAGCTCACCCCAGCCGCTCCATGTGGATGACTCTGGTCGAGTCTCGGTGAGAGGAGGGGTTAGTGTTGCGGTTTTGCGATAAATGCAAACCCCCTATTGTTAATTGCACGACAACATGTAGCCTGCAGTAGTTATTTCTTGTTGAATGTAAAGATTAGCCCTTCCCTTTGTGTAATAATCAAGACCAAATATGCGTTGAGAGTAGGTAGGATTTCAAACCTTCGTGTGATTAAAGGAGAACATTTAGATGTGCAAAGAGGTGGGGCAAAAGGAACAGGCCCACGTGACCAAGGACGGTTCGGGAACACCACCAGCAAGCATGCGACCAACCTCAGCCAATGGGAGGCTGTGGAACATTTTCGGGGCGTGGGCGGGTCTGATAAAACCCCCGTCCAGCGCATTTCCATTCTCTTGCTTTGGGATTTTGCTGCGCCACGACCTCCTGCTCTGGACTCTCTTGCGTTTGGCTCCACAAGACGACACTGCTCTGCCCTTTGTGATCTTGCCCGGACCCTTTTGCCTTTGTCCTTCGACGACGCCTCTTGCTTGTTCAACCTGCGCTGAAGTTCGTCCGTGCCGACTTTGAGGCGGCGGTTCGTCCTTTGGACCTGACCTCATCCAGGCTGCACGTCCGGATCGAGGATCGAACTGCGCACACCAGACCACGTGGCCACTTTGGAGTCGGTCCCTGTGAAGCACCATCGGTACCAATAACCAGAGTGTTATTCCCTGAGTGAGTGTAAGAGTGTGAAGGCGCCAGTGGAGTTTATTATTAGGTAAGGAATTGATAAGCTGCATCTTTGTCTGTTTCTCTGTGCCTTCAAAATAAAAAGCTGTACATTTCGTTGTTACATTCCAACCTGTTCGGATACGTCTTTTCTCCATTGGCATAGCATCATCCGAGACCGAATTTGGCAGTTTGAATCAGGTCCACAAATCACGTAAGGTAATGCCGCTTTCCACACCGTGCAAATCCGCTCGGCACGCAATTGAATAAGGTGTGTGAAAGCGACGGTTCTATCCCCGGTTTCTTCGGTCACGTGTCTTGAAGGTATTTGGGATATTTGGACCGGCAAACTCTTCGGCATGTGGCTGGGAGATTGGCGATCAAAATTGCTTAGCAATCCGTCAATCACTAGTCTAGTCGCTCGTGGTCGGCAGCCTCAGTGGAACCGGAGTTCGTGGGGAAACGGGGCATAACCCCCCCCCGCCCCCCCTTAGTACGTCAATGAACCCAGCATCCGCAACAATATGTAGATCAGCATAAATTGTTTCTTTATAAGGCCCACCAAATATAAAGCACATAAACCCCCCCCCCTTAGTACGTCAACGAACCCGGCATTCGCAACAATATGTAGATCAGCATAAATTGTTTCTTTATAAGGCCCACCAAATATAAACATTTCTTTTACTGAGAGGTTTGGACTGAAAGTCGTAAATCAGGCTGCGTCTGCAGGCAAACTTGTTTCCAGGGCAACCTGCCTGCACGTGTTGTGAGCTCCCTTATCAGCTTTGCAATTAGAGACAAGTACTAAAGAATAAGTTTTCTTCCAATCAATATCTGTATAACAAATAAATGTACTATTTATATAATACATATACAGACTTGGCATTTAATATGGAATTTTTTTTTTTTCTTGACTTGGGTTTACTTTCTTAACTCAGTATATCAATCTGGTGAGTTTCTTTTACACTTTGGTGATTTATTTGTTAAAAGAACCATGTCACTGATTGTCTTTCGCAGCAAGAAGTCAACAACAGGATTATATCACAGGTGGCGTGGCAAAATGTACGGACAGGTGCATTTGATGATTGGCTTCACAGTCGGGTATACAAGGGTTGTTGCGTTCTGTATTAGTGGAAAACAACTGCTGCACGTCTCCAAAAGTTATTGCCGCGTCCTCTGGAGATGGTCCGTCAACTCGACAATGCTGTTTGTCATGGAGTGGTGGCTTTACGAAATTACGGCATGAAACAGCGTGCTATTGCTCGGCAGTATAGCATCACTCAAGGTCAGGTGTCAAAGATCCTGAAACGATATGCTCAGAGGGGTGTCCCTACTCCAATACCGAGGCCAGGGCGTCCCCGCAGAACCACAAGGAGGGATGATCGCCAGCTGCACCCGTTAGTCCACAATGGCCGTACCAAGTCAGCTAATCGGCTTAGGGCTGAGTGGCAGCAACTGACAAATGTGCCTGTATCCAGAAGGCTAGTCAACGAACGACTGGTTCAAGCAGGCTATCATGCCAGGCGTCCCCTGAGAAAGCCACGCTTGACCAGACAACACCGCCAGCGCCGATTGCAGTGGGCCAGAGAGCACCATCAATGACAGCCAGGACACTGGAATCACGTGATCTTCAGTGACAAGTCTAGATTTCTGGTCTATCGTCAAGATGGCCACGTCTGAGGGCGCAGACAAGTGCATGAAGCCTACAACGAAGATTGTATAGTGCCAGGAGTCCAGGCTGGAGGTGGTGGGGTGACCGTTTGGGCTGCTTTTCATGCAGGGGGCAAAACTGACCTGGTTGTTCTGAATGGAAACCTGAACCAGTTCAAGTACAGGGCTATTCTGTAAGAAACATTGCTTCCATTTGCTAGTGCAGCCTTTCGAGGAAACTTTGTCTTGCAAGATGACAATGCACGGCCTCATCGTGCTCGCATGATCCAACACTTTCTTGCTGACCATGGTGTAGAGCATATGGAGTGGCCTGCCATGTCACCGGATATGAATCCGATAGAGAACTTGTGGGCAGAATTAACGCGTCAAATCGACCACTTGGACCAGCAGCCGACCTCTGTGCGTGAATTGCAGCAGGCTATTGTCACTGCATGGCAAGCGATTCCTGTCCAAACCTTGGCAAATCTCGTGAACAGCATGCCTCAACATGTACGTGCTCTCCTGAATGCTCGTGGGGGTTACACGAAGTACTGAACAGTAATTTTACTGTCCGTAATCCCAGTCGTAATTTAACTTTTGTTTTTGTTAAAAAAAATTTGGCTAATGTGCAAAATAAAGAGATACTTCTGGAAAACGTACAGAAGTTTAACACAGTACTGTCCATGAATTGAGTTCGATATCAGTTTACATCACTTTCAAGGATCAATTTATTTGTTTCGAAATGTCAAATGTGTTTTTTTTTTTGTTTTTTTTTTTTTTTTTTTTGTATACAAGATCGAGGCTCGTGAAAGAGCGAACATTAATCACACAGAAAGACAAACAGACACATAAAACAAATAACATCGGGAGCGGTAGACAAGATGGGGAGAGAGGGGGAAGGACACAAACACAACATTTGAGAGCAGGGACCGAGAGACATGGAGACATCGAGAGATCTGTGGGAGGGAGAGGGCTTTGGGGGGGAGGCATGTGAAGGGGGGGAGGCATGTGAAGGGGGGGAGGCATGTGAAGGGGGGGGGGGGGTGGGAGAGGTATAAACATATGGACACTGCCAGGATTTCCAGGAAATAAGTTGGAATTTCAAACAAGGTGGATCTGGGGTGAATTAGTGGGGGTAGAAAAGATCAAGGTTATGGATGGGGGAAGATAAGAGATGGTGGTGAACAGCTGTTTTAAACAGCTTGTTTCTTTTAAAGGTCACATTAACAAAATCTAGAATAATTTCAACATAATTCCAATGAACTTTTGGTTCTAAGACTTCTAGAAAAGTAAGTTCACCCCCACAAAAAAAATATTCCATATTAAATGCCCAGTCTGTATATAATCATTGTATTCAACAAAATAAGCTATGTATTCAGATTCCAACATACTGTATACATAAGTTTGGGAAAAGTTTCCTGCAGTTTGTAACTCTTGAAAATCTTTCTTATCTTGGATAAGTGAAGGCCAAATCAGTGTTGCACGACGTGTCCACACCTGGCGAGCCGATAATTAAAAGTTTCACAAAACATACTTTGTTTGTTCAAAAAACTTCTCCTATGATTTCATATTACTTTTCATGGATTTATACTTTAACTCGTATCCTCAATGATTTAAACAATAGAACAAAACTCTTTAATTGTTAGTAAGTCTGTGTAAGTAAGTCTGTATAAGTTTCAATGGAATACTGCTCTCCCCTCTGGGCTGGTGCTCCTGCCTCACACCTAGCTCGTCTTCACGCTGTTGAAACCAAAGCGTTCAGGATCATTGGAATCTCCCGCGATGAAGCAAACTCCAAGGGCCTTTCACTCACTCACCGTAGGCAGGTTGGTGGTCTTTCCGTTTTCTACCGACTCCTCTCTGGCCTTGCCCCCCCCAGCTCTCTCTGGGCTCTGTCCCCCAAATATTCCTACAGGTCGCACAAGATCTGCCTGCAACCCTCTTATGGTTAAACTGCCAAATCAAGACTCTATGCTCACCTTCATTTCTTCATTCCTCTTTTCTCCCGCCTCTGGAACAACACTCGCTCACTCTCTTCAATCCCACTCCACCTTCCAGGTCTTTAAAACAGCTGTTCACCACCATCTCTTGTCTTCCCCCATCCAAAACCTTGATATTTTCTACCCCCGCTAATTTCACCCCAAATCCACTTTTTTGAAATACCAACTTCTGTCCTGGAAGTCCTTGGTGTCCTTGTGTTTTATACTTCTCCCACCCGCCCCCCCCCCCCCTTCCCACGCCTCCTCCCCCCAAGCCCTCTCCCTCCCACACATCTCCCTGCTCTCAAATGTTGTGTTTGAAATGTTGTGTGTTTGTTGTCACCCTTCACTCGCCATCTTGTTTTCCGCTCCCGCTTTTTATATATTTTGTTTTGTCTGGTTGATTTGTTTGTGAAATACAGATTTGGCATTTAATATGGAATATTTTTTTTGTGGGGATGAACTTACTTTTCCAGATGTCTTAGAACCAAAAGTTCATTGGAATTATGTTGAAATTATTCTAGATTTTGTTAATGTGACCTTTAAAAGAAGCAAAAACCACATTTGACATTTCAAAACAAATAAATTGATCCTTGAAAGTGATATAAACTGATATCGAACTCAATTCATGGACAGTACTGTGTTAAACTTCTGTACGTTTTCCAGAAGTATCTCTTTATTTTGCACATTAGCCAAATTTTTTAGCTCTTCAACTTCTCTTCTACTCAACCAGTTCCCAACACTCCTGACTGATCCATGGTTTTGTCCCCTGTTTTTGTAACCCAGCACTTCTTTTGCCGTTTCCTTATTGAATTCAAAACGATTGAGATTATTATCATAAGCTTTGCATTGATTTGTCCTGAAAGCATGAATATTTTTATACAGCTGATATGTACACTGATAATTAGAAAGTAATAAAGGTGTCATTTACAGAGTATTTACCATACTTGGAGGACAAATCCGACCCAAATAAACCACAGATAATTCCATAAAACCCACAACAAGTATGTGTCAACTCTCCAGAGAGGCCACAAACACATCTAGCTGGTTGACCTCAAAGCTGAACTTTCAACATGTCTCCTTCCTCAAAGACCTGGTGGCACCTTGTCAAGTCTGTATTTGGTAAAGGCTCATCCTACACCCCTTCCATACTTCAAAAGGCACCAAAGCCTACTCTGCTTTTGAGAAGGCCAAATTTCTCAATTCTGTGTTTGCTTCCAAATCTGATGAGCCCACCCGCCTCACTCCCTGTACTTACCCTGCCCACTTTCACCCAACTTCTCCTGGATACTGTCTTTCTCACCTGAGAAGACAGAATATTCTGGCAGTGCTCAACTCCAATTCTACAACAGCCCCAGGTGGTACGTGTCCTAAAAACCTGCTCTGCTGATCTTGCACATTCTCTTTCTGCTCAGTTCACACCATCATTTGCCCTAAGTCACCTTTTGTTCCATGGAAATCAGTGAACGTTAATGCGTTAACGGAGGTGATGCATTGGTACATACAGACAGTAATGTTCTTACGTTGTGCAAGTCTGTTGTCTTTTTCTGGAGAGATAATCCTGCAGAGAAATGGGAAAAAAAATGAAACCACAATGAGTATGCAGTGTTTAAAATCAATTTTATCAATGCAATTTCTTTTTCACAACATCAGCAATAAATAAAATGGAAACTTGTTTTCCGCTGCTGTGCGGAGTTCCTGCATTTCTTAGCTATAGCAAGTTGAACTATTGTTAGTAGTAAATATGAAGTACATCCTGTATAATCGTCTGATTTTGGGGATGAAAAAATTGCAAACAAGTCATTTTTGGGGGCAGATGTCAAGGATATACAAGAATGGCATCACTGTGGTCACAACCTGTGGCACAAAATATTTACCTCCGCCACCAAAGGTGGATGGAGGTTATATTTTCACCCCCTGTCTGTCTGTCTGTCTGTTTCTTTGTCTGTCCGTTTGTGAACAAAATATCTCAAAAAGTTGTGGACGGATTCGGACGAAATTTGGCAGAGATGTAACGTATGTGACAAGGACTAAATTATTAGATTTTGGTGAAGATCCGGAATCGGATCCGGCTACTAGAATTTTTAAAATGATTCTTCACCATTGGGAGCTGGGCCAAAAACGTTGCAGTGCATTCAGAAAGTATTCAGACCCCTTCACTCTTTTCACATTTTGTTATGTTGCAGCCTTATGCTGAAATCGTTTAAATTCTTTTTTTTCCCTCATCAATCTACACTCAATACCCCATAATGACAAAGAGAAAACAGGAATTTTAGAATGTTTGCAAATTTAATAAAAAGAAAAAACTGAAATATCACATTTACATAAGTATTCAGACCCTTTGCTATGACACTTGAAAACTTCACCATCTATCCTGTCTCTGAGCTCTGCAGGCAGTTCCTTCGACCTCATGGCTTGGTTTTTGCTCTGATATGCATTGTCAGCTGTGAGACCTTATATAGACAGGTGTGTGCCTTTCCAAATCATGTCCAGTTAATTGGATTTACCATAGGTGGACACCAATCAAGGTGTAGAAACATCTCAAAGATGATCAAGAGAAATGGGAGAAACCTGAGCTAAATTTCAAGTGTCATAGCAAAGGGTATGAATACTTATGTAAATGTGATATTTCATTTTTTTCTTATTAATAAATTTGCAAAACTTTCTAAAATCCTGTTTTCTCTGTGTCATTATGGGGTATTGAGTGTGGATTGATGAGGGAAAAAATGAATTTAAACGATTTCAGCATGAGGCTGCAACATAACAAAATGTGAAGGGGTCTGAATACTTTCTGAATGCACTGTACATAGCAGGATATCTCAAAAAGTTGTGGACGGATTTAGACGAAACTTGGTGGACCGGTTGGATGTCTGACAAGGACAAATACATTCGATTTTGGTAAAGACCTTAATATGGATTCGGATATGAGAATAATTTATTTTTATTAAGTGATTCTTCACCATTGGGAGATAGGGCTAAAACCAACATATAGCAGGATATCTCAAAAAGTTATGGATGGATTTGCACGAAACTTGTTGGACATGTTGTGTTTGTGACGAGGAAGAATCGATTCAATTTTGGTGAAGATCCGGATCAGGATTCAGCTAGTAGAACATTTTCAGTGATTCTTCACCATTGAGTGGTATGGTCAAAAATGATATCTCAAAAGGTTGTGGACGGATTTGGACGAAACTTGGTGAGTAGGTTGTTTGTGTGTGAAAAGGAGTATAATCGTTTCGATTTTGGTGAAGATCTGAATATGAATTCGGCTACAAGAGTTATTAAATTTTAAAGTGATTCTTCACCATTGAGAGATCGGGTGAAAAGCGATATATAACATGACATTTAAAAAAGTTATGGACGAGTTATGAATAATCTTGGTGGACAAGTTGGTTAGGTGACAATAACAAGCCGATTCGATTTTGGTTCAGGTCCGAATCCAGATCGGGCCTATCGGTGGGATACAAAACGTAAACTCTTCACCAGGCAGATGTATGTCCCTACTGAGTGCCGTTCTAGTTACACTCGCCAGAGGAGAGGGTATTGCATTTGAGTCCGTTTATTACTTGGCAAAAAAAACCAAAAAAAAAATTGCAAGTATGTTGATCACTCCGGTTTCTGTGTTTGTGTGTTTGTTACTTGGCAAAAAAAACATTTTTTTTTGCAAGTATCTTGATCAGTCCGGTTTGTGTGTGTGTTTGTTTGTTTGTTTGTTTGTTACTTGGCAAAAAAAACCAAAAAAAAAATTGCAAGTATGTTGATCACTCCGGTTTCTGTGTTTGTGTGTTTGTTACTTGGCAAAAAAAACATTTTTTTTTGCAAGTATCTTGATCAGTCCGGTTTGTGTGTGTGTTTGTTTGTTTGTTTGTTACTTGGCCAAAAAAAACCAAAAAAATTTTGCAATATGTTAATCAGTCCGGTTTGTGTGTTTGTTACTTGGTAAAAAAAAAATTTTTTGCAAGTATGTTGATCACTCCGGTTTGTGTGTGTGTTTGTTGGTGTGTTTGTCTGTCTGCTAAGATATACTTGCCTACAGGTCACAATTTTTAACCGATCTTCACGAAACTTCAACAAATGGTAGAGTTCGTGTTCCGACAAAATCTATTTTTGAGTTTTTTGATTTAATTTTTTTTCAAATTTCTAAAATCCTCAATTTTCATCCGATTGATTTGAAATTTGAATGGGATTTTCATATCGGCTAACTGAATTCACCCACCAACTATTTTTGAGATCAGCACAAGCTAAAAGGTCAACGGAGGCCAAAAGTCAACCACTATTTTTTCGAATATAAACAATCCTCAATTTCCATCAGATTTACTTGAAATTTGAATAGGATTTACATATCAGCATACTTAAACCAACCACCATCTATTTTTTACGTCAACATAGGCCAAAACGTCAACGTAGGCCAAATTTCTAAAATTATCAATTTTCATCCGATTAATTTAAACTTTGAAGACAATTTGCATATCAGGTCACTGAATTCAACCACTAATTATTTATGAGGTCAAAAGGATGCTTTACTGAGTGCCATTCTACTTTGTTCTGTTTTGCCAAGTGTCACTCTATGATTGATTTTTCATTAGTTGGCAAAAAAGTTTTTTTTTTTTTTTTTTTTGCGAGTATGTTGATCACTCCGGTTTGTGTGTGTGTGTGTGTGTGTGTGTGTGTGTGTGTGTGTGTGTGTGTGTGTGTGTGTGTGTGTGTGTGTGTGTGTGTGTGTGTGTCCGCTCACTTATACTTTCCTACGGGGTCACAATTTTAAACCGATCTTCACGAAACTTCACCAAATGGTAGAGTTCGTGGTCCGACAAAATCCTAAATGTATTTGAGGTCAAAAGGTCAAAAGGTCAACATCGGCCAAAGGTCAACCACTTTTTTCTAATTTCTAATATCCTCAATTTTCATCCGATTGACTTGAAATTTGAATAGCATTTTCATATCAGCCAACTGAATTCAACTACCAACTATTTTTGAGATCAACATAGGCCAAAAGGTCAACATAGGCCAAAGGTCAAACACTTTTTACGAATTCCTAAAACCTCAATTTTCATCCGATTGACGTGAAATTTGAATAGGATTTACATGTCGGCAAACTGAATTCAAGCAACAACTATTTTTGAGATCAGCATCGGCCAAAAGGTCAACATAGGCCAAAGGTCAACCACTTTTTTTTTATTTCTAAAATCCTCAATTTTCATCCGATTGACTTGAAATCTGAAGAGGATTTACATATCGGCAAACTGAATTCAAACACCAACTATTTTTGAGATCAGCATAGGCCAAAAGGTCAACATAGGCCAAAAGGTCAACAACAATTTTAATTTTTCTAAAATTCTCCATTTTCATCTGATTGACTTCGAATTTGAATGGGATTTTCATATCAGCGAACTGAATTCAACCAGCAAATATTTTTGAGATCAGCTTCGGCCAAAAGGTCAACATAGGCCAAAGCTCAACCACTTTTTTCATATTTCTAAAATCCTCAATTTTCATCCGATTGACTTGAAATTTGAATAGGATTTTCATTTCAGCTAAATGAATTCAACCACCAACTATTTTTGAGATCAGCATAAGCCAAAAGGTCAACATAGGCCAAAGGTCAACAACAATTTCAAATTTCTCAAATCCTCAATTTTAATCCGATTGACTTGAAGTTTGAATAGGATTTACACATCGGTAAACTCAATTCAACCACCAACTTTTTTTGAGATCAGCATGGCTAAAGAGTCAACATAGGCCAAAGGCAAACAACAATTTCAAATTTCTAAAATCCTCAATTTTCATCCAATTCCCTTGAAATTTGAAAAGGATTTACATATCAGCAAACTGAATTCAACCAGCAAATATTTTTGAGATCAGCTTCGGCCAAAAGGTCAACATAGACCAAACCTCAATCACATTTTTAATATTTCTAAAATCCTCAATTTTCATCCGATTGATTTGAAATTTGAATAGGATTTTCATATCAGCTAACTGAATTCAACCACCAACTATTTTTGAGATGAACATCGGTCATAAGGTCAACAAAGGCCAAAGGTCAACCACTTTTTTAATATTTCTAAAATCCTCAATTTTCATCCGATTGACTTGAAATATGAATACTATTTACATATCGGCGAACTGAAGTCAACCACCAACTATTTTTGAGGTCAACATTGGCCAAAAGGTCAACATAGGCCAAAGGTCAACCAGGTTTTTCAAATTCTAATATCCTCAATTTTCATCTGATTGACTTGAAATTTGAAAAGTATTTACATATCGGCAAACTGAATTCAACCACCGACTATTTTTGAGATCAGCATGGGCCAGAGGTCAACCACGTTTTTCCAATTTCTAAAATCCTCAATTTTCATCCGATTGACTTGGAATTCGAATCGGATTTTCATATCAGCAAACTGAATTCAACCACCAACTATTTTTGAGATCAACATCGGCCAAAAGGTCAATGTAGGCCAAAGGTCAACCTATTTTTTCTAATTTCTAAAATCCTCAATTTTCATCCGATTAACTTGAAATTTGAATGGGATTTTTATATCAGCTAACTGAATTAAACCATAAACCATTTTTGAGATCAGCATAGGCCAAAAGGTCAACATAGGCCAAAGGTCTACCAATTTTTTTTTTTTTTTATAAAATCCTCAATTTTCATCCGATTGACTTGAAAAATGAATGGGATTTCCAAATCAGGTAACTGAATTCAACCAACAGCTATTTTTGAGGTCAACATAAGTCACAAGGTCAACATCGGCTAAATGTCAACCGCTTTTAAAATTTTTTTATAAAATCCTTAATTTTCATCCGATTGACTTGAAATATGAATAGTATTTGCATATCAGCTTAGTGAAACCAACCACTAACTATTTTGAGGTCAACATAGGCCAAAAGGTCTTTCGGATGATTTTGGACTTTCGGAAACGTCACAATCATGAGCCTGTAACCATCAATGGTGATAAGGTAGAAATTGTTAACAAATTTAAATACCTGGGTACCTTTATTGATAACAAGCTAACTTTTGATTGAAATACTGATGCTGTGTACAAGAAATCAATGCAAAGATTGTATCTTCTCAGGAAGTTGAATTCATTTCGTGTTAGCTCTTGTGTGATGTGGATGTTAACAAAACAAGATGTGGATGTTAACTGGAAGTTTCATCAAGATCGGTTTAAAATTGTGACCTGTAGGCAAGTATAAGTGAGCGGACAGACAAACACACAAACACACAAACCGGAGTGACCAACATACTTGTCAAAAATTTTTTTTTGGCCAAGTAACAAATACGCAAACCGGATGATGAACATACTTGAATTTTTTTTTTTTGCCAAGTATCAAACAGAGAGAATAACAAACGCAACCAACCAATATACTCGAAAAATCTTTGATTTTGCAAGTAACAAACATGTATACAAATTTACTTTTACAGTATAGATTATATAACTCACAGATAAACAATAGTTAAATACAAGGAGGCAGGGTTAATTAAACAAAGATGTAAAAGGATAAGGGAGTTCAAACTTCATTTGTATATCTCAAATCAAAAAGAAAAATAAAGACACCGGGCCAATATCTAAAATGTTTATTTAATATTATAAATGTCAACATTAATATTACCACAAAAATGCCAAAATATATAGTGAAAGCAATTGTTTTTCGCACATTAGCTTGTGATCCTGCAGTACTCTTTAAAAAGAGGTTATTGTGTGCGGGTGCCCTGGCCAAAAGTTAGTTTCCTGATCTGATCTACATGGAGAATACTGCATCAGAGGCAATATTCCGATCCCCAGTTGTGATGCAACCAGCAGTCAGGTTCTGCACACAAACTGTAACTGATGCCAAACTCTCTCGGACACCTCCAATACTTTGTATAGTTCATGCTACATCATATCATCATATGGTATATGTGGTCATGCAATTCGCTTTTTCAGTCTCACCAGGAATGAGGATCGTTCCCAGCGGGTGGACAAGTACTCCCTGGGTTGGGTACGAAAGTGGAAAGTTGGCTTGTGCAACCACCAGTTTGTGTTCGAGCAGAGAGAACCTTTCAGGATGGACACACAATCGTTTTACATTAAACATAGGAAAAAAGAATGGAAAACAGCTCATCATTTTTAGAATGCACAGGGTGAGTCATTATCCCACGACACGGTTTTAGCTGATTGCACAAGATTTGTTTATATCATGTATTTACACCATATTTTTTTTCAGAAAATACAAATACTACATACACCAAGATGGCAGACACCAGCATTTGGCATTCACAATGCAGTTGACACCATTGCACATGGTACTGGTTGGTTTTCACACCGCACGTAGAAAAACATTATCTTGTGCCGTGACAACGGTGGACGTCATGCGGATGCACTCCATGCCTAAGAAGGTATTGTAACTGTTGTATTACTGTAATATGTTATTATTACTCCAATTATTATGTATTACTGTTATCACTGTAATATGTTATGACTCCTGGGGCTTATGTCTCAACCTAGTAGATGTTATAAGCAAATCTTGTATCAGCAGCTAAAACCGTGTCCTGGGCCTGGGGCTTATTACAACAGGTCAATTTTGACAAAAAGATAACCATGGATAACCAAAAAGATAACCATAATTTTTTTGTAAATGGGCGGCGGCGTCACACATGTTCACTCCAGGTATTTTGATGTGTTGAATCCAAATCAAGTGCATGCCAGACACGATTTTGCGATTTTAACCCTCGAAGTCTAAATTATAATTCAAAATGGTGGCCAGTTGCAATACAAAATACATAAATTACACCCCTCAATAGTTGTTTTGCTCACACAATAGTAAAATCTCCAAAGACCTGTGTTGGTCATTTATGAACGTTCATTTCAATATTTGGTATTTCTAAAATATTAAAAATAGCATAATATGCACATTTGCAATCTGGTGTTGGCTTAGTGGTTAGGGTACCGGCTTGGGATCCGAGGATCCTGAGTTCAAATCCGGGTCGATCGTTGAATTAACGCCTTGGGCGGTTGGTTGAACTCAGCCTGTCATCCTTGAGAGGTTGGCAAATTGAGTACCAGCTTGCTGGGATGAATGTGTCGGCGTATGCCCCGGCTTAGAATAGGTATACTGTATCCTTGCGTGTCGTAAGAGGCGACTAAAGGGCTGGCATCAGGAAGGGCATCCGGCCATAAAAAAACATTGCCTCAAAAATGCAACCATAATGATTGCCATGGGGCCCTCAAGGCCAACCCCCGCTCCAGCAGGGAAAATGGCCTTAAAAAGGGATAATGTGCACATTTGCACAATGTTTGGGTTACATTAACCCTGATAAGTTTCATCAGTTTGGTTGTACTTAAGTCCAAGAATATACTGATGTTCATTTTCAGTATGTTGGATTGGGGGATTGCACACTGCCATGATTTTTTTTGGGTGTTCTGTGTTGCCTCATGCAGGACTCAATGTTATGCAAGTGATGGACCGAGTGTGGTGTCCTCCGGGACAAAGGTTCTCAGCAATCTATGGCAGGTAAAGGTTATGCTCGTGCTATAAGAGCTCACAAACGTGCACTACAAGCTCTTTGGGAGATACTGCTTTCCCGTTTATATGGCGATTTGGAAAGTTTTTATTCAGATTTGAAAACGGAGATAAGTTATTTGACAAATAACCACAATTAGATACAATTGCTAAACTGATCGAAAAAATGGCAACGAAGAAAACACATGGGATTATCGAATAATTTGGAGAAAAATGAAGACAGAGAATCCAAATACCCAATTTTGGTGGCAATACAAAAAATATATAGGGTAACCATTTTGAATTCAGGATTAGAGGGTTAAAAAAAATCGAATCCGGCATACACTTGATTTGAAATCAGCACCGAGTGTGGTGGTGAGAGTAGTGAGAGTGACACCTCACCCTACTAAAATATAACGTCAGCATGAATGCAAGGCGTTAACACGAAATGCCCCACCATCCTTTTCTAGTGCCTTTTATTTCCAAATCTGACCCTATATGACA
Source organism: Myxine glutinosa (assembly GCF_964187855.1). Taxonomy (NCBI): domain Eukaryota; kingdom Metazoa; phylum Chordata; class Myxini; order Myxiniformes; family Myxinidae; genus Myxine; species Myxine glutinosa. The sequence continues at coordinate 124,115,433 of NC_136266.1, read as the reverse complement.
CACCCTGTGGAATGTAAAAAATACAATAAAAAATGAGAGCCTTGAGGGTTGAAATGTACAGTTTAGTGAAGCAAGAGTTACTTGTTCAACCACTTACAAACCACTTTGTGTCAACAGACATTGACTGTCAAATCTCACATTACAGTCAAATAATAATCTGAAAATACATATTGTTTGAAGACATTGAGAATATAACATCAGATTTAATAACTGAGAGTAAGAACATCTGGTGCTGGCAGGATAGTCTTGGTCCTTGAGGTATGCAAAGTTACCTCTGAGCCGTCGAGCTTAGGTTTGAATCTCAGCCCAACTACAAACTGTCATTCTGCAGTCTCACAGGCAGGGCAAGGCATAATTGTGTGTGCCGTCCCTCTGATGGACGTTAAACTGAGAGTCCCATCTGCTGGAATTAGTTGGTGGACATGAAAGATCCGACGGTGTCTTTCGCGAAGAGTAGGCGAGCTCTCGCCAGCACGCTCAACAAATTCTAAATTCCAGCCCGAGCGGACAGTGGGTGTTGCATCAGGGGCAAAGCTGAGACCTCTGCCAATGATGCTACTCACAGCCTTTTGCTACGTACAAAAGAAGAAGAAGAAAAAGAGGAAGAGGAAGAAGAAGAAAGGAAGCACACCTGGCTCGGTACTGATGGAACTGGTGTTCCCGTCTGTTCAATGCTCCTTTATCATCGGCAAGCAGGTGACGTTGTGGTTTGCTTTGGCAGGTGCATGAATTTCCATGAGGAAGCAATCTAGAGAAAGATTATGGGAGAGAACAAGATTGAAAGATAGCATATAAAAAGCACCAATGCCAATAAAGGATATAGACCCATTAGATGGACATTTGAGCATTTTAGTCAGGCTTATATTAGAGTGCTGGGATTCGAGGATCCTTGGATATATTAGAGTGCTGGGTGCTGGCTTGGGATTCTAGGATCCTGAGTTAAAATCCTGTTCAGTCGTTGAATTAACACCGGGTGTGGTTGACTCAGCCTATCATCCTTCCGAGTTCAGCAAAATAAGTACCAGCTTACTGGGATGAATGAGCCATTCGTGTGTCCAGCGTAGAAGTGATAACCTTACCAGGAATGTGCCCAATAGTCAAGGAATTGCTTCGGCAGCCATATGCATCTGATGATGCGGGAGTGGACATTATCATCATTATATTGAAACTACAAAGAGCAATCAGAATTTGCAAATCCTCGCCAAGACTTGTTTTGTGTGACAAATACATGGAAGGATTTCCTGAATGAAAGGTCATTGATTGCAAATGAAAGGTCGGTTTGGTCTAAAGATGGGTCGACACCAAGTGCACATTTGTACAATGTAAACCAACAAAAACAGATAACATAAAAATTGACCTTGAAACAACAATACTTCGGATTAATTACAATTTGATATATATATATGTATTATTTTTTATCATTTACAGAATGTGATTGGTGGCCAAATGTGGAGATTTTTTCCAGTCTCCACATGTATACCACACACATTAGGCCAATAAAGATGTTTACTATTCATAAAATGGTTTCATTAAACACACAGGGAAATGATGCATGGAATAAAACACAAATGATCCATATTAATGCTGTTATTATTAACTTTCAGCAATATATATACTGGTGATGAGACTTCAAATAATGGAAAATTTAGTGCTACGGTTATGGGGACAATAATGGCGAATGCCAAAAACTCATTTCAGTATAAAGCACACTGGTCGTCATTTTACATCAAGTCCATATGAATTATAAGTACAGCAGATTTTAAATTATGCTAATACATGTCATACTGGTGAAACTACCAAAATAAAGACTCTCCCCTCACCTTCGCTCTTTCATTCCTCTTTTTTCCCGCCTCTGGAACAAACTCCCACGCTCTCTTCAATCCCACTCCTCCCTCCAGGTCTTCAAAACAGCTGTTCACCTCCATCACATATCTTTCCCCCATCCAAAATCTGGATCTTTTCTTTCCCCGATAATCCACCCCAAACCCACCTTCAAATTCCATTTTCTTTCCTGAAAGTCCCTGTCGTGTCCTTCTTGTTTATCCCGTGTACCCTGCCTCAGCCCTCTCTCTGCCACTGATCTCCTGATGTCCCTGTTCCCTACTATTGTTGTGCTTCCCTCTCTCTCGCCCTCTGTGTCCCTCTCCCTTTATTATATGTTCTATGTGTTAGCTCTTATATGAGCCTCGACTAAGTGTACAAAAAAATGGGTGCTGCTGAAGCAGTTTCTTGGAAAGGGTAATACCGGGTGGTTTGCCATTGCCTTCCCAGCGTTTTGTCCATGCTCTGCTGTTTTAAATGCTGAGCATCAAGCAAGGAAGCAGCACGCACCATTTTAAAAGTCTTTGATGTGACTAACATTACTAAATTTGTGATTTTAAACAGGAATGCGTTTCAGGGCTTGTGCCAACATTTAATCATCATTCAGATAACCTTCAGATTTGACAATCTCGGAAATTCTATACTTTGCTGTGCTCGCCCAGGCCTGCAAGCTGCAATTCAGGATATACAAGTGGCAAGGCAACAAAGCGAATGAAAGATGTATAAGAGAGAGAAACAGCGATAAAAGACAAAGGAGAACAACAAAGGACCTAGCCTTCAGCAGTTTTTCCACGAATCTCAAACGCTGCAACAGGTAAAAGGTATCTGAGATCTGGTACACAGCAGCAGCAGGGAAGCAGAGGCCACACAGCATAAGGATATGGCATAAACATAATCAAATACCAGTAACTTACCAATTGATAATGTTTAACCTCATCAACAAAAAAAGAACACAGACACACCCTAACAACCAAGAGAAGAACATGCACAGAAATGGGAGAGGGCACACCTACTATACATGGATGATTTAAAGCTCTTCACACCGAATGACGAAAAATTGACAGAAAAAACTAACACAAGTAAAACGGTTTTCCGAGGGCATTCAAATGGAATTTGGACTAGACAAGTGCACCAAGTACACATTTGTGCATGGTAAACCAACAAAAACAGACAACATAAAAATTGACCTTGACACAACAACACAGCAGTAAGAAAACGAAGCATCATACAAATAACCCGGAGTAGAAGAAGGCCAACAAATATGACACAAACAAATGCACCAAACAATCACCAAAGAATATTGTCAAGTCCACTGCCGATAAAAAACAGCCTTGGAAGGATATCCGGTCGGTCTTACCGGTCAAGACGGTCAAGACGGTCAAGCTGAAAATTTGCTGTACTTTTTGGCACGCATCGGACAAAAGGCAACAGGGTGCTTACCTGCACGGAGCTCATGGGGATTTTACTCGAACCCACAAACACAGAAACGAGACAAGAAAAATCAACAATACAACAAATGAAATGCAACAACTAATGGTTTAATAAAAATAAATGCAATACGAAAATGGTGAAATGAAAGGTGAGGTAAATCTACTATCCTAATTGAGGTACCTCCACATACAGACACAAAAATAGACAGGGGAGTGATTAAAGAAAATAAAAGAAAATCCACCCTTTTTGCCAGCATGCAGCTCTGGTCTAGATAAACACTATGGTGGGGTCGGTCGACGAGAGGACCGCGCGTCGAAGCACCCAAACAATGGTGCCGGTCAATTGCGCCAGCACACCGAGCCGTGCAGCAGGCAGCCAAACGTCTCCTGCTCAATCCCGGGCCAGCTAGCACAACACAGTCTCACACAGCGCCACTATCACCTCCTCCTCATGATCGCAAAAGTCCACACAAGCTCCACAAAGTTTTCCCCACGCTCGCACATGAGCCAGGAACAGCCAAGCCAGGGACAAACGACAAAGAGCGAATGCCCCATCCAACAGCCAGAACGAGAGAGAGACTGATTCTTCTTCCTCCGTTCTCCAAGTCTCTCGATGACGTCACCCCGACAAATCATGCACTTCGGGGGCAGGGCCTCACTGCCCTCTTGGCCACCCACCGATTCTCCACCTCTACTGGGTGGGGCTTAGTTGCCGATTACGATTTTTGTGAGGTGGGGTTTATTGTGTATTGTAATGTCTGGGTACTGTCGACATTTATGCCAGTAGTTGTGGTTTAATGGAGGACTCGTTGTTATCGTTGTTGTTGTGATTGTAAAGATGTGGGTTTTTATGGCCGGCTCGTTATAATTGTAAGAACACAGGGTAAATCACAGGAGGAAATCACGTACTGGGGAGACTAATCATAAACGCTACCTAATTAGCATGTCTTCACCCCGTGTGAAGAACACATCAACTACCTTAAGCTCACAGTTTTTCTACTTACATACATGAGATGGGCTTTCTACTCGCCCATGGTCTATGCTAATACTACACAATCCTATCTCCACTATGGCATGTCATCACCTACCCCCACAAACGTAACAGCCCACTGTACGTCCTGCCGGGGAGGGTCTCCGCACCATCCAGGCTCTCTCGGCCTCAGGCTCCCATAGCCTCTACCGGGTTGCCAGGGCTCTCCATACCTGCTGGTCGCCCAGCAAATGGAGCTAACAACCAAAGACACACACACACACACACACACACACACACACACACACACACACACACACACACACACACACACACACACCTCATTTTTTTTATTACGGCATCAGTCCACGGGTCCTAAAATCCTGTTCTTCCGTTCTCTTCACCCTCTCTTTTGCTCAAGGTCATCTTCCATCTGCTTGGAAATCTGCCAACATCACCGCTTTGCACAAAAAAGGTGCAAAAATAAATCCCAGCAACTACAGACCAATCAACCTTCTCCTAATTATCAGCAAAGTCATGGAATCCATCATTGCTTCAGATATGAAATCTTTCCTCTTCTCCAATGGCTTGATCTCTGATCATCAATTGGGTTTCAGACCTGGTCACTCTACTCTGGACATGCTGCTTCTGCTTTCTCAACAATGGATGGAGGTCCTCAATGCCAAACAGGAAATTAGAGCAGTCTCCCTTGACATATCACGTGACTTTGATACGGTCTGGCACCCCGCTCTGCTCACCAAACTCTCCTCTTTTGGTATCCATGGAAATCTACACGCATGGCTGGCGGACTTCCTCTCTAGTCGTGGTCAATGTGTGGCCCTGAATGGGTTTCTCTCATCTCCTCTTCCTGTTCAGGCTGGAGTTCCCCAAGGCAGTGTTCTGGGCCCTGTGCTTTTTCTGGTCTTCATCAATGATCTCTCTGACTCTCTTGAAAATCCTCTCTATCTCTTTGCTGATGACTCTACTCTCTGTCGCTCCATTCTTCATCCCTCAGATTGGCAGTCTGCAGCCTCCTCACTCTCTGCAGACCTGGACAAAATCACAGACTGGGCAAACAAGTGGAACATGTCTTTCAATCCTGACAAATCTCACACTCTTACGATGTCTCTCCAAAAAGACCGACTGGACAACCCTCCCATCCACTTTCTGAATAATCCTCTCCGAGAAGTTCTGTCACTCAAGCTTTTGCGTCTCACTATCTGCCATGATCTTTCCTGGGAAAACCACATTTCAAATCTGGCCTCCAAAGCCAGTCGCCGACTGGGCATCCTCCGTCGTGCGAAGTCCTTCCTTGGTACACCTGAGCTCCTCACCACATACAAGGCTTTCATCCGCAGCACAATGGAATACTGCTCTCCCCTCTGGGCTGGTGCTCCTGCCTCACACCTGGCTCGTCTTCACGCTGTTGAAACCAAAGCATTCAGAATCATTGGAATCTCCCGCGATGAAGCTAACTCCAAGGGCCTCTCACTCACTCACCGCAGGCAGGTTGGTGGTCTTTCCGTCTTCTACCGACTCCTCTCTGGCCTTGCCCCCCCCCCCCCCAGCTCTCTCTGGGCTCTGTCCCACAAATATTACTGCAGGTCGCACAAGATCTGCCTGCAACCCTCTTATGGTTAAACTGCCAAAATCAAGACTCTCTGCTCACCTTCACTCCTTCATTCCTCTTTTCTCCCGCCTCTGGAACAAACTCCCTCACTCTCTTCAATCCCACTCCACCCTCCAGGTCTTTAAAACAGCTGTTCATCACCATCTCTTATCTTCCCCCATCCAAAACCTTGATCTTTTCTTCCCCAGCTAATTTCACCCCAAATCCACTTTTTTGAAATACCAACTTCTGTCCTGGAAGTCCTTGGTGTCCTTGTGTTTTATACTTCTCCCTCCGCCCCCCCCCCCCTTCCCACACCTCCTCCCCCCAAGCCCTCTCCTTCCACACATCTCCCTGCTCTCAAATGTGTGTTTGTGTGCTTCCCCTTCTCTCCCAATCTTGTCTACCGCTCCCTCTTTTGATATATTTTGTTTGTCTGGCTGATTTGTTTGTGAAGTAAATGTTAGCTCTTTCACGAGCCTCGATTCAGTATACAAAAACAAACAAACAAACAAAAAAACAGTATCGGCTATTCCTAAAACATAATATTATAACTTAAAGGAATGCTGCACATGATGTTAATTTCACATCACCCGGCATTCAACCTCATTTTCTTGTAAATCTCAAAATAGTTCTTTTACCTCAAGTAAGAACCTCAACTTGCAAGCAGTTAATGTTTTTATTAATAACACACAACACATCACAAACAACACACAATTATTGATGTTACCACCAACTAATATAGTGACGCACAAAAGTTGGACAATTATGAGATCCAATAATAAATGTGTGAAAATGGTGGGACACCTTGTTGAAGGACTTCGATCAATGAAAGATATACCAGTCAACAGAAAGACCAAGAAGTTGAACTTTAAGTCCGCTCTGGGGAACATCCAACACTTACTTCATCACGTCCTCTCTGGGCGATTGTCGAGGTTCGTTGAAAATCCCTTGCTCATCCAGGTGATGATCCACACTCTGCTTATGGTAAGAAAATGACTCCACCACATGCGGGAAGAATCCTGATGATCCGATTCTCCAGAAGAGGACCGTCACGGCAAATATGATGGATATAGCTGCAAGAGGAAATAATCTTTGGAACTTTACGTTGTGCATTGCTCACTGCTCGTGGTAACTTCCAACTCCTCCAACTCGTTCGAAAAACGCGTCCAAGGTCTAATTGTGTCAAGGCACAGACGCATTCGCACTTGTTTTCAGACGTACTCATATACAATGTTGAATGATAGGTGTGTTCGTTGTGCTGAAAACGCCCTCTTTATTCGATTCTCAGAAAAACGATTGGTGGAATCCAGGTGCATCCAGGTGGAGTTTGAAGGTTCTCAGGTGAAACCATAAAACGCCGGCCCCTTTTTGTCGAAGAATAGGTAACCAGCATTAATCACCTTGTGATGAAACATAAACATTCAGATCAATTCCCAAAGGCGAATCCTGGTGGGGTTTCATGAGTCTCAGGTGAAACTATCACACGCGGCCGCTTTTTGTCAAACAACAGGTAACCAGCATTAACCATTTTATTATGAAACATAAACATTCGGATTAATTACAATTCTATATACTAGGGCATGCCCGTACTATATATACTAGGGCATGCCCGTACTATATCTATATCTAAAATTATATCCCCCCCTCTATTTACATGAAATGGTTTGGTGCATGAAATGTTTTGGTCCATTCGCAACGCCAAAGCGAACGGCGAACGCTTTACATGAAATGGTTTGGTGCATGAAATGTTTTGGTCCATTCGCAACGCCAAAGCGAACGGCGAACGGCTTGCGAGTACAGTGACAATCCCCCCGGGGTTTTAATTAGTTTTAAAACATAGTTTAACGCCAACATAGCGCCAACATAGTTTGCAAACGTGAAATAAATGAATACGCTCTCAAATGTGCCATCCGAGGCAGAGTGTGTCCGCCACGTTCGGCACACGCGATAGTTCGCTGCTCTCTGATTGGTTGAATCGTTTTTTGGACATAGCTCGGTAAGTAATTGTCCGATTAATATGAAACCTTGAAAAGGCACATCCTCGGGTCCCCAGCAATATACCTGGCAAGTTAAAAGTATATCGGACCCGTGGTTGTCGAGAAACAGCGGTCACAGACAAACAAACAAACGTACAAACGTACAAACGTACAAACGTACAAACGTACAAACAAACACACAGAGATTACTGGAATTATAGATAGACTAGCGGGGTCACCCGTGGGAATCCCACGGGCATGGATGTGTGTGACATTTCGACATATTGAGTTATATGCTGCACATTCATTTTTACAAAATGGTTACTGGCAAGTCATCAGATCCAGAAATGGTGTGAATTTAGTTATTTCACATAATATGTGACCCCTCACTCCTCTCCACCTGACACTCTCCTGTCTCCACCTGACACTCTCCTCTCTCCACCTAGCACTCCTCTCCTCTCCAAACCCTCACATCCCTCTCCTTTCCAATCCCTCACCTCTCCAATCCCTCACACTCCTCTCCTCTGCAATCCTTCACACGCCTCTCCAATCGCGCCTCACACTCCTCTCCAATCGCGCCTCACACTCCTCTCCAATCGTGCCTCACACTCCTCTCCAATCGTGCCTCACACTCCCCTCCAATCACTCCTCTCCAATCGTGCCTCACACTCCTCTCCAATCACGCCTCACACTCCTCTCCAATCGTGCCTCACACTCCTCTCCAATCGCGCCTCACACTCCTCTCCAATCGCGCCTCACTCGCCTCTCCAATCGGCTTTCCCCGTCTCGTTTCTCTCCTTTTTCTCCCGTCTCGTTCTTTTTCTTGCTCCAAATCGGCCCGTCGGAATCGGAAATCGGCCCGTCTCGCCCGTCGGCCCGTCGGAATCGGAAATCGGCCCGTCTTGCTTTTGTGCTTGTGCGTAAATAAATTGTGTTCATGACACCATTTCTGGTGTTGGGCTAGCGGCTAGGGTGCCGGCTTAGGATCCTGGGTTCGAATCTCGGTCGATCGCCGAATTAATGCCAGGGGGGTTGACTCAGCCTGTCATCCTTCCGAGGTCGGCTAATTGAGTACCAGTTCACTGGTAATTCCCTGTTTGTCGTTGAAGGCGGCAAAAAGGGTTGGCGTCAGGAAGGGCATCCGGCCGTAAAACATTGCTTCAAAAAGGGGACAAAAAAACAACAACTACCACGGTCCCCGAAAAGGCCAACCCCCGCTTTGCGGGGAAAAATGGCCTCTAAACGGTGGTTTTTACACCATTTCTGGATCTGATGACTTGCCAGTAACCATTTTGTAAAAATGAATGTGCAGCATCTAACTCAATATGTCGAAATGTCACACACATCCATGCCCGTGGGATTCCCACGGGTGACCCCGCAAGTTTGCATTGACGTTCGTCGATGGACTCGTTCGCCCGTCTCATTCGTTTTCTTGCTGCATCCTGTTCAAGTCTGCGTTCTTCATCGATCGTCTCATTCATTTTGGAAATAGAAGTTTCCACGCAGCGCATGAATTGTCACGATCCTCAAGAGGAATTTGTCTCGTAATCATCAAATGATAAATGGCAAGTAAATTATATTGTGGAAAATTAAAGATTTCAAATAAACCTATTTAAAGTGTATTCGCACATAACTAATTTTAAAAAACGAAGAAATATCTCTCGGTAATTTCCTGAAACATATTTTACTTCCGGCTAATAATGTTGAATTAAATAAAAACGAAGAAATATATGTCGGCATCATTGTTGACGTTTTTGTGACGACTGTCATCAAACGAAAAAGTAATATATCTTAACGGAAAAGCAAAAGCGAATTTTTAATATATATCGACACGTTGCCGTCGGTGTCATGTTGGGCGGTGTATGATACACCATGACGCGATTTTTAAAAATATATCTCTGCATTTTCCCGCGTGTGTGGAATGTTCTCAATTATTGCTGACACCGAGTCCAAAACCATCGATAAAAATGAAATCATATGGTGAGTTAGATTGGAGATAAAGGCGTGAGAGAGACTCAATGGCCTTGAAGTTGAAGTTACAGGCGTTTGAGAATTCATTTCGTTCTATAAACGGCAACTTTCATTGGATTTCCTTCCCGTTTTTTTTCAACCGAGTCGAAAACTATGTTAGCGACTGTGAAAAATGAAATGATATATCGAATTTTTAATATGTATCGACACGTTGCCGTCGGTGTCATGTTAGGCGGTGTATGATACACCATGACGCGATTTTAAAAAATATATCTGCATTTTCCCGCGTGTGTGGAATGTTCTCAATTATTGCTGACACCGACTCTAAAACCATCGATAAAAATGAAATCATATGGTGAGTTAGATTGGAGATAAAGGCGTGAGAGAGACTCAATGGCCTTGAAGTTACAGGCATTTGAGAATTCATTTCGTTCTATAAACGGCAACTTTCATCGGATTTTCTTCTCGTTTTTTTTCAACCGAGTCTAAAACTATGTTAGCGACTGTGAAAAATGAAATGATATATCGAATTTAAAATAGATATCGACACATTGCCGTCGGTGTCATGTTGGGCGGTGTATGATACACCATGACGCGATTTTAAAAAATATATCTCTGCATTTTCCCGCGTGTGTGGAATGTTTGTGGAAAATTAAAGATTTCAAATAAACCTATTTAAAGTGTATGCGCACATAACTAATAAAAAAAACGAAGAAATATCTCTCGGTAATTTCCTGAAACATATTTTACTTCCGGCTAATATGTTGAATGAAATAAAAACGAAGAAATATATGTCGGCATCATTGTTGACGTTTTTGTGACGACTATCATCAAACGAAATAGTAATATATCATAACGGAAAAGCAAAAGCGAATTTTTAATATATATCGACACATTGCCGGCGGTGTCATGTTGGGCGGTGTATGATACACCATGACGCGATTTTAAAAAATATATCTCTGCATTTTCCCGCGTGTGTGGATTGTTCTCAATTATTGCTGACACCGAGTCTAAAAGTAAAACCATCGATAAAAATGAAATCATATGGTGAGTTAGATTGGAGATAAAGGCGTGAGAGAGACTCAATGGCCTTGAAGTTACAGGCCTTTGAGAATTCATTTCGTTCTATAAACGGCAACTTTCATCGGATTTTCTTCCCGTTTTTTTTCAACCGAGTCTAAAACTATGTTAGCGACTGTGAAAAATGAAATGATTTATCGAATTTGATTTGAAATAAAACTGGGGGAGAGCAAGACACCACGGGCCTACAAAACAGGACTCAAAGCTATGCGAGTTAATAAAATGGTGGATATTTGTTTATAGCCACTCCCAGAATGGGTGGAGCTATGGGTGGAGCTACTCTGCAAACCGAGTAAGCCACACCCCGGACAGACACCCAACAGATAGACAGACAGACAGACAGAATCATCTACGGCTATTATAATATAGATGAATCGCACCGTACATACCTCCTTCTAGATCTTGTTCTTGTCTTGATATACTCACTCAGGCTCACTATATCACGACTGAGTCCTCCCAGCTCCTCCAAATGGCGCCCGCTCGCCACTACGTAAGTCCGGAAGTGACGTCCTCATTTGACTGTCCGGAAGGTCGCATATCGCAGGAAAGCGAAAGAATCGCAAATTAGTTTTAATTAGTTTTAAAACATCGTTTAACGCCAACATAGCGCCAACATAGTTTGCCGACGGGAAATAAATGAATACGCTCTCAAATGTGCCATCCGAGGCAGAGTGTGTTCGCCACGTTCGGCACACGTGATAGCTCGCTGCTCTCTGATTGGTTGAATCGTTTTTTGGACATAGCTCGGTAACTACTTCTGCGATTAATTTAAAACCTTGAAAAGGCACATCCTCGGGTCCCCAGCAATATACCTGGCAAGTTTAAAGTATATCGGACCGGTAGTTGTCGAGAAACAGCGGTCACAGACAAACACACACACAGACACAGACACACACACACACACACACACACACACACACACACACACACACACACACACACACACACACACACACACACACACACAGAGATTAGTGGAATTATAGATAGATATACACTAGTTTGGCTCGGCTCGCCTCACCTAGAGTCCCTTTATACAGAGAGTAAAGACATGACGATCCGGAAAAATACGGTCACGTGACTCAGGGAGCCATTTTGGAGCCAAATTCGCGTTCGCTTAACTTCTCGCGTTCGCGTGTTATGCAAGTACAATCGATTCGACTACCTACGGAAGCCTTAGTTCACTGAAAATGCCGGGTTGTTGTGCATTTGGATGCACAAATAGACATGACGAGGGTTTCAAGATGTACAGATTCCCTTCAGATCCCAATCGACGTAAAATATGGGAGATAAAGTGAGCCGTGTGGGCTGGAAGCCGGCTTCGTCTTCAAAGCTTTGCGAGGGAGGTCAAGTTACTGTTCAGTCCCGTTCAGAAAGTAAAGTGAATTATTTAACTTTCACCTTGTAGAGACAACAAGTAATTCCCGCAACAAGTAGTCAATAGCTGTCATTGTATCATAGTGAAAACCGTAAATTTTTTTGTTTGGAAACATTGGATACTTTGCTTGACAGTACATTGTACTGTATTTTCTATATTTCTATTTCGAAAAAGAACATTCAGTTCACAATATGCCAACAGTTTGATAATAGCTAGTATTAGGAATCATTTCTAGAGAATGGTTATGAATGGTTATGTTGTAAATTCAACAGGGCTGGACAAAAAAGAAGAAGTTGTAGCGGCTACCGCTGGGTTTTCACAATCGCCTTGCACCTATCAAGGACGCGGAGCAATCACCATGCCGGGCTCGTCCAGGACGCCCGGGCAGGCCCGCGCTCAACTTGCCAGGCTTCGGTCGGGACGCCCGGGCATGCCCGGGCAGGCTCGCCCTCAACTTGCCAGGCCGCAGCCAGGACGCTGGGCCACGCCCCCTCTCGCCTTTCCTGGGCAAACGCTCCGGGATAATATGTATATATATTGCTGCCTGATAAACGGGCTTTTCAGAGTGCCTGAGTGTTTGGTTTGATTAAAGCAACTCGGATGAATTCCAGCTTTTTGTCGCGTCCATTCTTCCGATCGACGTGGGAGCCCCAGCTCCTTCATTGGTGACCTACCGACATGGACACGGCAGTCGCCCTTAAACTGCCTACCTTCTGGGAGGCTCACGCGGCGGTTTGGTTCGCACAGGCGGATTCCCTGTTCGCCCTGCGAGGCATCACGGCCGACGACACCCGCTTCCACCATGTGGTAGCAGCGCTCGGTTCGGCCACCGTGGCCCGCGCCCTGAGCCTCCTCGAGAGCCCGCCAGCCGCTGACAAATACGGCGCGATTAAGAAGCTTCTCCTCGACGCTTTCGCCCTCCCATCGGCGGAACGCGCACGGCGCCTGCTCGACCTGCCCGAGCTCGGCGACACGCGCCCTTCCGAGCGAATGGACAACATGCTTTCACTGCTCGGCGAGCACTCTCCGGCATTCCTGTTCCGGGAGCTGTTCCTCCGTCAGCTGCCTAACCCGGTACGCCTCGCCCTGGCAAGCACGACGATCACAGATCCCCGGGCCCTTGCCAGAGAAGCCGACAAGATCTCCGCCGCAGGACAGCGCATCGCAGTGGCGACATGGGACCCACCGCCGTCCGACGCAACACCCATGGCGCCCGAGCACCCGGCACGGTCGACGACCGAACTGCCGATGCAATTGGCTGCCGCTACACCGAGCCGACCACCTCCAGCACGACGACCGGAGCCTCCACCTGATCAAGCGTGGTGTTACTATCATGCCAGGTTCGGACAGAAGGCCCGGACATGCCGACCCCCGTGCACCTTTGGCAGGCCGGGAAACGGCCGGGCCGGCGTTCATTACCAGCCACGAGCGCCGGCCACACGGGCAACTTACTGGTCATCACGGATAAAGCGTCCGGATGGCGCTTCCTGTGCGACACCGGCGCCCAACTGAGCGTCATACCCGCCTCTGACCAGGACAGGCAATCCGCGGTTTGCGGCCCCTCCTTGGTTGCGGCCAACGGATCGACCATCCGCACCTTCGGCCCGCGCAACGTCACCCTCTGCTTCGGCGGCCAACGCTTTGCTTGGACGTTTGTAACCGCAAACGTGCCCATGGCTCTGCTAGGCACCGACTTCCTCTGCGCACACGGACTGCTGGTGGACGTCCAACGGCGTCGTTTAATCAACGCCGAAACCTTCAGCTCCCTGGTATGCACATTGAGCAGCTCCGCGCCGACCAAGCTGGCATGCGCCGTCCCGGCGGCGAACGAGTTTGCTCGCCTGCTCACGGAGTTCCCGGCCCTCACGCGGCCGACGTTTTCGGCCGTCGCAGTACGGCATGGGATCGAGCACCACATACCAACCACGGTCCCGCCGGTCTACGCCAGGGCCCGCCGCCTCGACCCAGCCAAGTTCGCCGTGGCGAAGGCCGAATTCGACGCGTTGGAGCACCTCGGCATCGTGCGGCGCTCCGATAGCGCGTGGGCCTCGCCACTGCACATCGTGCCAAAGCCGGGGGGTGGATGGCACCCGTGCGGCGACTACCGCCGTCTCAATGATGCTACCACCCCCGACAGGTACCCGATCCCGCATATCCAAGACTTCTCCGCCTGTCTGGCGGGACGGGTCATTTTTTCGAAAATTGATCTCATACGGGGATATCACCAGGTACCTGTCAGGGCGGCCGACGTCCCTAAAACGGCAGTCATCACGCCGTTCGGCTTATTCGAATTCTTGCGGATGCCGTTTGGTCTCAAGAACACGGCTCAGGCGTTCCAGCGCTTGATGGACGGCGTGCTGCGTGACCTGCCGTTCCTTTTCGTTTACCTGGACGACATCCTCGTCGCCAGCACGTCCCGGGCCGAGCACCTCCTCCACCTCCGAACACTGTTCGGGCGCCTCAGCGAGCACGGCCTCATCGTCAACCCGGCCAAATGCCACTTCGGCACGACGGCCGTTGATTTTTTGGGCCACCACATCACCAAGAACGGGGCCGTGCCGCTGCCAACCAAGGTCGAGGCCATCACCACGTTCCCGCGTCCCCGCACCATAAAGGCCCTGCAGGAATTCCTGGGAATGGTGAATTTTTATCACCGCTTCGTGCCCCGCGCTGCTCAACTCATGCGGCCCCTCTACGAAGCCCTCCGGGGCAAGCCGGCCAAGCACGACATCGCCTGGTCCGCAGCAATGGATGCGGCCTTCCAAAGCTCAAAGCGGGCCCTCGCCGACGCAACACTGCTCGCTCACCCAGTGCTCAACGCTCCCATCGCCCTCACCACGGATGCCTCCGACTACGCGGTGGGCGCCGTACATGAGCAATGGGTGAACGGGGTTTGGCAGCCACTCGCTTTTTTCAGCCGGCAGCTCCGGCCGAACGAGCTCAAATACAGCACGTTTGACCGGGAGCTCCTCGGTCTACACCTGGCCGTCTGCCATTTCCGCCACCTCCTGGAGGGCCGACCTTTCATGGCGTTCGTCGACCACACGCCGTTGGTTTACGCAATGGCCAAGGTCACGGAGCTGTGGTCGGCCCGCCAACAGCGCCACCTCTCCGCCGTGTCGGAGTTTACCACGGACATCCGGCACGTCGCCGGCAAAAACAACGCCGTGGCCGACTGTCTTTCCCGGGCCAGCGCGAACGCGGTCCACCTGGGCGTGGACTTTGCGCTTATGGCGGCGGACCAAACCACCGACACCACGGTGCAAGCCCTCCGGGCGGCGGACACGGGCCTCCGCCTGGCCGACATCCCCTTCGCGGACACTGTCCTGCTCTGCGACGTCTCCCAAGGCCAGCCTCACCCCATCGTGCCCGTCACCTGGCAACGCCGCATCTTCGCCTCCCTCCACGGCCTTTCCCACCCGGGCCGGAAAGCTTCCCAGAAGCTGGTGTCAGCGCGATTCGTCTGGCACGGCCTTCGTCGGGACGTCCGCGATTGGACCAGCACCTGCACGGCCTGCCAACGGGCCAAGGTCCACCGACACACCCAGGCCCCGCTGGCACCTTTCACCGTGCCCGAATGACGTTTCGACCACGTCAACGTGGATCTGGTGGGCCCCCTCCCCCCGTCACGGGGGTTCACACACCTGCTCACCATGGTGGACAGGACCACCAGGTGGCCGGAGGCGGTTCCCCTCGTCTCCAACAACACCGCCGACGTGGCGCAGGCTTTCATCGCCACCTGGGTCGCCCGCTTCGGCGCACCGGCGGACATCTCGTCAGACCGCGGACCACAGTTCACCTCCGAGCTGTGGGGCGCGGTCACCCGCAACCTGGGGGTCAAGCTCCACCGTACTACGGCCTACCACCCCCAAGCAAACGGGTTGTGCGAGCGATTCCACCGCTCCATGAAGGCCGCGCTCATGGCCGGCCTTCAAGACGGCGGTTGGGCCGACCGGCTGCCATGGGTCCTTTTGGGCCTCCGCACGGCCCCCAAGGAGGACCTCCAGGCATCCACCGCCGAGCTTGTCTATGGCCAGGCGCTACGCGTCCCGGGCGAATTCGTGCCCGACGCTACCAGTCCCTGGTCCGCAGCTCACCAGCGCTCGGACCTCCAGGAGGCCGCCTGACGGTTTGCCCCCGTGCCAACATCCCACCACGGTGACCCCCAGTCCTACGTCCCCCCAGCACTTCGCACAGCGGAGTATGTTTTTGTGCGTCACGACGCACATCGGGGGCCACTCCGGCCGCCGTACGACGGGCCCTTCCGGGTGCTGCGACGGGACGACAAGTCGTTCGTCATCGACATCGGCGGCAGGTCGGACCGGATTGCAGTGGACCGCCTCAAGCCGGCGCACGTGGACGTCGACCACCCACCACGGGTGGCCCTTCCGCCGCGGCGAGGCCGCCCCCCGTCCACGGTGCCCCCCACTCGACCGCCCACCACCACACCGGACCCCCTCCCACGACCCGCCAGGGGTCGCTTCGGCCGGGTCATCAGGACCCCCCTCAAATTGACCCTGCCGGTGCAAGTCGATTCTGGGGGGACGTGTGTAGCGGCTACCGCTGGGTTTTCACAATCGCCTTGCACCTATCAAGGACGTGGAACGATCACCATGCCGGGCTCGTCCAGGACGCCCGGGCAGGCCCGCGCTCAACTTGCCAGGCCTCGGTCGGGACGCCCGGGCATGCCCGGGCAGGCTCGCCCTCAACTTGCCAGGCCACAGCCAGGATGCTGGGCCACGCCCCCTCTCGCCTTTCCTGGGCAAACGCTCCGGGATAATATGTATATATATTGCTGCCCGATAAACGGGCTTTTCAGAGTGCCTGAGTGTTTGGTTTGATTAAAGCAACTCGGATGAATTCCAGCTTTTTGTCGCGTCCATTCTTCCGATCGACGTGGGAGCCCCAGCTCCTTCAAAGTCTCTGTTTGGCATTATTGTGTATTCGTGCATGCATCTCTTATTGTGTATTCGTGCATGCATCTTAAGAAATAGCTTGCCCATGTAGCATATCCACTTACCCTGTGTTTGGTCTTGCCATTTCTTTTTTTCAGGGGAACACAAAAGTTCTCTAAAAATTCCACATAATGCAATGAAAGTTTTAATGATTGTAAAGATAAAAAGCAGGAAGTTGCTATTCATATTGGGGTCTCAACCCTCACAAGACCTCTAATTTGTATCGTTCTTCAAAATGGTAGAGATAAATGCTAAAAAAAAAAATCATCACATATTGCAATTTTGACAGCTGGACTACGTTTCATTTATTCTGATTGTACCTGGATCTGTTGCTGAATGTGGTTAACTGATGAAAAGAAAGCTGAAAAGGTTAATTTACAGTATGTGTACATTGACCGAGAGCGTGTGTGTGTGTGTGTGTGTGTGTGTGTGTGTGTGTGTGTGTGTGTGTGTGTGTGTGTGTGTGGATATGTGTGTGTGTGTGTGGATATGTGTGTGTGTGTGTGTGTGTGTGTGTGTGTGTGTGTGTGTGTGTGTGTGTGTGTGTGTGTGTGTGTGTTTATCCCGTGTGTGTGCATGTGTGTTTTAATGTGTTGATGTTTGTGTGTATGTTTGAGTTTATTGGCTCTGAAAACGCATTAAATTTGTTACAGTTTGATAATGTTTACATTAAATTCATTTCTTTCAGACAAAACACACGTGTGTTTTAATGCCCCCCCCCCTCTCCCCCCCCCCCTCTCTCCCCCCCCCCCCCGCTTTTCCTATCCTCTTAATCGAAGAGGTTAAAGATTATTTTAGGTTACAAGACTACTTTGTCACATAGTATGTTCAAATTCTCTCCAGGCATCGTGAGTAACCCAAATTATTATTGCCAACATCGCGATAATGAGGATTCAGAAATCACCCATTTTGTCACTTCTCATCAACCGCTCATTTTTTCAGACAAACTAATATCCCATTATAGGCAATCTGGAACATAATGGAGCTAATACTCATAGACCGACATCTCGATACAATAAAATAAATAAATAAAAACATTCACCGTACTCCCTAACCCGCCCCGTGTTTGTGCAGTGGTGCATTGCATTATACACGCATAGCTCATAGTGCACTGTGCATGTGCCGGTTCAGTGGTTCCGCACAATTGGCCCCAAAATGGCGGCGTATTCTCAGTTGTCGTTACTCTCTGTATAAATGGACTCTCGCCTCACCACGCGTCGTTAATGAGGAACGAGCTTATTTTAGCTGAGAATAATGACTGTACCTGAGTTGCTGTGTTGTCATGAGTTACACCAATCATGATACAATTATTTTGCACAATTTTATTTGTAGTGTTTGTGATATTACATTTTTATAAGCAATTTAATTTGAAGATTTAGGCTGAAAAAAAAAAAATCAAAAAAGAACCCCTCAGCATATACATCGGGGAGGGGTAGGTGCAGACTGGAAGTTTGGAACAATTACACCTCACCACCTGGTAATGAAAAAAAACCTCAACAGCACGAAATTCAAAACACCTCACCACCACATAATTCAAAACACCTCACCACCACATAATTAAAAAGACCTCACCACCACGTAATTAAGAACACCTCACCACCACAAAATTCGAAACACTTCACCACCACGTAATTCAAAACACCTCATCACCACGTAATTCAAAACACCTCACCACCATGTAATTCAAAACACCTCACCACCACGTAATTCAAAACACCTCACCACCACGTCATTCAAAACACCTCACCACCACGTAATTCAAAACACCTCACCACCACATAATTCAAAATACCTCACTACCACATCATTCAGAACACCTCACCACCACGTAATTCAAAACACCTCACCACCAAATAATTCAAAATACCTCACCACCACGTAATTAAGAACACCTCACCACCACGTAAATCAAAACACCTCACCACCACAAAATTAAAAACACCTTACCACCACAAAATTTAAAACACCTCACCACCACAAAATTCGAAACACTTCACCACCACGTAATTCAAAACACCTCATCACCACGTAATTCAAAACACCTCACCACCATGTAATTCAAAACACCTCACCACCACGTAATTCAAAACACCTCACCACCACGTCATTCAAAACACCTCACCACCACGTAATTCAAAACACCTCACCACCACATAATTCAAAATACCTCACTACCACATCATTCAGAACACCTCACCACCACGTAATTCAAAACACCTCACCACCAAATAATTCAAAACACCTCACCACCACGTAATTCAAAACACCTCACCACCACATAATTCAACACCTCACCACCACATAATTCAAAACACCTCACCACCACATAATTCCAAACACCTTACCGCCACATAATTCAAAACACCTCACCACCACGTAATTCAACACCTCACCACCACATAATTCAAAACAACTCACCACCACGTAATTCAAAACATGTCACCACCACATAATTTGAAACACCTCACCACCACGTAAACTGTGTGGTGGTCCACACAGTGAGGAGCCTGGCTGAGGGGACAAGGCCACAGGGAGAACATAACATGGCTGCGGTGACATATCACGGCTGGAACGCAAGCAGGGAAAATGTCATTT
This sequence comes from Myxine glutinosa, assembly GCF_964187855.1. Classification (NCBI taxonomy): domain Eukaryota; kingdom Metazoa; phylum Chordata; class Myxini; order Myxiniformes; family Myxinidae; genus Myxine; species Myxine glutinosa. Next base: position 124,095,645 of record NC_136266.1, on the reverse strand, counting down.
ATGGCCTTGGATTGCCCGGCGAGAGGTTTGGGAGGATGTGCGGGGCCAATACTTAGTATTTGTAAAGAGAAGCTGCGAGATATATGGGTACCCCCAAATTATTGCTACCACATACGCACCTAGTGAGATTACAGAAAGGAAAGCTTTCTTTGCGTCTGTGATTAATGTGTGTGTATCGGGGGTGATTTTAACTGTACCTTTGAACCTGTAATAGACAGGAACTCGGCAAAACCTCATCCTGAATCATGTATTGATTTATCCCTTTTACTTTCTCGGGTTGGTTTGCTGGATGTATGGAGGGTAGGGTAGCGTGGGGCAAGACGCCCCCATTAAGCAAGATTGCTGATATCTGCTACTGTTACAGCTATAGAGAACTAAAAGTAAATGCAAACAATAAGGACACATTAGCGCTACATAATAGCACAAGCACACCAAGATAGAAAAAAACGAAAAAAAACAAGAAGTGAAAATATAGATTTTTTTTTTGGCCTCTTTGCCCCATGCCGGAGGTAAAACGCCCACCAGGTTGGGGCAAAACGCTTACTGTGGGCGTGTTGCCCCTGAGAAGTGAGCGTTTTGCCCCTTACTTCCGAATTACATAAAAAGAAGATAATACTAACGTCTGACTAGAAAAACATAGTCTCCTACATAGAGGAAATTTCACTGTAAATACAAAATGTCATGAATTGTGACTTGGTCAAATTCAAACAGTCATGGGCACATGTCAGTCCGAGACATCCGACTCGCAGTTTGGGCACAGGAACTGGGCCAGTCCTGGCGTACATTGTTCATGTGCCCAATGAAGGCACAACTGGCACTGCACCCACACCTCCCTGGGTCTGGCACGGCTGTACTCCTCACAGCATATAAGACAAGGCCAGTCTTCCTCCTCACTTGTTTCTTCCTCTTCTCCTTGCTTCCTCGTTTTGCCGTTTGTGGGGTTTGTTTGCTGCACTCTCTTCTTCTTCTGCTTTTGTTCTTTGTCTGAGTTTTTCTTGGGGTTCTTCTTTGCCTGCGTCTCTTCTAGTGCTTTGTCTGAGTTTTTCTTGGGGTTCTTCTTTGCCTGCTTCTCTTCTAGTGCTGCCTTGTATGGCGAAGAGATCAGCACGGCTGCTGACTCTGTTTTTCTGGCTCTTGGCCTCTTGATTGATATTTTGGGCAGCGGAGAAAGCCCATGGATTATTTCCCTGATTGTGCTGGTAGAAGATGTGGATGGCTGGGGGATTGGCGGCTGTGACGTGGGCGCCTCACTTCCAACTTCTGGTGTTAGTCGCTCTGGTCGCAGGCTGGGCAGAACGATGCAGTTGTAGTGCCCGACATCCTGACCAACACTGGTGAACTGCACCATCAGGGGCTGGTGGTGTCTGTCAACGTCTCCATAACGTTGAACCACAACGTTATCCCAGTTGTAAACTATGATTTGTTTCTGAAGGACTTTGCTCGTGGCGGTGATCTCCAGCTTGCCCGGCAGGGACAATGGATCCGACATGGCATCGATTCGATGCTCCATGGATGAGTATCGGAGCCATCTGGGCAGGTCGGCGTTGATGGTTTCGACGTCCAGGTCTTTGAAGTCATCATAATTTTCACACATGTGTGCAATAACTTTTGCGCGAAGTCCATCTGCCTGACTCTTCTCAAACATCTCTAGTACCTGATTTCTCAATGATCCATGCTCTGATCTCTCCGCTGTTTGTAACTTTGAGTCCATCCCAATGATTAAACTGCGGAAAAAACATCGGCCATCACCAGACGTCGGTATCACCTGCATTCCGTTGTCAGATGAAGAAGGTGAGGGAGATGGTCCTTGGTCTTGCCTGTCTTCAACACAGATTGAGGGATTTGCTGGGGTGGATTCACATTCTTCAGGAAGAAGTTCACCTGGGTCTGACGTGGTTGGCTGCATGACAACAGGTGAACTTACATCTCCTGAGGATGGCTGGTCAGGGGTACTTGCTTCTTGCCCACACATCTGCTCATCAGTCACCAATGCCCCTTCAAAGTCGGCGTCGGTGAACACATTTGGATCAAATGGCCAAAGGCCACAAGTCTTGAAGCCATTCACTGCCTTTTCGGGCAACGCTGTGCGTAGAAACGCTTTCCGTGACAGACCAGCCATGTCATAGACTGTGATACGTCGTCCTGGGTTGGCCACCATCCAACTGTCAGCTTCAGCATTGAAAGCACTTTTGAGTGGCTTGAAATAAGTGCGATCAAGTGGCTGCAGCTTGTGAGTACTGTGAGGGGGTAAGGTGAGTAGCTCAATCCCATTCGCCCGACAAAACTTGATAGCTCCAAGAGTCTTGTGACTGTGATGTCCATCAAGGAGAATGATTTGCGGGTTGTCCAGGGAGGCGTTTGTGAAATTAGCAAAGTGGCGGAGCCAAAGTATGAACAAGTCTGAATCTGTCCAGCCATTTGAACTTGCGTACCCAACAGATTGTGGCGGAGCATCTTTCATGAGGGTGTCCACCATTCGCTTACGGGGGAAAATATACCATGGAGGTAGGAAGACACCAGCTGCACTGCAGGCACACACAAGTGTCACCAGAACTCCTCGCTCACCACTTGTGACCTTGCCGACCTGTCGAGCACCTTTTGTGGCCATGACTTTCCCGGGCTTTTGAACAGTTGTCAGCCCTGTCTCATCCATGTTCCACACTCTTGAAGGGGTGTAGTCTTCAGCTGTCAAACACTCCTTGAAGAGGTCAAAGAAACCCTGGACCCCGGGTTTATTGAAGCCCACAACACGCGCTATGCTGGTTGCTTGAGGCTGCCTGAGGGTGAGGTCGTGATGGGAGAGAAAGTTCTGGACCCAGTCCTTTCCTGCCATCCGGGACTCTCTGTTGAAAGGGTGGCTAATTTGAGCCTTCTCAGCAACATCAAACGCTAGACGCTGCATGTCCCGCATCCTCAGACCGTACAGTCGCCTCTGCATCGCCGTTACATGTGCTTTCAGCTGCGCGTCGATCTCAGGAGGAAGGGCGTTCTTATATCTCCCAAAATTCAGCACACCAGGTGCTGCTACTTGCTGGTCTCTGTGCCTTCGTAGGGTACGTGCCGGAACACCAAAGTCCTTGCTGGCACGAATGAGTGGAAGTCCCTCGCTCACTGCTGTCAAGGCTGCAGACAAGTTGCTTTGGCCATAATTGCCCCTCTCTGTCTTCCTTTTGTATGTTCTCACCATCATGTATCTGTTGACAAGTGTTTAAAAATGATCAGTCTCTAAATCATAATTTCTTTTATTCATAACTTAGCGGAATATATTCAAATGATAGTCACTTTTACTGGCATAGCAGTGAGAGAGAGAGAGAGAGAGAGAGAGAGAGAGAGAGAGAGAGAGAGAGAGAGAGAGAGAGAGAGAGAGACTTTCGACTTTTGACGTCCTTTTATTCCAAAAAATATAAAGTGCATGGATGTACAGTGTATAAAATCAACAAAGCCAAAAACAAGAGAAAACGATGAAGCGAGGAAACAATACAGATACATGCGCTGATCAGTTCAAATTTTACCGAAAACAAATGCAATCTTCTGCAGCAATACTACGAAGTGTAGAAATTATGAACAATCAAGAGAAAAATAATACCAACTCGTTTTGGCGGACTTCACAGACACTTTTCAAACACCATTTTTCTACAAATCCATCAATTTCACCCATGATCTTGGAAAACTCAAACTCATGTTTTAGCCTTGCAGCACAAAGTGCATTGAAGAACGTCATGACATTGCATTGATGAATGGGCTTACCATTCCGCTACTCCTTTCTGGACAGGTAAGTAGCAAGCTTTGCTGTAGCTACAAAAAAGCACAACAGTTCATATTCTTTGTTGTGTTGCCGTCTCTTTTTGAGCCCAAAAATAAAGGATCGAAAAGTAAATCTGAAATTCATTTTGAACGACACAAAGTCTAACCATTCAAATAAAGGAAAAAGTCTTTCACAACCAATAAAAAAATGAAAAACATCCTCATTTACAGAACAAAAGGGGCAACATGCAGATATTGGGGCAAAATTCCATACATATGTATTGCATGGGATGATCCAGTGGGCAAGGCGCCACTGAAGATCACCTGTTCTTTTATTAATCAGCTTACAATACATTGATTCCCATACAGGTTCATTGGGGGGCCCGGCAGGGAGTAGCCTCTTCCATCGTGCTACTCCATTTAGCGGAGGAATACCAAGAACTTGAGATAACCACCACCTATACAGGCTCTTGCTGCTCTCAGCGTGCAATACACTTGTCCCTGTGCTAACAGGTGGAAGTTCCTTGGGAAAGCAGTCAAAAATCAGTTTCGGAAACGGGGACTCGTTGGGGTGTCCAAAAGAATTCCAAGTCCAAAGTTTCTGCAGCTGATGACGTTTTTGAACAACTTTCCTCAAAATCGTTCCAATTGTCCTCTTGGACCGAATCGCCGTCAAGGTTGAAATTTCCTCCACATTCCTCCACCCGACACCGGAGTTTGGCCGAAGGTGCCATACTTTGTTTATGCCTGCCTCAATAAAGCGTTGGCACAAATGACGACTCTTGAGAACATCAGGGAAGAGAGGATTGAAGAACAGGGGTTCAACCTCGAACATCCCTGGGGAGTAAGTGTCCGCTTTACGGCTCACGGAAAGTCTTTCCCAGGCACTGAGAAGGCTCTGGTAAAATATGGGGAGCGTTGATGTATTCACGTACTTAAGGTGAGTCAGGAATACTTCGAGACCATAGCCGAGTCTACCCGCCTGCTGTAAAATATGGCAAGCCAAGGCATGGTTTGGCAGGTTTTCACCAAATAGGAGGCGTTGAATGGAGCACAGGCGAAAAGCCATGAGACGGGATCTCACGTGAACAAGGCTCTGACCACCTTCAGATGAAGTATGGCATATTACGCTTGGCCGCAGCCAATGATGGCCTCCCCAAAAAAAGTCCACAAGTTTGGCCTGTATCCTGTCCAGCAGCACTTCTGGTGGTTGCAGGCAAATAAAGCGATGCCACAACGTTGTAGCAACCAAGTTGTTTGCCACTAAGACTCGGCCCTTAAATGAGAGGTGCGGTAGGGCTCTTTTCCACATGTTCAGCCTCCTGTCTATTTCTCCAGTCACACCTTCCCAATTCCTTTTCTCAAATTGTGTAGAGCCCAGGGACACACCAAGGTAATCAACACCATCTGCTTTCCACTCCAAGTTTTCTGGAAGAGCAGGCAGATGTGTTGAGACAAGTAGGCAACTATTAAGGTATGGCACCCAAAGAGCTTTGCTTTTCGTCCAATTAACCTTCAGAGATGAAGCCATGAAAAAGGTTCTTAAGGACTTTGCAAGAGCAACAATGTCTTGGTGGTTTTTTATAATGACGCAAACATCATCTGCATAGGCCGATATAGTCATTGGTGGGCTTCCAGGAAAACAGGTCAGGCCAGAGATATTCTTTCTCAGTGTGCAAAGTAATGGCTCCATTGCTAACGCAAAAAGCAAACCTGAGACTGGGCAACCCTGCCGTACCCCCCTCTGAACCTTTATGGGGGGAACCAGTTCATTGTTCACCTTAATTACACTGGAGATGTCAGTGTACAATAGAGTTATAAAGGCCCTGAAAATTACCCCAAACCCACATGCTTCAAGAACATGGCACAAGAAAACATGGTCAATGCTGTCAAAGGCTTTTTCAAAGCCTAGAAAACATATTCCAAAATCATTTTGGTCATGGCGAGCATACATTAAATCCCGCACGAAAAAAATGTTGTCGTAAATCGAACGACTGGGGATGCAGAATGTCTGATCAGGTAAAACCAGATCACCAATGACTTTTTTCAAACGATTTGCCATTGCTTTCGAAACCATTTTATAGTCAGTGCACATTATTGAAACCGGTCTCCAATTCTCCATCCGCCGGAGATCTCCTGACTTTGGGAGAAGACTCACCACTGCTCTCCTTAGACTTAGTGGCATTACACCTTTTCGCAAGGATTCTTGGAATACAATCAATAGTTCCGGGCCCAAAATGTCCCAAAATTCCATGTAAAGCTCAGCTGGCAGGCCATCAATTCCCGGAGCCTTTCCAGATTCCATTCCAACCAGGGCACGCTGTAACTCATCAAGGCTTAAAGGCACATCCAGCTCCAGGCGTTGAGTCTCAGTTAGGGTTGGGAGATGGGAGGTAAAACATTTTATTTTATCCTCATATATATCTTTTTTAGCAAATAGTTCAGAATAATACTTTCTAATAGTGATTTTTACCCCATCAGAACTTGTAATTTCATTCCCACTGGGGTCCTTAACTGATAAAATAAGCTGGGGAGGCTTCGTTTCAGCTTCTAAGTGAAAGAAGGCTTTGCTAGGACTATCTGATACTTTAATGCTTTTTACTCTCAGTCTAACTCGTAGTCCTGCAGCCTTCTCCTGTAATAGTTCCCGGAGTTGGGTCCTTTTTTCAAGGAGCAATTTATAATTTGTCTCATTTTCTTGCTCTGCCATTTTGTTTTGCAGTTTTAGAATTTCGGTTTCCAACCGTGCCAATGTGATTTGACTTTCATGAGTGATGAGGGAATTAAACTGTTGACAAAACAGTCGTATATGAGTTTTCATATTATCCCACCAAAGGTTAGTGGAAGCAAAGAGGGGCTTTTTTCCAACTATAGCTATCCATAGGATGCGAAAGGCTTCCTTAAACAGGGTATCATCCAAAATACTTGTATTGAATTTCCAATAGGCGCTCCTCCGTTTGAATTGAGGGAAAGATAGGCCCATCGTGACCATGTGGTGGTCAGAGAAGATGGAAGGGGTAATAGCTGAGGAGGTTACAATATTCCTTAATCGTGGGGTGATGTACCAGCGGTCAAGCCTCGCTAAGGATACTTGACCATTGGAGCATCGACACCATGTAAACTGCCGGTCATTTGGGTGCATCAATCGCCATACATCCAAAAAAGCCCCACCTGAAAGAAACTGGGAGAGGTCACCATGGGACTCGGGATGTGGTTCCGGTGAATTTCTGTCTATTTTGGGCTCTAGCGTACAATTGAAATCTCCCCCCATGCATATGCACTGATTTGGGTCAAACAAATTTAAATGGTTTATCACTTCAGTAAAGAAGGCTTTACGGTCAGTACTCTCACTTGGTGCATATACATTAAAAATAATAAGCTTCAGGCTATTGATCACCAATTCTAGGGAGGCAAAACGTCCCCGAATCACCTCCTGAAAGAGGCAAGATTCAGGTACAAGTCCTGGTTTTAACAAAAACCCCACTCCAGCAGATACAGATGACATATTACTGAAGAAACATTTACCTTTGAACATGCTGCACCAGTCATGTTCAACCTTCTCAGTAATATGAGTTTCTTGCAGTAATATTACATCAACTTGTTTCCGTTTGAATAAACTATTCACTTGGATCTGGCGGACGTGACTGGCCCCACCGCCATTTATATTGAGTGTTGCAAGATTAAGCGTCTTCATCACTCATTAGTAAATTTTGTCTGACACTGTGAGTACTCACTCTTTGCCTTTGTTATGATTTTCTTTAGTCGATGAAACTGCGATTTTGTTAGGTTTAGTTCCTCAGATTTTTTTATGACTAGTTTTGCAGCCTGAATAAAGGGAGCCAAATCAGGGAAATGATCCCCAATGATGACATTTCGCTGTCTATACGTTTCATTGAGGAATGAGAGAACAATATGGGGAGGGGTTGGGGGTTGATCTGCCATTAATTGTGATAATGCTGTTACCTCCACCTCCTCTTCCGATTCTGATAAATCAGAAAGTGGTCCAATGGGGTCTGGGTCAATACCGTTTTCTTCTCCTGCTATGCAACCTAGCCTTCCCTTGTCTGGGGGGTCCACGCAGTGCTGTGTTTGGGAAACATCAGCACATTGATTACTGATTTCCTCAATTGGCATGAAATCATTATTCCCACATTCCTGTGGATTTATGTTTCCACCCTTATCTGCTATAATGGCAGATTTATTATGGATGTCAGCCTGTTCGGCGACATTCGCTTGGATCAATGATGCACCATTCACGGTATCGTGGCCTGAATTATTTACATCATTAACATCGTCTGTGTGAGTAATGGAAGCGCGTTGTTTTAGCGGCTGAACCCTGATGCTCTTTTCTGGGTTTTCCTCTTTATTTATTTGGTCCACGCTTTGCAGAGAGATTCCAGGTGCATCCTGAAGAGTTTTTCCACCAACAGCCTGCAAATCGAGCACAACCTTTTTACCTGCTCCAGATGAGTCACTATCATCCGGAGCCCTTCGTTTACTCGTCCCCACTTTACTATCAGTGTCCATTTCAACATTTTGCTGAGGAGGAATAAATACGTTCACGCTTGGACCACTGGATTCACCCTCATTAGGAATTTTAAGCGGTGGCAATGCGTTAACCTCCCCCCCACTGGGAATCTCAATTAGTGGAGCAACGTTAACCTCCCTCCCACTGGGAGTATTCATTAGTGGAGCAGCGTTAACCTCCCTCCCACTGGGCGTATTCATTAGCAGAGCAACCTCCTCCTTACAACTATGGCAGTGTGACCTGTCTTGCCACACCTGACACACGAGGCTTTGGGACAAGAACGTTTTAAATGTCCATACGCTCCACACTGAAAGCATGTTAAGGTGGTGGACGATGCGTATAGCTGGAAATTTGCCTCTTCAAAATTAATTTTGAAAGTGATGTTGAGGCCTGTGTCGTCCCCACGGTCTGGAAGGACCATATACACCTGTCTGCGGAAGCTCATTACGTGCTTAACACGTTCATTCCGACACCCAAGAGGGATTGTTGAAATCCTTGATACCATTTTACCGTACCGTGATAGCACGGTCATTAACTTGTCATTTGGGATAAATGGTGGTACGTTGGAAATAACCACTCTCGTCGCGGGAGTTAATAGCGGCGACGCCATCATAAAGTGACCGCTTTCCGTGGTTATTCCCGCACTTACCACGTCATGGACGAGTTCCTCGTCCGAAACGAACACCACCACTTTCTGGTTCATACGCGAAGCTGCACGTATATTTTCATCCCCAACAATGCTCCCCACAGTGAGGATGATGTCCTCGACAGGGACTCCATCCGGAGGCACGCACACAAACGCGTGCTTCCTGGTTAAGCCTTCAAAGTCATCGCGATGAGAGCGTGCATTCGCCATTCCGGCGAAAATACCCCCCCCCTCCCCCCGCTTGTCCGAGCCGGACAAGAGGGTATCAAACCTAAATAAACGAACTAAAGTAAAAAATAAACGTGCATTATAAGCACAGAAATGGCTTACAACGCGCCGTCAACGCCAGTAGGCCGCACCCAAAATGGGCCCGCTCTCAATCCTCTCTCTCTCAAAGGCAAAGGTGTAGAACAGATGAAAACAAATGCCAAGGCACACAGGATGGAAAAGGAGAGGGAGGGGGGCAGGGGAGGGCAGGAGAGGGGGGAAACCTCACGACGGACTCACCAAAACACAGAGCAGTTGCTCACAGCCGCCATGATGCTACACCCAACGCACCGACGGCCGATAGGTGGCGACAGAGAGAGAGAGAGAGACAGAGACAGAGAGAGAGAGAGAGACAGAGAGAGAGAGAGAGAGAGAGAGAGAGAGAGAGAGAGAGAGAGAGAGAGCGAGAGAGAGAGAGAGACTTTTGTGTTCTTTTATTATAAAAGTATAAAAAAACCTTTCACATAGTAGTTGTAAACAGAGCAACCAGTTTAAAGAAACATATGCATAAGGATCATTACTACACAAAAAAGGAGCAAAGGATATTTAAACGAAACCAGCAAGTACAAAAATATTTTACAAACAATTGTGAAAAAAACACAAACAATTTTAAAGGACATGCTCACGCAAGAGCTATGAATACATCAAAAAGCAAAATTAAGCATTTCGTTCCTCACAGAACAAATAACATTTTTAACGCACCATCTATCAGAAAATTCTTGTTCTTTTCCGTACTTGCTGCAATACAGGTACTCAAGCTGTATCCGAGAACTAATCAGGACTTTCAAGGTCAACAAAATATTACAAAAAGAGAATTCACCACCTTCCACCTTCTTTTTCCTTGTTTTGTAAATTGCCATTTTGCCTTCAGCAACCAAAAAGTTCGCTAAAGCAGTTTCAGACTTATGCACAGCAGAAATAGGATAACCACAAATAAATTCAACAAAAGAAAAAGGAAGCCCCATTTTCAAAATATTGGCATGCAAGAACTTAAACAAAGGAACAAGTCTTCTGCACCCAACATACGCATGATAAAGCGTTTCATGACTTTCACAAAAGGGGCACACTTCAGAAATGTCATTTGAAAATTTGTGCAACAAAATGTTATGAGGAAGAATCCAATGCGCAAGTCTCCATTGCAGGTCACCCGTACGCTTGGAGATTGGGGGTGCATATAGACTGCGCCACACAGGAGTAATAGGTGAAGGAGCTGACAGGTGCTCTCTCCACTGAACTCCAAAAGGGCCTTTTACAAAATCGGCAAAAATAAAGCGCACACAACATTCATGCAACGCCCCTTTCTCAATGGAGCTAAGGGGTACAAATTTTCCATTAAAATTCAAAAGCAAAACAGGGAAAGCGTATTGGTCAAGCAAACCCACAGGCTCAAACAGGCTCCTGAACTCTACTCCAAGATTATTTGCTGCTCTTGAGACAGCAAAAAAAATCTGGCCAATAATCCTAATGGACCTGAAACCAGAGCTGGCAGAAATTTCGTGAGCAGACTTCCATCTTTCTCTTTGAAAGTCCAACAAATTATGGACAGAGAGAAGATCTGACCCCACAAAGTACTGGACAAAAGTCCTGGAAGAAGGAATGGCTGAGAAAAGGTGGTTGTAGAAGATAGGTTCGTTGAGGAATGTCGAGGTGGTAATGGAACCGGCCTCACGACGCAACGACAAGGCTTGCCAGGCCTTGATCACACTCTGCATGTACAGCGGAAGTGATGAGACATCGATCTTTGGGAGATCAAGCAAAAACAGTTCGCGACCATATCCCAGCCGACCTGCTTGCTTTAGCAAACACAAGGTTAAACTCTCCCAATGCATGGGGCTGTAAATAAACTTCTTCACAAAAAGGAGGCGGAAAGTCATGAGCCTGCTGTTGACATCAACGAGCCCTTGACCCCCCTCGTTACGTGGCAGGCTGAGCACGCCTGGTCGGAGCCAGTGTTTACCACCCCAGAAAAAATCAATTAAATGTTTCTGGATGGTTTTGATGAGCCATTTTGGTGGCTGTAAGACCATAAACCTGTGCCACAGGGTAGAAGTGACCAAGTTATTAATCACCAATGCTCTTCCATGGTAGGATAGATTGCAAAGAAGCCCTTTCCATTTTTGTAGCTTGGAATGCACTTTCTCAATTAATCCGTCCCAGTTTTTTTGAATGCGTCGGGAATCACCGAGGTGCACGCCCAAATGGTAAACGCCATCATTCTTCCAGGACAAATTTCCTGGCAGTGGCGGGAAAGCAAAACCTGAAGGTAGTCCAAAGAAGGTGGCACAACTCTTTGACCAGTTCACCTTGGCCGAACAAGCAAGACTATAATTATTGAGAGCTCTGATTAACTCGGATACATCATCTTGAGACTGTATTGTAGTGCAGATGTCGTCTGCATATGCTACAACTTTTATAGGGGGGGCATTAGGGGAAACGGAGAAACCCAAAAATTTCTCGCGAAACCGAACTAAAAGAGGCTCAATGGCAAGAATATATAGGAGGCCAGACAAGGGACATCCCTGCCTTATACCCCTTGAAACAGAAAAAGGAGAAATCAGTTCATTATTGACTTTCACCAAACTATAAATATTATGATATAATAACTGGATGCATGATATAAAGGTGGGACCAAACCCAAAACCCTTCAGAACAGCAAATAAATATTTGTGATCTACACTATCAAAAGCATGTTCTTGGTCTATAAAGACGAGGCCTGTGCTCTTGCGTAGGCAGTCACACACGTCAGAAATGTCACGAACAGCACCAAGATTGTCATATATTGATCGTCCAGGCACGCAACAAGTTTGATCGGGGTGGACAAGCGAGTGGACGACGGATTTTAAGCGTGAGGCAAGGACTTTGGAGAATATTTTGTAGTCGGTGCACAGTAGGGAGACTGGACGCCAATTCCGAAGTAGCTGAGTGTCCCCTTTCTTTGGTAGCAAGGACACAACTGCTCGTCTGCAACTTAGGGGGAGCTCCCCAACTTGTAAACTTTCTTGGAGCACTTCCAAAAGCTCAGTTCCAATAATGTCCCAAAAAGCTTCATAGAATTCACGAGGAATGCCATCCAGTCCAGGAGATTTACCAGTTGGTACACCGAAAAGCGCGCACCTCAATTCCCCCAGGGTAATAGTGCTCTCCAGCGAGACTCGCTGCGATTCACACAACTTGGGCAATGGTTCAACAAAGGTATGTGCAACATCTAAATCAACTTCTTTAGCACACAAAAGAGAGGAAAAATAATCACTTACTAACCTTCTAATAGTTTTAGGTTGACTTACAATCCCACCATCTGGTGATTGCAATGATAGCATCTGCTGTTGTGCTTTATTCTTATTCTCCAAGGAGAAGAAATACTTAGAAGGAGAGTCGAGAAGTTTTAAGTTTTTCATTCTTAGCCGAACCAAAGCCCCTTGTGCCCGTTCTTTAACAAGGCGATGAAGCAGCTCCCTCTTGCTTACAAAATCTTTATATTCTTTTGTGCTGCTACTCAACTTGGTAGGATTTGCTTGCAGTTCTAGAATCTCTTTTTCAAGTTTAGAAATCTTAAAAAGATTATCCCTCGAGTGATAGAGATTATATTGTTTACAAAAAATTTTGATATGGGTTTTTGCAATATCCCACCATTGCCTCCTGCTCTGGAAAGTGTTTTTCCTAGCATGGAGAGACTCCCAAAAATCTCTGAATGCATTACAAAAATGCGGTTCTTCAAGCAGTTCCACATTGAGGGCCCAATAGGCACTCGTACGAGGGGCGGAGGGAAAAATCAATTTTAGAGAAACCAAATGATGATCCGAAAAACCAGAGGGAAAAATCGCCGTTGACAAAATCAAATTCCGAAACCCATTATCGATATAAAATTTATCTAACCGAGCAAAGGAAACTCTGTTATTAGAGGCTTGGCACCATGAAAATTGCTTAACCCCAGGGTGCTGTAATCTCCACCCATCAACCAGGTGATATTTTACTAGTAGAGCCGCCAAATGTTTTGCACTCTCAGGGTGAGGTTCTATGCCATTACGGTCCAAAGATGGCTCTAAGGTACAATTGAAATCACCAGCTAGGCCGACAAGACCACCAAAATCAATTTGGGCTAAACAATTATCAAGAAGGGAAAAAAATTCTTTTCTTTGAGAAGGGTCACTTGGGACATAGGCATTCAACAATGTGATCTTATGGCCTCCATAAGAAAAAACAACAAAGGCCAAATGACCTCGCCTGACTTCATGAAATGCTATTTGGCTGGATGAGATTCCTGGTCGAAACCAGAAAGCGACTCCAGCTCTAGGACAATCAAATGAACTGAAAAACCAAGAACCTCTTATTGTATTCTGCCATTCGGCTGAACAGGTATCCCCACAACGTACATCTTGCAGAAAGGCGATGTCTACATGCCTTTGCTCCAATAATACCCGTAAATGTGTCTTCCGTATAGGGGCACGGCCCCCGTTTATGTTTATACTCGCAATAGATAAAACCATAACGAGTTTTAAGACTTTATCAAGTGGCAGATCATCGAAGTTCTTTCCTTGCTACGGAAACAAATTTTTTCAGTCTGTACACCTGCGACTCGTTAGCACCATAGGCTGTCGGATCGCTTATGATGCGAGATGCAGTGACTTGGAACTTGTCCAATTGTGGGAAAAAATCAACAAGTTTTATCTTTTTCCGAAAAGTATTATGAAGGAATTTAATTACTTCGGTAGGAGAGGGGGCATCTAAGTCCTCGCAGTCCTGTGAATCCCCAGCTGCACCCCCTATCTCATTAGGATCCAAACTCGAACACGTGTCGTCCGAATCGCACGACTCCTGCTCGATAACGCGGTCCTTTACCTGTACAGGTGCATCGGACACTGGCATTGGCTTAACGAAAATCAATTCGTCAGGTAACGGATCATTCTCCGCAACCTTAGTTACCTCTTCAGAGGTTTCTGGAGTACCAGGTACACCTATTGTTTGACTGCCATGCCTAAGCTCATCATTTACTGATGTACAGTCTGCAGAAGGTTTACCTCCACTTGGAGCATCACCTGACAAGACGTGTTGCTGCTCCATAGCCTCCTCCTCACCAGGAGGAGGAGGACCGGACTCAGCACCGAGGAGGTTCGGACTACCCTCATTCCTATTGAGTGAGACCCTCTTCACAGCGACTGCTTCAGCATATGAAACAGGCTCGACTGTACCTGAACCTTGGTGCCTTCGTTTTCCTCGTGTAACAACACAAAAGCCGCTCGTATCCTCGGTTTGATTTTCAGCAGTTTCACCTGGCTCTGTGGGAGCCTCGTTACCTGGCACAGGTTCACTTTCCTTTTCAGACTCCCCCCTTGGCTGTTCGGGCACGCTACTGGGACATTCGTTTTTAACATGTCCGTGCTGACCACATTTAAAACATACCAAGGTCTGTGACGTAGCAAACACCCGGTATGTATAGTCGTCGTGTTTAATTTTCAACATCACCTCCAAATTGCGAATTCCCGGCTTTAAAATAATAAATAATTGACGCCTGAAGGACAGGACATGTTTTATCTGCTGATCCTTAAATCGAACAGGAATGAAAGTTATTTTCGACACGACGTTACCATACTGCTCCAAAGCAGTCTTAATCTGCTCGTGTCGGATAAAAGGCGGAATATTGGACACGATTACTTTCACCGAAGGTGCATCCAACGGTGAAACAAACACGAAGATATCCGGCTCGACAGTCAAACCGGTTTCGACGAGCTGCGTCACCATTTCCTCTTTCGAGACGAAGATGACGACGCGCTGATTCATCCTCGAAGCAGCAATTACATTGTGCGTACCGATACATTTACCGACACACAACACGATCTGCTCCACCGTCACCTCGGAAGGTGGTGTGCACGACAAACCATTTTTCCGACTCAACTTTTCCAAACCGGAAAAATCCTCGATGTTCGCCATGGCCACGGGCGTGGGGAAACACTCGATACCGTGAAGCAAACAAGCAACGTGGGATCGAGTGCGCTCTCTCACTCTCAAACTCGCAAGAAATGAAACGTATAGATAAAAGAGTAAAGAACAGAGCGGGAGAAAGGCGGCGCTACCACACGGCGTGCACCACGAGAAACGCCGCGCAGCAACGTTCTCTGATTACACACGTGCGGCCGCACCTGAGAGAGAGAGAGAGAGAGAGAGAGAGAGAGAGAGAGAGAGAGAGAGAGAGAGAGAGAGAGAGACTTTTGACTTTTGTATCTTTTTATTATAAAAATAGAAAAAGAAAACCCCCAAATAGGGGTCACATTGTCATTTCAAGCAGAGAAACAAACAAAAAAATATTAATACAGTAAAATACAGTAAAAATTATGCACAAAACATTTCACAAAACAGTAAACGTTTCTCCAGGATTTTACAAATGACTTCTTTCACGCACCATTTGGTCTCAAACTGTGGCAGCCTTCCTGTTATGGAGAAAAAGGCAAAGTCTAACTTTACACGGCTCGTCACAAGATTTTTAAACAAGAATAAGGCATTTTCCTCATTAGCTCCGGGATCATCAACTTTTCTTTTTCTTGATTTATACACTGCCATTTTTGCCTGTGCAAGCAGGAAATTACCTAACACATCATTCATATTCTTGTGTGAGATGTCTAAGCCATAAATGAAAACACAAGTGTTGAAAACCAAGCCAATCCTGCCAAAACAATTCTTAAGAAAGATAAATAAAGGAGCCAACCGTTGACATTCAACATAAATATGAAAGAGGTTTTCAGGTCTTTTACAAAAGGGGCATTCATCTGCTAGGAGACTTGAGAAGCGGTGCAGCAAGTGGTTAGAGGGGAGGATCCAGTGTGCAAGTCTCCATTGGAGGTCACCATGTCGTGGCGGCACAGGAGGATGATAGAATCCTTTCCAATTAGGAAAATATGGGGGGGAACAAGGTAAGAGGTCTCTCCATCGAACCCTCCGCTGTGTCATTTGCCCTTGCAAAAGGAAACTTACGCAACCCAAATAGAGGTCTTTTTGTTTCGGAACCCCATTGAATCCTATGCTAAAGGGGGTACACGGAGGAGAGTTGGCAAGAGAAAACTTGCAAATAAGTTCAGGAAAGGTAGCAGGAGAGGCACCTTGTTCGTTGTCTGCTTGGACTTGCTCCCAGTTAGGTGCAAGCTGTACATAGGTATGAAGCACACAGCGTAGCATACGTGCCACAACTCTGGAGGATCGCACGCCAACCAGGCTTGCCAATGCATCAGCTCCGATCCAACTGCCACTTGGGCTTAAAAGATCGGCGACCGATTTTATGTTCTTCGCGACAAAGCGTTGAACGAGGCACCTATCAGCAGGCATATCATGGAAAATTGAATTGTAAAACAAAGGTTCCATCAAGAACATTTGCTTTGTGTATGAATGCGTAGCTCTTGTTGTTGTTAGAGTTCGCCATGCGTTTAGTACACTTTGATAAAACCTGGAGAGGGGAGACATATCAAGATGCGAGAGATCCATCAAGAATATAGCGTGGTCATAGCCTAGTCTCCCCGCCTGCTGCAAAAGGCGACGAGCGACGCCGACCCAAGGTGGAGAGGGGTGCATGTACAGCATGCGTAGAGCAACCGAGAGTCGAAAGGCCATTAACCGGCTCTTTATGTCAACCAGGCCTTGGCCTCCATCGGTCAGTGGCAAGCTGAGGACCTCGGGTCGCAACCAGTGCTTTCCATCCCAGAAGAAAGACACAAAGCACTTCTGGAGCTGTTGAAGCAACACTACCGGAGGGTGCAGCACAAAGAACCTGTGCCATAGGGTAGAGGCCACCAAACTGTTGATCACCAAGACCCTTCCACGATAAGACAGTTGTGTTATCAGATTTCTCCATTTTTGCAGTTTCCCTTCAACAAGATCCAACAGACCAGCCCAATTCTTTGCTACTGTGGCGTCATTACCCAAGAACACTCCAAGGTATTTCACGCCATCAGTGGCCCATGCAAGAGGAGCAGGAAGTTTGGGTGCCGAGTGACATGACGGACCAAGCCAAATGGCGCTCGTTTTCTCCCAATTCACTTTGGCTGAAGAAGCCTTTTCAAACACGGATAGACAATAACGGACAACGTTAATGTCATTGAGGTTCCGCACAAAAACACACACATCATCAGCATATGCCAGCACCTTAATGGGCCGTTCAAGATGAGAAAAACCAACCCCGGTTAGTCTAGCACGCAAATAACCCAGTAAGGGTTCGATGGAGAGAGCATAGAGCAAGCCAGAGAGGGGGCAACCTTGTCGAATTCCCCTGTTGACAGGCAAGGGTGTAACAAGTCCATTGTTTATCTTAAGCACACTAGAGATATTGTTATACAGTATCTTAATGTAAGAAATGAAGGTCGGACCAAGTCCAAACCGTTCAAGCACTTTGAAGAGGTACCGATGATCGACGCGGTCAAAGGCCTTCTCCTGATCAAGGAGAAGGAGTCCCAAATCTGTGGGGTTTTCTTTGCACAGTTCAATCATGTCTCTTACGAGGGAGATGTTGTCATAGATGGAGCGCTTGGGTACACAATAACATTGGTCTTCTTTCAACAATGAGGAGAGATGAGGAGTAAGTCGCAATGCCAGGGCTTTTGAGAATACTTTATAGTCTGTGCATAGCAAAGAGATTGGGCGCCAGTTTTTAATATAGAGCAAGTCTCCTTTCTTTGGAATGAGGGTGAGAATAGCCCGTCGGCAACTCTGAGGGAGCTCTCCAAGCTGGCAGCTTGCGTTCAAGGTGTTGAGGAGTTCGGGACCCAGTAGATGCCAGAATTTATTATAAAATTCAGTTGTGAGTCCGTCCAATCCGGGCGCTTTCCCAACAGCAAGGCTGTGCAGAGCGGCGCCAAGTTCGTCCAAGGTAATGGGCCCCTCCAGGTAGGAACGTCCACCCTCACACAACACTGGCAGCCCTACGGAGATAGAGGCGACACTGACGGGATTTATTTGCTCCATCGAGTATATTTTCGAGAAATATTCCTTTGTGAAAAGTTTAATAACTGATTGGTTGAAAGTGATGGATGAGTCTGCCAAACGCAGTTGAGAGAGCTGTTTGTTCGGGAGGCGTTTCTCTAAGGAAAAAAAATACTTAGTTGGTATGTCTGTCTCGTTAAGGTGCTGCACCCTCATCCGAACTAGGGCACCACGTGCATTCCTCTCAGTTATTTCTTTCAATAAAGACTGTTTTTCGGTTAAGGCTCTTTGCACATTATTATTTTGTCCTGTGACCCTCTGAAGATGTAAAATCTCTGATTGCAATAATTTCCTTGCTTCATAATCAGCCCTTTTTGAGAAGCTCTGGTATTGTTGGCAGAAGCCTTTGATTTGGGTTTTTACTAGATCCCACCACACCAGTGGGTTAACAGAACAGCTTAGCTTCCGTTCCAAGAGATCTGTCCAGAAAGATTCAAAAGCCTGAATAAAGTTGAAGTCTTCTATTAAACTATTGTTGAACTTCCAGTGAGAACTCCCTGGACACGGTTTCGAGAGTTGAACGAATGCTCGAGCTAGGAAGTGATCGGAGAAACCGGAAGGCACGATGTCAGATTTGCAAACTCCATGTAACAGGTGAGAATTTACATAAATGCGATCAAGCCTCGCAAGTGAGATGTGGTTGTTGGAACAACGACACCATGTGTAGGATTGTTCGGAAGGGTGTTGCAAGCGCCAGACATCATGGAGATTATATTTTGCGATGATATTTGCAAAGAGTTTTGCGGTACATGGTTGAGGTTCCGGCCCGTTTCGGTCGCATGAGGCATTAACAGTACAGTTAAAATCGCCACCAATAATTAGACAAGTCTGCAGATCCAGTGTTTGGAGGAACTTTCTCAGTTCAGCAAAGAAGGAGATCCGCTCACCATTTTTGCTTGGAGCATACACATTAAGGATTGTAAACTTGACCTGATTGAGATAGAAGGTCACAGAGGCAAGATGGCCATCAATGATATTCGCAAATTGAAGCGAGGATGGTTGGAAATGTTTCCCTAAGACAAACATGATTCCTGCCTTAGACGAGGAGCTGTTACTAAAGAAACACTCCTTATCCATAATGAGCCGCCACTGGGCCTGAACAGATCTGACAGCGTGGGTCTCCTGCAACAACGCTATGTCGAGACCGTTTGCGTTTATCAGCTGCTTGATCTGGATCTGGCGGAGTGAACTTCCACCACCATTGACATTTACTGTTCCAATCTTGAAACTCACCATGAATTAACTTAGAGTCTTTTTCGTCTTGGCGATCAATTTTCTTAAACGGTGACAATGTGTCTGAGGAAAGTTGAATAAGTCAGGCCTGCGTATAATAGCCTGAGCACACTCAAGGAAGGACGGTAAATCGGGAAAGTATTCTGTTAGGTTTATACTGCGTTTCCTGTACGTATTTTGCAAGAAAAGTCGTATTTGTTCAGGGGAAGTAGGACCTAGACTGGTAGGTTTCTCCATTGCTTCCACCTGGCTGTTTGCTTCCTCCAGGTCAGATTCGTCGGAGTCAGTTTTAATTTCCGAATCACACAAGCTTGTATAATCCTGCATGTCGCTGCTGTCATCAATATTGGCACACGGACCTGCACTAGTTGTAACATCTGTGTGCTCTCCCACCGTGGGAACATTGCTTTGAGGAATAACAGCAATAATCTGTGGATTTTGTGAAACAGAAACAGCATCAGCAGATGCAGCGATGTTGCTTCCCCCGACTGCAACAACCTCCGATGGTGTGGCGGTATCTAGCAGAATAGGAGTCTCTTGCAAGATATTGATTCCTGCGATTCCAGCTTCACCCGGTGATGAAGTGAGAGCAGTAACTGGGACAGTTTCGCTATTTTCTGCTGGCGGGAATTCAGCATCATCATGCTCAGGATTAACATTTTCCAAAGTGACAGCAAGTTCATCACCAGTGGCCTCGGCAGGTTCATCACCAATGGTCTCAGCAGGTTCATCACCAGTGGTCTCGGCAGGTTCATCACCAGTGGTCTCGGCAGGTTCATCACCAATGGTCTCAGCAGGTTCATCATCCATGGTCTCGACAGGTTCATCACCAGTGGTCTCAGCAGGTTCATCACCAGTGGTCTCAGCAAAATCATCAGAGGACTTTCCAATAGCCGAGTCCGTAACAGGTGAGACGATTCCATTTGATTTGTTAACAGGTAAACCAGTCCCTGCATGTGGAACGTCTATGTCCTCACATGAAAGGGGGCCGAACTTGTTGGCTGTAGGTACAGGGTTTGTCCCAGGTAAGCCTTGTAGAGTGGCATCGGTCACGACTGGGGGGGTGTTACCGACAGGTTGCTTATTGTTAAATGCTGCCTTTTTCTGAGTTAAATGACCGTCGGGAAGGGTCTTTCTCTTTCTTGACGGAACAATGGTGAAACCATCCCCGACGTTCGTTGTGCTGTTTGGATCATCGGGATGGGAAGGCTGAGCGTTATTGCCGGACATGGAAGATGTTCCCTTCACAGCCGAAGCAAAAGATGAAGAAGAAGAACCCTTGTTGTTTACGTGGTTTGTCCCATCGTTCGACGAAGCCGTTTTTGGGCAAGAGCGTTTCAGGTGTCCGAATTTACCACATTCAAAACATTTCAAGGTATCAGTGGTTACGTATAATTGGTAATCATGATTATCAATTTTGAATTTCAAAACAATGTTCAGCGTTCTTTCGACGTTAGAAGGAGGAAGTACAAGATAAGCTTGTCTCCTGAAAGACATCACATGTTTAGCCCGGTCGTCCTGGCAACGTAAAGGTAACATCGTTGTAGTGAAATCGTATCCGTACTGAACCCGGGTGGGGATGCTCGCTGCTCGCTGTCATTGTTGTCCCCACTAGGGGCGTGACTATAAGACCCGTTGCTGTGTCAGTGCTCCGAGACTTCTCCCTTGTGACATGTTACATCGGTAGCCTCGTTAATGGTACGCCTTTATAGAATATCTAGCTTGCTTGCATTGACTGATATGAATGGCTTTATGAGATGTCGCATCGTATGCTTATTGTGTATTTCTACTTACAGGAATGATGTGATGATCTAAATGCAATTAAACCAAACCGTTGGACTAAAAGTTGTGCGGACCTGAATGGTTTTCCACAACACTTAATTGCATTTAAGATCTGCTGACATGGCTGGCAACAAGACGTTGACGGTGTCCATTTTCAGCGCCGACCCACAAGCCACGGACGGAGGCTTGCAACTCAAGCACTGGCTCAAGCAACTGGAGCATCTCTTTAATGAGCCTGATACCGCTCCGACGCCTGCCGCGAAGCTGGCAATATTACACTCAAAAATGGACTACCGGGTCTACCACGCGGTCGCTCAATGCACGACGTATGATCTTACCGTCGCGGAGCTCAAGCGGCTTTATATAAAAGAAAAAAGCCCTGTGTATGCGCGTTATTTGCTGCAGACGCGACGGCAGCAACCCAACGAGCCTATGGATCATTACGCCCAGGAGCTCCGGCAGCTCATTCTGGACAGCGCCCAGCCACGGACTCCCGAGCAGGCTAAAGATGATCGACTTTTAGATGCCTTCATAGCAGGGGTCTCCTCTCAGGAACTACGTCTCAAACTCTTGGAGAAGACCGACCTGACCTTCGCTACGGCGGTTGAGCAAGCGACGGTGTATACTGAAGCACGGATGCAATCGAACGCCTATGATCGCACGCGCCTTTTGGCGGGCACCTCACTACACGCCCGGCCGGAGAGGACCACTGACGAGGACGTGGATCCGCCTGCTGAACTCCGGGATGCTCCGGAGGATGACCCTACCCTGACAGCTGCCGTTACGACCAGCAGACCCAAGGCCTTGCGCGGGGCCGCATGTTTTTTTTGTGGAGGGCCTCGTCATGCCCGAGTCGTGTGTCCGGCACGTGACGCTATTTGCCATTTGTGCTCGCTAAAGGTACATTACGCGAAAGTGTGCAAGAAATCGGCACGCGGCTCGCGGCCCTTCGACTCGCGCAGCCGCGGTCGCGCGGGCGCGGCAACCTTGAACGGGCTTGTAGCAGAACCCACGAGCCCAGCGCCTTACCCGTCTTCGAAGGGGAGGGCCCCTCGCTGCGGCCCGCTGGGCGCTCAGACAACCTTGACTGGCGCCACCGGAAAGCCACCACCGTCTCATTCTCCATCGGGGACAAAGGCCGCGTCCTTGGCCAAACCTCGAGCCACGCAAGGGAAGAAACAGCTTTCGAATACTACGGAAGCCTTTTGTCAAAGCGACCAAACGAAAAAGGCGATTTCGAATACTACTACGGAAGCCTTTTGTCAAAGCGACCAAACGAAAAAGGCGATTTCGAATACTACGGAAGCCTTTTGTCAAAGCGACCAAACGAAAAAGGCGATTTCGGCTACAACGGAAGCCTTTATCTGCCAGGAGTGTCAAAAGGCGATGTCAAATACTACTGAGGCCTTTTCTCATCGGATTTTGAATCGCGAAACACCGGAATGCTGGGGAAAGCCCTCTGATGATGATAATGGATTCCCCATGGTCAACGCAGACTCCGGCCACGATCGCAAAACTGCTGCTGGTGTAGGATCCACCCGCGAGGCTGGTCCGACCCATTCGGGGGGCTCAGTCCCGCTCCCAGCTGCCTCGTCTGGCCTGGCTCAAGCCCTTATTCCCCTTATGGTTGAGGGCCATTGTGTTCAGGCCTTGGTGGACACCGGATCTACGGATAGTTTTATCGACCAGCGACTTGTGCTCAGGCATGGATGGCGGATCGGGCGGTCTACACGACGGATCTTCATGGCATCCCAGGGACTCCGGCTTAGCACAAAAGGGGAATGCCGATTGAAACTAGTGCTAAAGGGACGGGTTTTCCCTGATGTACACCTTATGGTTTTACCCGCATTATGTGCTGATATTCTGCTAGGACACGATTTTCTTAAGCTGCATGGACGTCTGGTAATGGAGTTCGGTGGGCCTGACACTCTTGTTGTGGGGGCGGACGACGCGCTAACGGTGTGCGCCCTAGCGCAAATGGACGTCCGTCCGCTTTCGCTGTTCCCCAATCTAACCTCCGACTGTACCCCTGTCGCGGTAAAATCGAGACGCTACTCCCGCGCGGACATGCAATTCATTGCGGACGAAACGACTCAGCTCTTGAAAGACGGCATCATAGAACCTAGTAGGTCACCGTGGCGTGCCCAGGTCTTAGTGGTGCGCAGTGAGGCCCATCGCAAACGCATGGTAATCGACTATTCCCAAACGATTAACCGCTTTACACAGCTGGATGCCTACCCCCTTCCGGGGATGGACGCGCTAGTGCAACAGGTGTCCCAGTATTCGGTCTATAGTACTCTCGATCTCCGTCACGACATGCGAAACCACAGTACCATAACGAGATAGTTCGGAGACCAGTCTCTCGTTCTTCAGGAATGGAGGACAGTTCGAGATGATGACCTTAACGGCTGGAGTGTCGAGAGGGGACACGAGTACGAAATGTCCGTCATCTGTCGATAATCCTGTACGTACAATCTCGTGAACCAGTTCAGCCTCGGATACGAAAATAACGACACGTTTGTTCATTCGTGAGGCCGCGCGAACTTTATCAATACCGATTATGTTGCCCACAGCGATAACGAGGTCTTCGACACTGACCTCGTTCGGTGGGACACAAACAACGCCATGTCTACGAGTTAACGCTTCATATGCTGCGTAACGCGAAAACGAGGTCATAATTTACAGGGGACGAGGGGGGGGGGTGGGACAGGGGACGAGGGGGGGGGGGACGAGGGGGGGGGGACGAGGGACGGGGGACGGGGGGGGCGGGGGGGGGACGAGGACGGGAGAGTGAATATCGCTCTCGAACAGTGATTAATTAATTACGAGCCGAGACAGATTTTCAAAGGCGAAAAACAAACACAGCTGGTGGAGAAAAAGCGATCAGCCGGAGGACGGGATGGGCCGCCGATTAATGCAAAAGTTATCCACAAACAGCTGCGGGCTCTCTTTCTCTCTCTCAGAAACGGAAAAGGAAACAAAGGACACGGAGTGAATATAAATACAAACGAGGTAAGAAAAGGGAATCGAGGAGGGAAAAGGGAGGCAGAGGGGGATGGGGGAGGCCGAAGCCCCGAAGTGTTGGGTCTGATCAAAGGGGAGGGGTTGGGGCACAAATGCAGAGTAAGGATGTAAAGATAAACGAACAGGGGGAAGGAAAAGGTGAGATACGACGTGGAAAGGGACAAAAGAGTAGAACAGCAGAGCAGCTCGTACCTCACCACACATGCACAGCCACCATCTTGCCGCGCCCAAACACACCGACAGCCAGCAGAGGGCGCGCGAGAGAGAGAGAGAGAGAGAGAGAGAGAGAGAGAGAGAGAGAGAGAGAGAGAGAGAGAGAGAGAGAGAGAGAGAGAGAGAGAGAGAGAGAGAGAAAGCGAGACATGCAGTACTCTAGCATTTCAAGTCAAGTCGGTATTACATTCAGTGGAATGAGGGGCACATTAGGCGTCTTGCCCCAACATCCCAGTGGGCGTTTGACCCCCAATCTGTTACAAATCTTATCTTTGGAAATCTGACTTAAAGCAAGGGAGGCAACTAGTTTAGTCTGGCATCAACAGATAGCTAACAGATCCCTATAACAAGAAAAAGTAGAGACGTTCTGTTTCTTCTGCTATTTAGATGATGGTACTGAACAAATGAAGTATGAAATTTACAACAAACAGGACTAAAACAAAGAAAAACATCTGAGAAACGTACCGCTTTCTCTACCTGTGTCGCCGTCGTGGTGGGAAAGGATGTTTGCGGAAGGAAGCTCGCAAGGCATCATGGGGCTCGTTGCATCACGTGGTTTAGTATATATTGTGGGTAGGCGTTTGACCCCTACTGGGCCTCTTGCCCCACCCTACCCTACTTTCCCCCAATTAACCTCAGTTTACCTGGAGCCGCATTACCAGAGGAAGAGTGTCCTTTGTGAGACTCGACCGATGGTATATAAACTCACCTTTTAGAAACGCTATAATCTCTCCGGATTATTTTCCGTCAATATTCTCAGACCATCATTTAGTAACCATGGGGTTTCTTTTTCCTCAGTCAATAAATAAAAGTGCATACTGGAAATTTAATACCAGTCTTCTAGAAGATGGTCTATTTAAAGAAGCTTTCTAAGTTTTCTGGGGGAATCAAATTCTAAGAAAGCCCGCTTTTTCTTCAGTAAATCTTTGGTGGGACAATACGAAAACCAAGATTCGGGTGTTTTGTCAACAGGTTAGAGCAAACATTACAAACTAGAGGGGTCACTCTTGGGAATCCCACGGGCATGGACAAGTGTGACATTTGGACATCTTCATTTTGTTGCTGCACATTCAGTTTTACAAAATGGTTACTGGCAATTTATCAGATGCACAAATGATGTAATCTACACAATGTATTTACTTCTGATAACATGTGAATGCATGTGCGTGCACATGGGAAATACAGTTTGAAATGTGTCATTCCATCTCATGTAAAATGTGACTTCAAGAGCTCAAATCCTCTCCCTCCCCGCCCCCATCACACACACACAGACACACACACACACACACACACACACACACACACACCTCGTTTTTTCATTTCTGTTCCTCACAATGCTGTCTCTCTCTTATTCACAGACACACACATACATACACATACATCCACACACACACACACACACACACACACACACACACACACATATATATATATATATATATATATATATATATATATATTGTTGCGGATCCGGGGGTCGGCGCTCCCCTTACCAAGGGGGGGGGGGGTTAATCCCCTGTCTTTTAAACTGGCCGATCCCCCAGCCCTGGAAGTTACAATGCTCCTCCGTGGGTGAGATTGGCCATGGTGATTGGTCAAGATGGAGTCCCAAATACCCGTGTGCCAATCCCTCCGCGAAGCAGGGAAATAACTCCCGCTTGAACCACGGACAGGTGGAAATTGCCGAGCGGTTAGCAATCCACGATTCGAGCCATTAGCAAAAAAACTAACCCGTTTCTGAGCAGTTCTAATCATGCCACGTATACTCAATTGAGAAACCACTAAAACGATCGGATGGAGAGGAAACCAAAAGGTATGAAAGAACAAATATGATTTATTAATTATGTACAGGAAACCCAAGAAAGAGGAAACGAAAGAAGGGCATGTGCAATGGAAGGGAGAAGCAGCAGACACAGGGCAATCCTTAATCAGTCTTAATTAACACGCCCAGGACAACACAAACAGACTTACACGAAAGGAGTAATGGTGGCAGGGAGGGAAGGTCCAAGCAGAAAGATGGCATGGGCCCCGGCTCCGATCCACGCTCCAGCTCAGTCCACGCTCCGGCTCCGATCCACGCTCCAGCTCGCGGCGAAGCCCAGCAGGTCCCGCTGCTCGTATAGCATTGGGACGCGAGCAGATCTTATTTGGCGGGGTTCATAAAGCGGGGAGGGTACCTGGCTTTGTCTTCCTCGTCAGAAGCACGCCCTCTCCCGCAGCTCTCGTAAAGCAGCACGACCTTTCCCTCCTTGTACTCTCTCATAGCTCTCTCTCCTCCCACTCTCCGTGCGTGCCTTCTCTCCCAAATCAACTGGGTAAGGGCCTGCGCTTGCGCTTATATCGGGCGCGTATCAAGCCGCGTCACGCCCAACAGTGAGCTCACCTCGGCCCTGGTTGGTCGCGAGGGCTCCCGGACTCCACCCTTAGCAGGGCTACGCCTCCCTCCGATAACCCCTCCCCCTTCTTTACCAAGCTGGAGCACATGGGCAATGGAGTCTTGGGGGATAGAAAACCACTCTCCGCCGAAGATTTCAAGAGCAGCTTTGGGGCCTAATCTTATTTGATTATTTTTTTTTTTTTTTTTTTTTTTTGTATACTGAATCGAGGCTCGTGAAAGAGCTGACAACTGCGAGGGAAAGACAGCACAGGGGGACCACGAGGGAAAGACAGTACAGGGGGACCATGAGGGAAAGACAGTACAGGGGGACCATGAGGGAAAGACAGCACAGGGGGACCACGAGGGAAAGACAGCACAGGGGGACCACGAGGGAAAGACAGTACAGGGGGACCACAAGGGAAAGACAGCACAGGGGGACCACGAGGGAAAGACAGCACAGGGGGACCACGAGGGAAAGACAGCACAGGGGGACCACGAGGGAAAGACAGCACAGGGGGACCATGAGGGAAAGACAGCACAAGGGGACCACGAGGGAAAGACAGCACAGGGGGACCACTATGGAAAGACAGTACAGGGGGACCACGAAGGAAAGACAGCACAGGGGGACCACGAGGGAAAGACAGTACAGTGGGACTGCGAGGGAATGACAGTGCAGGGGACCACGAGGGAAAGACTGCAGGGGGACCGCGAGGGAAAGACAGTACAGGGGGACCGCGAGGGAATGACAGCACAGAGGGACCACGAGGGAAAGACAGCACAGGGCGACCACGAGGGAAAGACACCACAGGGGAACCACGAGGGAAAGACAGCACAGGGGGACCACGAGGGAAAGACAGCACAGGGGGACCATGAGGGAAAGACAGCACAGGGGGACCGCGAGGGAAAGACAGTACAGGGGGACCACGAGGGAAAGACAGTACAGGGGGACCACGAGGGAAAGACAGCACAGAGGGACCGCGAGGGAAAGACAGGACAGGGGGACCACGAGGGAAAGACAGCACAGGGGGACCGCGAGGGAAAGACAGTACAGGGAGACCGTGAGGGAAAGACAGTACAGGGGGACCGCGAGGGAAAGACAGTACAGGGGGACCACGAGGGAAAGACAACTTTGAGATGTTTCTCCACCTTGATTGGAGTACACCTGTGGCAAACTCAATTGATTGGACATGATTTTGAAAGGCACACACCCGTCTATATAAGGTCTCACAGCCGACAATGCACACCAGAGCAAAAACCAAGCCATGATTAATACAACGCAGAGTCAAACTATTGGAAACAGAGCCTTGACTAAAACACACACTAATGAAATAACTGAAGACGTTCTTAAGGTGACCTACGTGTTGCAATATGGACTAACTAGGGTGCAACCTTTGACCTTCACAAGATGGGAATATTTACAGGGAATTATTTACAAGTATTTACAAGTGAAGCATTCTCAAAACCTCAACAGTGCACCCTCCTTTCCTCCAGGCACGTCCCATGCCAACAAAACTTTAACTTAATGTGACACTCAGGTGTAGTAACCCTCTACTTTTAACCTCACCCTGAGTGCGACAGTTTTAATAATTAAATATGTCCCGCCTGCTGCGTTGCATTCTACCTAACAGATTCACACCCACAGACTAACCGATTTGCGGAATTGTTTTGAAACTAAACATAGAGCCGGTGGGGAGCATTATTTACAAAGACACTATTTTGCTTATTTACACTCGAACCCAGGACCTGACTTTTGGGATGACAAAAGCAGAAATTTTGAGGAGAGGAAAGGCATGCACTGCACTGCACCGGTACACCATACCCACATGCACAGAAATGCATAATCAGTCATACAAAATGCACCAAAAGCACCCCAAAGCACCAGAAAGCACCACAATCAGCACCATCCAGTGCACAGTCATACATTTCAATAGTTAATCAAATGGCGTCTTCTCAGCTGGGCCGATGGCTGCTGGGCCGATGTTTCTTGGCGTCTACTTGCTTGCTGCCTATTTGAAAATAAAAGGGCACAAACCGTGTCCACTTCTTTTTTTTTTAATTACGGCCAGCAGGGGCCAACTAAGGTGGTCCACCTGCTTGGCATAGGTTCCACCTTGACCGTGGTCCACAAGCAAAATGCTGCTGGCAGCAATGGCCCGCTTCCAGCAGAGGTGCCAGGCCCCAATACGTGGGGTCCTTATATGGTGGGCTCGGCCACAGCGTGTGGTCCATAGGTGGTGTACCGGTCCAGGCAGGCAAGCAGCGAGGGTGTGGGCGCACAACTAGGACGCCTGCACACTTTCCCCTCGGTACCCAAAGACCACGGTCCATGGGTGGGGTAGGAAGACAAAGCAGAGTTAGCGATGGGTAAGGGCGCAAGGGTACACACAATAACAAGGCAATGTGGCATGAAGGGCGCGGGAGAACAAGCTAAGAAAGCTCGTCCCTAACGTTCGTCACCCCCCCCCTCCCCCATGTCACCTAAACTACCCCTTGCCCCTCCCCATATCTACACCATTTACAAATCCGTCGCTACGTCCTGTCTTCCCCATATCTCCCCTAATTCCAGATTCGTCATCAATCCCAATTTCTCATCAATCCCTCCTAAGCCAAATTTGTCATCAATCCCTCCTAAGGCGGAAGAGATGGAATGCAAACACAATGTCACCCCCACGTCATGATGTGTCTTTCATTCCAAATGTCTGCACAAAAATGTGGTGTGGAGTTTGGTCATCTTGGTAAGTGGATGCGGATGGTGCGAAGAGATTTTCATCCTAGCTATCTTCTAAATGACATTACCACACTTTACACTACCCGTGGTCCTTCCCTGCAAAACCATTGGCCATCTTACTCTATGCGGTTCTAAAAACCAATTCCCATTGAACATACTGTGGCGCTCACCAATTTGGGGTCTCACTCCCCCGATTCTACTCCCTGTGCCCTCGCACAATTTCAGGGCTGGGTCGTGTGGCTTCCCTAACAGGTCTAACTTACCTGTGCACCTCCGCCACTGCAGTTACCTCCCGAGCTTACCTGCTCCTCACCCTAACCTACCTGGGGAAAGGCCCTCTGGCTCTCTCACCCCCTACCGCCCTCTCTGGCGTCGGGCTACCCGGGTCCTTCACTGGATCCTCGGGCCCCATTGAACTCTAACTCTACCTGGCTCCCAGAGCCTGCCTGTGGCCTCACCTGGCCGACAGACTAACAGTGGTGGAGTGCCCAACCAACCATTCTCACTAACAGGCCACACGCCCAGCCAATTTCATCTCACTAATGCACCCAACACAACACTTCTGTGCAACTACCCGCACCACAGATGCCAATATCCAACCACAATTTACCTACTCCCTCTACCTACTTTTAAACTACCCTCCCCGGGTACTCGTGAAGGGGTCCATCCTTCCCCCATCCACTCTTTCGCACCATACACTCCACTCCACGTATTCCACACTCCCACTCCACACCATCCATTCCAGACCACTCACTCCAGACCACCTATTTCATCCAACCATTCTCACTTGCCACCATGCAAGTCAATCCTCAGTGTACAATCACACACATCCACTATACTTTGCTCAAGCACTTTCTACACACACACCTCTCTCGAGAGCATTGCATCATTTCAACATGCTCACTACAAAGAACTTACATTCCAATTCCTCATTTCATCACTCTCACTACAAACACACTGTATCATCTAATCTAACTACTGCCCTTTTATTACTCGTGCTTCCCCCAGTCATCCCTTATACTATGCACTCCCTCGTCATTATTATCCATCTAATCTCTCTACGTCCCCTCTACCGGTATCATGTTGCTACTTAAATCTAAAGTTACCTATTGTCATCTCTAAATCCCTAATCATTATCCCAACCCTCCCGGGCTAGTTTGTACAGCCACCCCATAAACCTATAGCTCCTCTGCCCCAAAATGTGAGGTGAATGGTAAACCTACCATTCGCTATCACTATCACTACTACCATCAGTCCACTACACTACGAGCCTCGGTGTGGGAAATACATTTCCATAGCTCGACTTCGGAAAGTCGGCTATCTGTGCGGATGGTCAGTCTCCTGTAGGTTGGGTTCGTCCGGCATCGATTCTGGGGAGGAGGCATACTCGGTCGGAGATTCCAAGTTCCATCTCGGTGCGGAGCCTTGCGGTCTCCGGCCCGATGACCCAACCTCACCTGGTCGGAACACCGCGCCCCGCCAGGGGGCGAAGGTCTGACCCGGCCTTTCTCCCCCAAAACCATGCCGCTCGCCGCTACGACGCGGCCCCGACCATACAGAGCGGAGCCCGGCCCGAATCGTGCATGGTGCTCCGTGCAGGAGCGACGCGACTATGACCCCGGCCGGCTCCCGCAACACACAAAGAACATCATGCCCCAAGCGCTCGCGTCGGCTATACGTCGGCCGAAACGCTGCCCGGTCAATGTCAATGCTCCCCTCGCATGCTCACATCCACACGCGACTCTTCCCATACTCACACATCCAGGTGTCTCCATACACTCCATGCATTCCATGCATTCCTCTCGCGCACATTCTTGCGCATCCATTCCACCATTCGCACACTCTGTTACACACCACTCGCTGTTTGCACACCTCTCCCCCATTACGTACTCTGTAACACTCACGGGTGTGCCCCCTCTTGCACACCAGCTCAGCGCACACCTACCCATGGGTGTGCAATCCCTTATCGCACACCCAATCACGCGCTCCACAACCAACTCAGGTGTGCATTCTTTGTCACTCGCCACAACCCACTCACACTCCATGTCACACTCTGTACACTCGGTTTCACACATACACTCTGTATCACACGTCGTTCCACTCTCCTTCCTCACACGTGCGCCATTTCTTCTCACACCACTCACAAGGGACCTTCCACAAACGCCCGGGTGCTGTCTCGATCCCAAGCGCGCGAAATGAATTTTTCCAAAAAATCTCTTAGCCCCATATACAGCACGGCTCACCTTCGGGATTCTTCTTCTCCGCTCCAACACCTGCAAACTTTCATTGCGGTTAATAAGTACAGCATCACGATGTGGATTTAGACTTTGAGTACATTCCATTCCTTCCTCCCGCGAGTGCTTTTCTACGTCCGTTGTTTCTCCAATTTCCACCATTGCTTCGATTTGATTTCTTTTTTCTTTAATTTCAATGTCTTTTCCCGCGACGACCGCTGGCGCTAATAAAATTTTCTCTACTTCGGCGGTCGCCGGCTTCCTCATACCCCGGGTCGCGATTTCTACCCCGGTCCACGTGACTTTGCCTTGCTCACCCTCGCTCACCCCGCGCTTCTCAAGCCACGTTACCTCATCGCGTACAAATGCGACCTCCTCGCCCAACCTGTGGTTTCTCTCCCACTCCAACTCCTTTGTCTCATACCGGGCTTGCCCTTTCGCCAACCCCTCATTAATTTCTCGGGCTTGACCATTTATGTCCTCCAATTTGCCCCCTAATCTGCTTCCGAATCCCTCCAATTTGCTTCCTGACCCCCCAAATTTATTTTCTAATCCTCCCAATTTACTTCCTAACCCCTCCATTTGATTGCCCAATTGCTCCCCCATTCTATTTTCCATATTATTTATTTCCCGGGTGGTTTTATCACTGTTACGCCTTGCTTCGTCCCTTAATTCTCTCATTTCCTCCCTCCTTTTATCATTGTCGCACTTTGACTCTGCCATGTATTCGCTGAATCGTGCCATAAACTGCTGCAGGTCAAAGGCCGCTGGTACAGCGTGTTCGGCTCTCGCCGCCATGTGCGAGATGCCGCCATTTTGTGCACCTGCAACCCCCACTACCGCATCCTCATTGCCTTCCTCCTCCATTTCTCCCAATTTTCCCTGGGGTCCTGGGTCGATTCTAAACCTTCTTCATCTACCCGCACCGGCATCCAATCGCCTTGATTATCCATGGCACGATTTAAAATTTAGATGTTACAATAAAAATTTGGGCCCTCGAAATTTTGTCAAAAATGTTTTTCCAGATATAATAAAATTAGGTTCGGGTCCCAAATCCCACTCCCTGACACCAATTGTTGCGGCCAATATGCAAAATTGGTGTCCAAAATTTGGTCTACTAAATTTGGTCCCAGGTTCTAAATCCCAACTCCTGACTACCAATTGTTGTGGATTCGGGGGTCGGCGCTCCCCTTACCAAGGGGGGGGGGGTTAATCCCCTTGTCTTTTAAACTGGCCGATCCCCCAGCCCTGGAAGTTACAACGCTCCTCCGCGGGCGAGATTGGCCAGGGTGATTGGTCAAGATGGAGTCCCAAATACCCATGTGCCAATCCCTCCGCGAAGCAGGGAAATAACTCCCGCTCGAACCACGGACAGGTGGAAATTGCTGAGCGGTTTAGCAATCCGCGATTCGAGCCGTTAGCAAAAAAACTAACCCGATTCTGAGCGGTTCTAATCGTGCCACGTATACTCAATTGAGAAACCACTAAAACGATCGGATGGAGAGGAAACCAAAAGGTAGGAAAGAACAAATATGATTTATTAATTATGTACAGGAAACCCAAGAAAGAGGAAACGAAAGAAGGGCATGTACAATGGAAGGGAGAAGCAGCAGACACAGGGCAATCCTGAAACAGTCTTAATTAACACGCCCAGGATAACACAAACAGATTTACACGAAAGGAGTAATGGTGGCAGGGAGGGAAGGTCCAAGCAGAAAGATGGCGTGGGCCCCGGCTCCTATCCACGCTCCAGCTCGGTCCACGCTCCGGCTCCGATCCACGCTCCAGCTCGCGGCGAAGCCCGGCAGGTACCGCTGCTCGTATAGCGTTGGGACGCGAGCGGATCTTATTTGGCGGGGTTCATAAAGCGGGGAGGGTAGCTGGCTTTGTCTTCCTCGTCAGAAGCACGCCCTCTCCCGCAGCTCTCTTAAAGCAGCACGACCTTTCCTCCTTGTACTCTCTCGTAGCTCTCTCTCCTCCCACTCTACGTGCATGCCCTCTCTCCCAACTCAACTGTGTAAGGGCCCGCGCTTGCGCTTTTAACGGGTGCGTACAAATCAAGCCGCGCCACGCCCAACAGTGAGCTCACCTCGGCCCTGGTTGGTTGCGAGGGCTCCCGGACTCCGCCCTTAACAGGGCTACGCCTCGATCCGATAACTCCTCCCCCTTCTTTACCAAGCTGGAACACACGGGCAATGGAGTCTTTGGGGATAAAAAACCACTCTGCGCCGAAGTTTTCAAGAGCAGCTTTGGGGCCTAATCTTATTTGATTAATACAATGCAGAGTCAAACTATTGGAAACAGAGCCTTGACTAAAACACATACTCATGAAATAACTGAAGAAGTTCTTAAGGTGACCTACGTGTTGCAATATGGACTAACTAGGGTGCGACCTTTGACCTTCACAAGATGGGAATATTTACAGGGAAATATTTACAAGTATTTACAAGTGAAGGGTTCTCAAAACCTCAACAACATATATATATATACATATATATATATATATATATATATATATATATATATATATATATATATATATATTGTGAGAAACCACCGGTGAAACCACCTGTTCTCACCCAGATTTGGTGCCCCGCCCACCGTGTGACGTGACCTGCTTTGAGCCTCACGCGATTGGTGGAGGGTCAGAGAGCGCGGTCGCCATCTTATGCGACGCACACGGCTCGAAGGCTCCGAGTGGGAAATATCATAAAAGGGTTTTCCTTGAAGCCTCCGGACAGCCGAGTTGGGCTGGTCGAATACCGTTCTGTATTTTACGAGCGAGTAACTCCAGAAGAGAACGAGTGATTCCCGGCTTCGTGTTGGAGCTACTGGCCGACCGTTCCTGGCGGCCTTGTGCGGTATTCCATCCTGGTATCCTCCGAGTCCCGGAGCCCGTCGATTGGAGCCACGAGTGATCTTACCTGCGTCCTGTTGGAGCGTCTGTTGCCGACAGTTCCTGCCGGCTTGTGCAGCATATTCCCTTTTGTTACCTTTCATGGTTTTTGTGATCGAGCCAATAAATAATCGTGCCTTACCCCTAGAAGGCCGATTAAAACACAATTGTGTTTATTGCGTCTCTTTTGGTTCACTACGTGGATTACTTGAAGCCCGGACATTTACGTCCGTATTCCGTGCTGGGATACATTCCACAGACGGGATCGCGACAAATGGGTTGCTCGTCCTAGGATCATTCAAGTAAGAGCCATTCGATTGAGACGGGAATTCTGCAGTGGACGACATCTTCTGGCATCTGTTCATCGCCTTCTCACCAGCGGACGCCGTCTTGGAGGAACTTTCTCGCCGTAGGACGCTGTCTTGGGCAGAGAAGTGAATAGCCTCGGATCCCTCCAAACAACCGAAAAAAAAAAAAAAAAAAAAAACGTGAGTATTTGTACGTGGTATTTTTCTCATTGGCAATTTGATGTGCGGGTGATATTGCGTAGTTGTGTCGTATTTCCCCAACAGAGCGTTGTGTTTGAGCGTTGTGTTTGAGGTTGTGTTTTGTGCCTGGTCGTATGATAACTCGTAGCCAAGCTATGTCGACCAGGGAAGTGAGAGTTCAACCTGATCATGTTGACAGTCACGTGGGTGGCGAGGTGAGCGACGCAAGCAGCCTTGACCCGGTCACTCAACCCGAGATGTTAGGAAGCGATCCCATCATGACTAAATGCATGCGTTCGCCTTTCTGGACCGGGCTGACTCCGGTTCAACAACTTGACATGTATAACAGGGAGAATGACAGGGCAGAGGCAGAGCGTGCGGCAGCAGCAGAGAGAGAGCGTGCAGCAGCAGAGGGAGAGCGTGCGGCAGCAGAGAGAGAGCATGCGGCAGCAGAGAGAGAGCGTGCGGCAGCAGCAGAGGGAGAGCGTGCGGCAGCAGCGAGAGAGCATGCGGCAGCAGAGAGAGAGCGTGCGGCGGCAGCAGAGAGAGAGCATGCGGCAGCAGAAGCTGAACGCGTCAGAGAGCATGAGTTGCGAATGTTGACTGAACGACTGCGGGCAGAGGGGTCTGCTGCAAGAGTCCCGGAAACTGTTCATGTTCGTTTGCCGGACTGGACGGGAGACACGAAGCCAGAAGCGTATCTGGAGATGGCGGAGAAGTTGTTGGCTGCCGGTGGCATTGATGAGAGCTTGTGGGTCGGCCATCTTGTGAGCCATCTATCTGAGAAGGCGAGGGAGGTATATGCGAGGATGGCAACCGAGGACGCAAACAAATACAGGGCATTGAAGGCCGAGATTTTGAATGCCTATGCGGTGTCCGCATGTATTTATAGGAGAAATTTTTTCAGCTGGACTCGTGAGTCCAGTCAAACCTATGAGGAACATTCGCGGGCCTTGTTGGAACAGCTGCAGAGATGGTTCAAGGGGAGCAAGGTTGAGTTACCTCAAGCGGTTGCGGAACTCCTGGTGCGTTACCGTATCGATCAACAGCTTCCGCCTGACTTAGCATTGTTTCTTGTCGACAAAGACACTGTTTCCTTGGCAGACTGCGTCAACCTTATTGATAAACATGTTTTGGCGTGCAAAATGCTGCAAGTCACGCAGTCGCGTCGTAAGACGGAGGAGTCTGCGATCAAGACCGCCCCCCGTCTGCCCGGCGGCTGGATCGAGGGGAGGGGTTCTCCGATGCCCTCCACTGGTGGCGGTCGCGAGCCGCAGACCAGGGCAGGGCCCTGGTGCGATTTCTGCAAACGCGTGGGGCACGGTGAAAACCGCTGCTTCTCTAATCCCGCTAGTCCGGCCTACCGAGGCAACCCTCCTGTTAAGTCGGAGGGAGATCAGTGGAGCTCATCCGCCGGGCCCTCGCACACGACGGTGGCATCGGTGACCGAGGTCACTGCCACCGAGGCTAATTCCATTCATCCACTGTACCAGGATTATTCAGGGACAGCCTTAGTGGGTGGCCCTGACTCGATGCTGAAGTTTGAGGCCCAATACCTTCGGGATACTGGGGCGACACGGTGTGTTCTCCGGGCGGGGGTAGTTCCGGCCTCTCAGATGCGTTATACCGGCGAGTATACCCTCCTTCGGGGCATTGACCGGGTTCTTGGCCGGTATCCCCTTGCCCTCCTCGAGGTCCGGAGTGACATTTTTAAGGGTCCAGTGACCTGTGTGGTGGTACCCTACTACCCGATACCCGGGGTCTCCTTGCTGATTGGCAATGATGCCATGGCCAGGGAGGAGTCATTGACTCTGACCTGTGGGGGGGTCACTAGATCCCAGAGTAAACAGGCGGAGAGAGTGGCGGAGTCAGACATATCTTCACTCTGGCCCGAGGAGCCTAGCGCCTCGACTCCAGTTCCCGACGGTGACGTTGCGTCAGCTGAAGTCCACCCGAGCCTCCCGTCAAGCCACCCTCAGGTGCCGTGCTCCTCAGGGACCGCTCCCGCCATGTCGCGATTCAGCAGGAACGCTAATGCTAAGGTATATGTGGGAAACCTGGGCAATGGAGCAGCGAAAGCCGAGCTAGGGAGGGTCTTCGAACATTACGGACCACTCCGCAACGTATGGGTTGCTCGAAACCCACCTGGATTTGCGGTTGTTGAGTTTGAAGAGCCACGAGATGCTGAAGATTCGGTCAGAGCCCTTGATGGAAGGTTAATTTGCGGATCGCGTGTGTGCGTCGAGATGTCGAATGGCATGTCGCGGCGGCCTCGTTTCAGACGCCCTTTGGTCCGCAGGCCTTTCGACCCGAACGATCGATGTTACCAGTGCGGTGAAAGGGGTCATTACGCATATGACTGTTGTTCTCGACACCGGAGGAGTACCCGCCGCTCTAGGTCTCGGCCCGTTTCCTTCCTGTCAACGCTTCCCCCAACTTGAGTTTGGCCCCCTTGCCTCTCTATTGTGCTTTGTGTGAAGTGTAACTCTTGTAGGGTAGATATTAATGTGGTGTATGGTGTTAAAATTTGTGTGTGAAAAAAACAAAAACAAACTGGTTCATTGTTAACCTGTTAATGCCTGTTAATTGCCTGTGCGTTAATAATTGCGTTATTGTTGCGCTATTGCGTTGCGTTATTGTTGTTAATAAGTGTTAATAATTGTTAATTGCGTTAATTGCCTGTTAGCGATTACCGCCATCATCTTGCCATGTGATTTGCACCTACTACAAATACTGGTTTTAAAAACGCCGTCTATTCGACGGGGTTTTTACTTAGGGGGGGAGGACTGTGAGAAACCACCGGTGAAACCACCTGTTCTCACCCAGATTTGGTGCCCCGCCCACCGTGTGACGTGACCTGCTTTGAGCCTCACGCGATTGGTGGAGGGTCAGAGAGCGCGGTCGCCATCTTATGCGACGCACACGGCTCGAAGGCTCCGAGTGGGAAATATCATAAAAGGGTTTTCCTTGAAGCCTCCGGACAGCCGAGTTGGGCTGGTCGAATACCGTTCTGTATTTTACGAGCGAGTAACTCCAGAAGAGAACGAGTGATTCCCGGCTTCGTGTTGGAGCTACTGGCCGACCGTTCCTGGCGGCCTTGTGCGGTATTCCATCCTGGTATCCTCCGAGTCCCGGAGCCCGTCGATTGGAGCCGCGAGTGATCTTACCTGCGTCCTGTTGGAGCGTCTGTTGCCGACAGTTCCTGCCGGCTTGTGCAGCATATTCCCTTTTGTTACCTTTCATGGTTTTTGTGATCGAGCCAATAAATAATCGTGCCTTACCCCTAGAAGGCCGATTAAAACACAATTGTGTTTATTGCGTCTCTTTTGGTTCACTACGTGGATTACTTGAAGCCCGGACATTTACGTCCGTATTCCGTGCTGGGATACATTCCACAGACGGGATCGCGACAATATATATATATATATACATATATATATATTTATATATATATTGTT
Organism: Myxine glutinosa; assembly: GCF_964187855.1. Taxonomy (NCBI): domain Eukaryota; kingdom Metazoa; phylum Chordata; class Myxini; order Myxiniformes; family Myxinidae; genus Myxine; species Myxine glutinosa. Next base: position 124,057,069 of record NC_136266.1, on the reverse strand, counting down.
GCGGATCTCCCGAAGCCCGTTCCCGTTACAAAGGAGGGGTTAAACCCCTTTTTTCCCCCTGGGTCTTCGGGTCCGCGAGGCCGAATCGCCACTTCCGGAGCAAACGTGAAAAAGGGTATCGGGACAACTTCGCACGTACCTTTAACCCACGCTGCCACGAAAGCGGGGACCGAACCTCGCACAAGCCACGCTTAATCGTGTACGCCCGAGCGGTATGCGTTTCACGTGACTCGTGCTGTTACTTTTATGGAACCTGATTCGAGCAGTTCTATTCATACCATGCGAAGCCAATGGATGGAAGTGACGAGAACGGTCAAATCAGACGAATAACACGATTTATTATTATTTAGACAATGTACAATGATTCGCAGAAGGAAAGGGGACACAGAGCAGATGCTTAACAATGTTAACTTATTGCCCAGACAAAGGGCCCACTCACTCACACGGGGAAAAGAAGACAAGAAGTTCGCGCGCCAAGCACGCTTTGCCGTCTGATGCCCCGGGGCAGCTTACCCGGTGTGGCTCTCTGAGGTTCACGGCACGTATGCAGGCGAAGGCAGGCAGGAGGAGATCGCGTGTCTGTGGCCCGGCACGGGTCGTCCTCTCGAGCGCACGATTAACACAGCGCAAAGCGCAGGGCACGGGGAAAGTTCGTGTACAATCTTGATCACCACAATTCAACGCACTCGTTCTATGGCGTGGTTCTCGTGCGTGCTCAAGCTCAACTCAACTCACTCTCACAGGGAACTGTAACTCAGCACTTAAACTCACGATACTCTCCGGCTCTGACCAAGGTGCACAGGACTCTCACTGAGAACTCTCCGAACTCATCTCTTCTCAGAACTCATCTGCTTCTGAGGTGGGGGGGTTCGGAGCAGAGTTTTATGGCCCCGCCCCAGAGTCTCACTCGAATGTTCCAAACCCCGCCTCTGGTCATCGTGGTTAGCCACTCCCCTCTAACCCTGATTGGCGGCTCGTTCTTACCGGCCACTCCCTCCTGCAGCGCCTCCCTTTGGCCCCGCCAGACTTGTTCAGGCCTGCCACGTGGCATTTCAGCACCAAAATAACATCTAAGCTCACTGGCCTACTCAACGCAAAACTAAACACAGGAAAGGACTCTGCTTACATTCACGAAGAAATAACTGAACTATCGTGAGGCTTCATGTTGTGGTGCATCTACCTACGAGGGGGAATTAACCTTTATTCCAAAACCACAACACTACACCCCTTTCTCGTCAGACTCGTCCCGAGTCGAAACCACCAATGGAATGACCGGGAGAGTCTGACATGCAAAATTAACCTTACTTTTAAATGTGACACATAGGTGTGGTTCCCCCTAGCATTTAATCTGACCCATGTGTGCGACAGTTTTAGCACTAGATATGTCCCTCCTATTATGTTGAGCAGCTACCTAACAGTTTCACGCCCACAACTACCCGAGTATTTCCGGAATTTCAAACTAAACACATAGCCGTTGGGCAGCATTCTTATATTTACAAGCACGTATATTTACAATTCTATGACCCAGGACCTGTTCTTTTTGGAAGAGAAGATTGGAGGGGAGAGAAAACACAGCAAAAACACAATCATAAATGGCACTTGCTGCTTGCTTCTTGCATCTTGCTTGTTGCTTCTTCCGTGTGCGTCTATCAAACCGGCTGGCCCCCCTGACCGGCATGCAGGCCATTTGAAGCATCTAGGCCAACTAACTTGCAGAACTTCTCATCCCTAGCACACAATAATAAAATGCACAAAAATGCTTTTAATTGGCCAGCAGGGCTGTTCTCACGTGGTCCAACTGCATGGCATTAATGCCACTCAAACAAGTGGTCCGAAGTTGCAAGATGATTTTACAGCAAGATGCTGCACAGCAGAGGTGCAAGGCCACAAGGCTTGTGGTCCATGAGTGACAAGGTGCAGCAAGAGGTGTTGTTGCAGCAAAGTGCTGCACAGGTCAGCTGCACTGGTGCAACAAGGGTGCAGCAAAAGGACATGGCAGCAAGAAGCTGCACAGTTCGTCTGCACAGATGTAGCAAAGACAGGGCAGCAAGGTGCAGAAAGGATGTTGCACAGGTCGATGGTGCTGCACAGTTCAGCCTCCAAAATGGTCCTGGGGCGGGGGGAGAGACAAGGCACAACAAGCAAGCGGAAAAGACGCAATGGCACACAGAAAAACAAGGTGGTGCGGCCGAGGGACGCGGAAGAGCGAGCAGAGCAGGCGCGTCCCTAACCATCTAGTTACCCCACCGTTGGGTACACTACCCTATCCCCCCTTGTATTTACAATCCGTCACTACGTCTTGTCTCCCATATCCCCCTCTAATTCCGAATTCGTCTCCCAATCCCTCCCAATAAGGAAGGGATGGAACAAACACAATGTCACCCTTACGTCGTCATACGTCTCACAACTCAAACGGTTCACAGAGCCTTGGTGTGGAGCTCCCCTCCTCGATGGATGGCTGTGGATGGTGCGAAGGGATTTCTCATCCGAACTACTCGAATAACATTACACTTTTAAACTACCCGGGGTCGTACCCTGCAAATCGCCCTCTTTAAACTATGTGGTTCTAAGAACCAGAATTCCCATTGCCCACACTGTGGCGCCCTCTGAATTTGGGTCTCACCCCCACAAATTTCCATCGTGCCCTCTCACAATTTCGGGGCTGGGTCGTGTGGCTCCACTAGCAGGTCCAACTCCCTGCGCACCTCTGCCACTGAAGCCGCAACCTGAGCTTACCTGCTCCTCACGACTACCCTAACTGGGGAAGGCCCTTCCTGGCACTTACCCCCTGATGCCCACCTTGGCATTGGGCAACCCAGGTCCTCTCCTGGGATCCTTGGGCCCCACTCGACAACTAACCTAACCGGCTCCTAGAGCCTACCTATGGCCTCACCCGGCTGACAAACTACCAGTGGAGGAGTGCCCCAATAACTATACCCACCAATTACGCAACACGCCCAGCCATATCACTGACTCATGCACCCCGCAAAACACTATTTGCAACTACCCGCACCACAGGTGTCAATATCCATAAAATTTACCTACGCCCTCTACCTAGCTTTACACTACCCCCCCCCCGGGTTTTCGCGAATGGGTTCCACTCCTCTCCCATTCAATCCTCCGCACCATGCATTCCACACCTTTTATTCCCACACCAAGCATTCCACACTACTTATCTTGCACACCATTTATCTCACACACCTTTTGTGCTCAAACACCTCTTTCCATACACCTCAACACAATTCCATTTGTCTCAACACAATTCCTCACACACACAGCATCATCTATCTAACTACTTCCCCTATAACTCGTGCTTCCCCGTCGTCACATTACACTATGCACTCCCTGTTCTTTATCATCCACCTAACCTCTCTATGTCCCCTCTATAGGTCAGGTGTCACTACTTAAATCTTTTGTCTCTACAGTCTTCTAGATCCCTAACATTATCCTAGCCCTCCCTCGGCTAGCTTCGGTGCCCCATGGAGGCAACCATTGCTGGCACCTCCATGTGCCTATCACTGCCATCCCTCTAAACTAATGCTCATGGGCCCCGCCCGTGTGAGGAATGGTGACACTACCTACCATTCCCGCACGTGGGGGACACTACTCTCACCAGTCCTCTATGCTACGAGGCTCTCCAAGTGGATGTATGTGGTCATGGCTCGGCCTCGAAGGGCCGAGCGATCCATGCGGGTGGTTGGTCACCTGTAGGTGGTGTCCGTCCGGCATTTTCGATCCAAGGGGGGAGGTATGGATGGGCCGAGGTGCAGGGCTCCATCCCTGCACGGGGCCTTGCGGTCCCACGCATGGTGACCCAGCCGGCCACGGTCGGAGCACCGCACCCGTCAGGGTGTGCGGCTCCGAAAACTCCTACCTCCCCTTGAACCTCGCCGATCGCCTTTGCCGCCACGGTACGGCACCAACCATACAGTGCGGGGGCCGGAGGCACAAATTGTGCATGCCGGTCCTTGTGAGACCAACGCAGCATGGATTCCCTCCAGTTCCTGCAGCACACAACTCACCGGGGGCTCGCATCTGCTACCCATCCCGCTAGGCGCTGCCCCGGTCGGTGTCGATGCTTCAGCCGCATCCTCACCACTCGCGACCCACTCCACACTCGCACACCCAGGCACACCCGAGCCTCTCACACATCCTGTTATGCACTCTTTTTTTTACACACTCAGGTGTGCACTTTTCCTCCACACACTCCTTTACCGCAAACCAGGTGCACACGCGCCCCCCCACACACTTCCTTGTGCATTCTCGCTCACACTCCTCGGCCATCGCACACTCTTTTTCCACACCCCCAGGTGCGCACTCTCCTGTTACACACTCCGTAACACACTCTTTCTGCACTCAGTCCGGTATGCATTCTCCCTCACACTCTGTAACACACTCGGCCATCGCACACTCTTTTTCCACACCCCCAGGTGCACACTCACCCGTTACACACTCCGTAACACACTCGGCCATCGCACACTCTTTTTCCACACCCCCAGGTGTGCACTCCCGCTCATACTCCGGTGTGCATTCTCCCTCATGCTCCATACTCGTACACTCTGGTGCACAACACCCAGGCGCACTCGCACCTTTCACGCACCACATCATCGCACTCCCTGGCACACACTCTTTCTCCACGCACTCCTCTCATACACATTCCGTAACACACTCGTGCTCCACACACTCGGGTATGGACTCTCTCTCACACTCCGCACCGGTCGCCCTCGTACACTGCACAATGGGCCCTCCGCAATTGGTGCCACCCTCACTCGTACACCACACAATGGGACCATCACAAACGCCCGGGTCTCGCCTTTGTCCCAAGCGCGCCGAAAACCCGTTCGCGCCAAACACATTCGCGCCATTATTTCTCACCTTGGGGTCCTCCTTCCCCGGCTTCTTCGCCAGCACATGTAAACTTTTATTGGGGTCAGCAAGCACGGCATCACGGTGCAAATACACACTTTGTTCATGCTCCATAACTTCCCGTGATTTATTTTCTGTTTCTCCCGTGTCTTCAGCCCCAATTGTTTCTTTTTCTACCACGACGATTGTCGGCGCCCCTAAAATTTCTTTTTCTAACTCAACCCTCACCGGCGCCTCCAAAATTTCCTTTTCCAATGTGACGATCATCGGCCCCTCGACACCCCGTGTCGCGAATCCCATAGCCCCGGTCAATTGGGCTGTGCTCCACTCTACCTCACTCCCCATGCGTTCCCCGCACCGCTTCACCTCGTCGCGTACCACCGCGAACTTCCCGCTCAACCTGGGCCCAATGTCCTCCCCTGCCTTTTTTATGTCCCTCTTTGATTTTGCGCTCCTCTTCTGCAGATCGCACCTGGATTCCTCTCTCTGGATATCCATTTTGTTTTCCAACCCTTTTTTCATTTCTTCCAATTCCCGGGTGGATTTGTCCCCCATTTCTTTCATTTCCCGTCTTCATTTGTCCGCCTCCATTTTCATGGATGCTTGTATTTGAGCTAAAAGTAGTTCGAGGCTAATCCTGGCTTGCACAGCGGGCCCGGCTTCCGCTGCCACGTGCGAAGCGCCGCCATTTCCTTCGCCAGCTGCCGCACCCTCATCTGCATCCTCCACTATCAACTGTTCCTGTCAGTCCTGGGTCATTAACTCCTCTTCTTCTACTACAACCGGCATTTGACCGCCTTGGCCAGCCATGGTACGAATTTAATTTTGATTTTAAAAGAACAAAATTTCGTCCACTCGTAATTTCGAGCACGTGAAGTGCACTCAAGGTCGAATTATCTCATTACGCCCAGACACCAATTTGTTGCGGCCAATTTGTACAAAAAACATTTTCAGGGTTCAAATCCCACTCCTGACACCAAATTGTTGCGGATCTCCCGAAGCCCATTCCCATTACAAAGGGGGGGTTAAACCCCTTTTCCCCCCCTGGGTCTTTGGGTCCGCGAGGCCGAATCACCACTTCCGGAGCAAACATGATAAAGGGTATCGGGACAACTTCGCACGTACCTTTAACCCACGCTGCCACAAAAGCGGGGCCAGAACCTCGCACAAGCCACGCTTAATCGAGTACACCCGAGCGGTATGCGTATCACGTGACTCGTGCTGTTACTATGATGGAACCCGATTCGAGCGGTTCTATTTGTACCATGCGAAGCCAATGGTTGGAAGGGACGAGAACGGTCAAATCAGAGGAATAACACGATTTCTTATTTTTTACACAATGTACAATGATTCGCAGAAGGAAAGGGGACACAGAGCAGATGCTTAACAATGTTAACTTAATGCCCAGACAAAGGGCCCGCTCACTCACACGGGGAAAAGAAGAGAAGAAGTTCGCGTGCCAAGCGTGCTTTGCAGTCTGTCACCCCGGGGCAGCTCGCCCGGCGTGGCTCTCTGATGTTCACGGCACATATGCAGGCGAAGGCAGGCAGGAGGAGATCGCGCGTCTGTGGACCGGCATGGGTTGTCTTCTTGAGCGCGCGATTAACACAGCGCAGAGCGCAGGGCATGGGGAAAGTTCCTGTACAATCTCGATCACCGCAATTCAACGCACTCGTTCTGCGGCGTGGTTTTCGTGCGTGCTCAAGCTCAACTCAACTCACTCTCACAGGGAACTGTACCTCAGCACTTGAACTCACGATACTCTCCGGCTCTGACCGAGGTGCACACGACTCTCACTGAGAACTCTCCGAACTCATCTCTTCTCTGAACTCATCTGCTTCTGTGGTGGGGGGGGGGGGGGGGTTCGGAGCAGGGTTGTATGGCCCCGCCCTAGAGTCTCACTCGATTGCTCCAAACCCCGCCTCTGATCGTCGTGGTTAGCCACTCCCCTCAAACCCTGATTGGCGGCTCGTTCTTACCAGCCACTCCCTCCTGCAGCGCCTCCCTTCGGCCCCGTCAGACTTGTTCAGGCCTGCCACGTGGCATTTCAGCGCCAAAGGAACACCTCAGCTCCCTGGCCTACTCAACGCAAAACTAAACACAGGAAAGGACTACGCTTACATTCACGAAGAAATAACTGAACTATCACGAGGCTTCATATTGTGGTGCATCTACCTACGAGGGGGAATTAACCTTTATTCCAAAACCACAATATATATATATATATATATATATATATATATATATATATATATATATATATATATATATATATATATATATATATATTGTTGTGGTTTTTAGTTTTGTACAGTCAGTATAATAAAGGTTAAAATTTCCCCCTCATAGTTAGTCACACAAGCAACATGTAGCCTCGCGATAGTATAGTTATCTCTTAGTATTTGTGAGCTTAGTCCTTTTCCTATGTTAGTTCTGTGTTGAGTAGAGTCAGGAGAATAGGTCCTACTTCTACTAACTCTCCAGCCTCCCTAGCCTCATGCCCCTTTGCGCTGACTTTGGTTCTTTTTGGGTGAATTAACACGAGGCAGTCCTAGGACGGTCGGGGCGGAGCCGAATGAGGGGCGGCAGAGGAGCTGACGGTAAGCACGAGCCGCCAACCAGGGCTCAGAGGGTGTGGCGGCAGCACTGTGTCACAGGGCGTGGTTGGAAGGTTCGAGAGGGTTCAAAAAGGTTCGGGGCGTATCTATATAACCCATCGCGCAAAGCCCCCAGGAGGACTGGCGCGGGAGGACTGGCTGATGAACTGAAGCATTGATGAAAGGACTCGTTGACGAGCAGGAATTGAGAGGTACGCGGGTGAAGAAAGACGCGCATGAACCGGAATACGTGCTATTATAAAGTGACACTCAGTTGAGCTGGAGGCCGAGCCGCATACAGTGCATTAAATCACACCAGTGATAACGGCTGTGTAACCGCCAGCCTCGCTGAGAGACGCGCATTTTCCTTTCTACCTCATCGGCTGCCCTTTTATTCGAGAGGCACACTACGGGGACCCTTCCACCACCTGCTCGCCTTCTTCGCGGGACGTGCTGGGACCGTGGAGAGCCGGACGGGGCCGTTCCTGGACAACCACGTCGACGCGTCTGGGCGGAACATCAACCCATCTGCAATTCCCTGTGTGAGTGTGACAGGCCCGAGTCTGGGCAGTAAGATAAGACTGTTTAAGTTCTGCTCTGTGTCTCTGCGTCCCGATCATTGTGCATACATGTGGGAATAATAATTAAACCTGTGTTCTTCCTTTTCCATTCGATCGTTCCTGTGATTTCCTCATTGGCTAAGCGTGGTACGAATAGAACCGCTCGAATCGGGTTCCACTACCTAAAACTGCACGGACCACATGGTACTCAATCCGCTCGGTGTACCCAGATCACACGTGGCTCGTGCGAGGCTTACTTTCCTCGCTTCGGTGGCGGCGCAGGGATTTAGGTACGAAGCGAGACTTGGTCCCGAAACCCTACCTTGTGTTTTGCCCGGAAGAGGCGTTTCAAGTCTCTCGGTTCCACCAAGCCCAGAAAGAACAAGGGGATTAATCCCCCCCTTGGTAAGGGGAAGAAGGGCGGTGGAAAACCGTAACAATATATATATACAGTGCGTATCAAAAAAAAGGTAATCCGAATTCAAGGGGTTAATATGCAAAGGTTATTTATTTTGACAATTTACATTTGGTTTAATAATTAAGAGGAGATCCTCAGCTTTCCATTGATACCTTTGATTTGACCAGCCATCATTGCTGTCACACATGACCGAGTACATGTTCATTGAAAATGGCAAGTTCAAATCGCATTTTTACAAGTTTGACTAATCGATGCAAGTCAGGATAATTGGTGCAAAATGAACGTCAGATGTGAACTTTTCTCAGGAATGATTGGCCTTTATGCATCCACACCTTCAACATGTCCACCTCCCCTTTCAACACAAAGCTCACAGCAGCGGAGCATGCCCTGAACTGCTCGTCTCACCATAGCCGGGTCATTGCGCAAAGCATCCACTTCATGTTGAATACAGCCCTGCAATTCGTCAAGATCACGGGGAGGAGTTACGAACACCTTGTTCTTTAAAGGTCCCCAAAGGAAATAATCACATGGTGTGAGGTCAGGTGATCTTGGCAGCCATTCCACTGCATGGTTGAGGGTGATGACTCGGTCTCCAAAGAGTTCCCTCAGTCAATCTCGGACAGCGATAAGACGATATGCTCGGGCGCCGTCTTGGGCCCACCAGATATATCTGAAGACACCACGAACCTGTCGCCCAAAGTTCTCCTCCAGCTGCGGTAAAACTTCATCATTGATCATCTGCAGATACCTGTTACCATTGACATTCCTTTGAAATAAAAATGGTCCGATCACCTGACCACTTCTACAACGTCCCAACCAAACAGTCCACTTTTGTCGATTCATGTTGGTGTCAAAATTAAATTCTGGGGGTTGTCCTGTCGGTGCATATTCAAGAACATTATGGGTATTGATCTTGCCGTCCAAGGTGAAAGCAGGTTCGTCGCCGATAACAAGATACCGCAGGAAATTGACATCTGCTTCGCAACGTGCTATCAACCATCTGGCAAGCACCAGCCTCCTCGCAAAATCCCCTGGCGTAAGTTGATGCCAGATGTGAATCCGATATGGATGTTGGTGGAGGTTCAGTCTTGTGATTTGGTTGAATGTTATTGAAGGCAATCCCGTCCCATTTCGTCTTGCGCCGGTATCCCTAGGATGCTCCAAAACTTGCTGCCTTACTGCTGCAATGTTCATTTCCAATCGCCCAGTGCGCCTTGTCAGGGAACTTTTACTGAACCCTGATCTAAGGAAATCACTCAAGACGAATCTCAGATTCAAGGAGCTCCGAGATTTATTCCGAAGTTAGAGGGAAAACTTGTTACACAAAATTGAACTAAGATATAACGCGACGCTTGGTTGAAGAAATCTTCTCCCTTCCCGTCTTGCTTCCTCTGATGACCAGTTCCAGTTTCTCCCTCGGAGCATTGTGCTTAAGTAGCAAGGAGCTCCTTTGATGTGGTGTAATTGCAATTCAGAGATCAACACAGAACTCACCGGCTGGCGCCAAAACCCATCTGCTCTTCATTATCAGTCACTCAAGGCATACCATAGGTCACTTATCCCCGCTTATGTCAACCTTCTCTGTCCTACACAATTCCACTCTCTGACTAATGCCTCCACCTTTGGCTTAAGTGAATACTCGAACCTGGTGTTCTCCATCTATGGGTCAAGGAAACTATTTGCAGAATCGGTTCCAAGGCTTTGCCAAACTGCACAGTAAAACACATTCCATCTTTTAACAATGGGTCAAAACTTGGTTTCTCCACGTTCTTGCATGCTATAAGAACAAAGTTTATTTTGACATACATTTTAATCATTTGCATACCTCACCGACCCTAATAATCATAGAAATCTCCCACAATCCCTCAATTTTTATTTTGGTTCAATTAACAATTTCATCAACTTCCTATTAAATATTCTAACCATCAATTTGGTAATCCAATTTTTTTCATACATAAGGCATACACCGTCATCCTGGAAGAATCTGATCACAAAACATTTCTTTGTTCATTGACTCTTTCCATATTGATAATGCAATTCATTTCATTTGCATAAAGCATACAACACTTCACCTTTACCACAAACAATTTCAATTCACCATTAAAAATAATAAGGCATCTGCAACATTTGGTAATACATTTTGCTTCAAACAAATATTGACTTTGTGTTTGAAAAGAAGAGAAGAGGCCGATCACTTGTTTGACATTCAAGTATGAAACATTTTCTTCTGGTGTCTTCATAGCACCTACACTATTTTGCGTCGGATTTTCCGCTGTTGTGATAGCTGGGCGGAGTCACAAACTGACCCTGCTCTGCATGTAGCATCCTTGCCACTCTTGCTGTGAGCCATAGTAGATGTAGATTTGAACAAGGCCTTCATCCAGTTGTAGTCGACTTGCCTCCTCACTCATCATGAGCATGGAGCAAGTGTTGATGTGATGTTGGTTGACCAGCAAGATGTGGAACAGAGATGCCAGATGCATCCACAACGATGTTAGGACCATGGTGTTCAAGTTGTCCATGGTTCCTACCAGGAGCCTCCAGCAGAATCGTGCACAGCTGTTGTGGAAGAAAAGCACAGCCATCCACTTACAGCTCCACGCTGGCTCTCCGGATGTTTGTGGAGTAATGACACATGTCACCGCATCCAGTAGAAATCGCAGGCAAGATGTCGCCGTCCCGCAATTGCTGACTTGATGAATGTTTGAGGAATTTGAACAAAAATAAGTGATCGCCTTTCTTCCATATGTTGCAGTGTGATCCAGGCAAATGGTCACATAAATTTTTCTTGGTGAAAGTAAGCATCCGTCTCCAATTTTTACAAAGGAGAATATCTTCATCATTCTTTAAGAAGGAGGGTGTATGCCAAGATTAACTTCATTTTAAGCCACAAATTTTCTTTCTCGAACTTCTTCCCAATTCCGTTAGCACTCCCTTTGAGATGTGATCTGGTCTTATCCTTTTACTCAGCCACATCTGAATCTGCTTTCCACACACACTGAATCAGATAGAGTACATCTTAACATGAACTCACCATATTTTAACTAATCATGTATTTCTTATAACAGTTCACATTCAACAATTTGTTGTTTTCCTTAAAACATTCAAAAAAGTTATATTCATTTATATGCTTCACACAAATAATATTCAAATCAGGTATGTATTTTCCTACTAAACTAAGAATAGCATTTAAAATTGCTTTCAAATCAATATAGTTTGAAAAATTAAACTCATGCAGTTATTTTAACACTACTCAAAGAAAATAAATGCATTAATAAATGAATGTATATGATTAAAATCACAAACAGGAATGTCTAATTCCCAAAAAATTATGCTTAACAAACAAACTATGCATAATGTATCATTATCATAGTCCTCCTGCACTTTTTTTTTTTTTTTTTTTAAATCAAAGAGCTATGAGTTCACTGATCTTGTAAAACTGACACAATTCATAACATTTTCGTTATGCCATTATCTTAACTCTACTGTACTCATTTGCAACATTACTTGATTCAATCTTTCTTTTTTTTTTCTTCTTTTTTTTTTGTATACAAGATCGAGGCTCGTGAAAGAGCAAACATTAATCACACAAAAAGACAAACCGACACACAAAACACAAAAAACAAGGGGAGCGGCAGACAAGATGGGGAGAGAGGGGGGAGGACACAAAAGAGAGGGGGAAGAAGGGGCAGGACACAAACACAACATTTGAGAGCAGGGACATCGGGAGGACTTGGGGGGAGGTGGGAGAGGATTAAAACATATGAACACTGCAAGGACTCTGGGGTGAATTACCGGGGGTAGAAAAGATCAAGGTTTTCGATGGGGGAAGATAAGAGATGGTGGTGAACAGCTGTTTTAAAGACCTGGAGGGAGGAGTGGGATTGAAGGGAGTGGGGGAGTTTGTTCCAGAGGCAGGAGAAAAGGGGAATGAAAGAGTGAAGGTGAGCAGAGAGCCTAGACTTTGGCAGTTTAACCATAAGAGGGTTGCAGGCAGATCTTGTGCGACCTGAAGGAATATTGGGGGGACAGAGCACAGAGAGAGCTGGGGGAGCAAGGCCGGAGAGGAGTCGGTAGAAGACAGAAAGACCACCAACCTGCCTGCGGTGAGTGAGTGAAAGGCCCTCGGCGTTGACTACATCGCAGGAGATTCCAATGATTCTGAAAGCTTTGGCCTCAACAGCGTGAAGCCGAGCAAGGTGTGAGGCAGGAGCACCAGCCCAGAGGGGGGAACAGTATTCCATTGAGCTGCGGATGAAAGCCTTGTATGTGGTGAGGAGCTCAGGTGTGCCAAGGAAGGACTTCGCACGACGGAGGATGCCCAGTCGGCGACTGGCTTTGGAGGCCAGCTTGGAAATGTGGTTTTCCCAAGAAAGATCATGGCAGATAGTGAGACCCAAAAGCTTGAGCGACAGAACTTCTTGGAGAGGATTGTTGAGAAAGTAGATGGGAGGGTTGTCCAGTCGGTCCTTTCGGAGAGACATTGTAAGAGTGTGAGATTTGTCAGGATTGAAAGACATGTTCCACTTGTTTGACCAGTCTGTGATTTTGTCCAGGTCTGCAGAGAGTGATAGGGGAGATATGATATGGGGAGATATGGGGAAGACAGGACAATAGAGACGGAATTTGTAAATGTGTAGAGTTTTGTAAGTACGGGGTAAGGGCAAGGGTAGGGTCGGTGACAGGGGGGGGTGACGTACGGCAGGGACGAGCTTTCTCCGCTCGCTCCCATGCACACCTCACCTCTGCATTACCTTGTTTTAATGTGTACCCTTGCGACCTTGCCCCGATGCTTGCTGTGTCCTTTCCTTCCCACTCACGGCTTGTTCTTTTGGGTCCGGGGGGGAGTGCGCAGGTAGCTGCACTTGTGTGCCCGACCCGCCGCTGCACAGCCTGCCTGGACCGGTACACCACCTTATGGACCGCATGACTTGCGGCCGAGCACCACTTTATGGACCACACGTGTTTGTGGCCAAGCACCACACCGATGGACCTCACGTGTTGGGGCCTGGCCCCTCTGCTGGGACCGGCCATGATGGCCAGAGCAAAGCTTGCTTGCGGACCATGGAGAGGTGGCCCCCTTTGCCATACAGGTGGACCACCCATAGTTGGCCCCTGTTGGCCCTAAATAAAAATGGTCGCGTTGTGTGCGTTTTTATTATTTCAAATAGGCCGCAAGCAAAGAACAAGACAACAGCAAGCAACATCGGACCAGCAGAGCAGGGGAAGCAGGAGCTGACAACCAGGTCATCAGTTTGTTTTTTATGTGTGCAATGAGCACTGGATGGTGCTTTGTGTATTTATTGGTGCTTATTGGTGCTGATTGGTGCTTTGGTGCTTTGTAATGCTCTTGTACTCAGGGGTGCATTGCAATATCAATTGTGCATCCCCGGGCATTTGAGTATGGTGCATCGGTGCAGTGCAGTGCATGCTTCTTCCTCTTTTCAAAAGATATTTTGTCTCCCAAAATGACAGGTCCTTGGTTTGCAGTGTAAATACCAATTAGTGTTTTGTAAATAATGCTCCCCACCATATATGTATAGTTTGAAGACCATTCCGCAATTCCGTTATCCTGTGGGCATGAGTCTGTTAGGTAGGATGCAACGTAGCAGGCGGGACATACCTAGTTGTTTTAAAACTGTCGCACTCAAGGGTAAGGTTAATAGTAGAGGGCTACTACACCTGAGTGTCACATGAAGTAAAGTTATTTCGGGCTGGGACGGCCCTAGCGGAAAGACGGGTGCTGTGTTATGGTTTTTAGAACCTTCACTAGTAAATTTTAGTAAATGTTTCCCTTATAAATGATCCCCTGTAAATATCCCCATCAATTGGCTTTGTTAAAGATCGCACCCTCGTTAGTCCATGTACAACACGTAGCGAACCATAGGACCTCTCCGTAGTTATTTCATTATTATGTGTTTCAGTTAAGGAACTGTTCCCAATAGTTGAATCTGCATTGCATTAATCAAATAAGATAGGCCCCATTCCGTCCATTTTGCTCTCTCCCTCTCCAAATTGTGATACTTCTCTTGCCAGCCGTGTTCGCCGCCATTTGCATTGGGCTGTTTGCTGGCACCACACCGCCATAAGCCACGCGGTCTCAAGCCGAGGAAGAAGGGGGCGGAGCCACAAGAACAAGATGTGGCACGTCGACTCGTCATCGGAGGTGGAGCCAGCGAGCTCTTGCCGGCCAACCAGCGCTGAGGTGAGCCAACCGGTAGGCGTGTCATCAGAGCCGGCGGCTTGATTTCTACATGGACAATAAAAGCGGCTGCGAGGGACTGCTTGGACAGATGAGTGAGGGAGACGAGTGAGAAGGTACCAGATGAGGGAGAGGGAGGGGTGCGACAAGAGAGCAAAGAGAGGTGAGCTGAGTGCGAAGGATCGGGAGGCGGAAGAGTGGGTCCGCTGACATTACGCGATCCATTCACATTGCCAGCTGGCGTGAAACGAATACGCACTCGCTGCCTGCCAGGGTTTTCCCGCCACGACGCGAGTCGACTCCTGGAGCCGGACCTCGACGCCTACCGTCTGCCTGGGCCTTCTCATTCCTTCCAGCCATTCCTTCCTGCCATTCCCGGTCGTGTGAGTCTGTTTGTTTTGTCCTGGGGAATAATATAAGACTGTTTAAGGCTGCCCTGTATATCTTCTTCTTCTTCTTCTGTATATTACTTTCGTTTCTTCTTTGGTTTTGGTTTCGTACATAATTAGTAAATGTCTCTTATTTCTTACCCTTTTCGTTTCATTCTCCCCCGATCGGTTTAGTCCCTTCTTCCCATTGAGTACCTGTGGCATGATTCAGCCAACGTTCGGAGTCGGGTTAGTCTCTTGTTAACAGCCCGAGTCGCAGCTCGCTTCGCTCGGCGCATCCAATCACGCTGCGGCCCGGGTCGGTGTATCTCCTCGCTTACGGATTGGTGGTGGTAATTAGGTAGTAAGACGGGTTGGGCTTACAACCCTACACACCACCGACCGGAAGTAACGTCATACCTCCAGGACCGGTCGGACGGCCAGCTTAACAGGACAAGGGGATTAACCCCCCCTTGCTAACGGGAGTGCCGTCCCCCGGATCCGTAACAATATATATATTGTTGCGGATTCCCCGAAGCCCATTCCCGTTACAAAGGGGAGATTAAACCCCTTTTTACCCCCTTGGGTCTTCGGGTCCACGAGTCCGAGTCGCCACTTCCGGGCAAACGTGGAAAAGGGTTTCGGGACAACTTCGCACATACCTTTGGTACCCACGCCGCAGCGGAGTCTTGGATCGAGTCTCGCACGAGCCACGCTTAATCGAGTACGCCCGAGCAGAATGCGTATCACGTGACTCGTGCTGTAACTTTTCACTATTGGAACCTGATTGAGCGGTTTTATTCGTACCATGCGAAGCCAATGATGGAAAAGACAGGACGGCCGAATCAGAAGAAAGAACAGGGTTTATTTACACTATGTACAAGGATTGGGATAAGGAATGGGACACAGGGCAGAACTTATTCAGTCTTAACTTAAGCCCAGACAATGGGCCCACTCACATACACGGGGAGATGGAGGAAGAGGAGTTCACGCGCCAAGCGCGCCTGCTTCGGTCGCTCCGGGAACAGCTCACTCATGGTGTCGCCCTCTGGCGGTCACGGCACGTATCCAGGCGAAGGCAGGCAGGAGGAAATAGCGCGTCTGTGGCCCGGCGCAGGTCGTCCTTTACAGCACGCGATTAATACTGCACAGAGCGCGGGGAACAGGGCAAAGTTCGTGTACAACGAGACAATTCAATACATTCTGTCTTCTTGTGCCGTTCGTTCTCTCGATCTCGTACGTACTGATCTGCGTCTCTTGATCCTCCTTCGGTGCTCAACTCAACTCTCACTCCTGTAGTCCTTGAGCCAACCGGCCATATTTTGAAGTGAATGCTCCGGCGGGGGGAGTAATTCTCATTATGATTTTCCATTAGACCAATGTCTCAAGTGTCAGAAAAGGTGTGATGGACATCTGAGAACGGTAGCTTAGTGCCCGGATGGACGCCATCTTTGAAACCACCCAGCTCGAAAATGCCCATTTGGTGGGGTACATTGTTGCACGTGTATCTGGACTTCTATACTAGCTATCGATGTGCGGTTGACGACTAAATATACGTCCGATGTGTACCGTCTAAATAAAAAATAATATGAAGCATTTTGTTTTAGATTAATTATTATAAAAATCAATTATCGAAAAAAAATCATATATTTTTCAATATTTTATTATTAGACTTGTACTTTTTTTAGTGAAACAACACTGGTATGATTTTCCAAATTATGCATTGTGCTACACCGTTTATCTGTCTATAAAAATACGGTACGTGCGAACGCACTTTGCGTCCCTGTTTGAGCGTCACGGAGTGACGTCATGATACGTGCCGCGGATCATTTATGATAATTTATGCAGCACGATGGCCATCGCTATGTAAAATTGCATTTACTGGCGCAAAATAAGTCTATCAAAGTCGCGATGGATATCGTTGTTGGCTCACGGTTCTGGTCTACAAAAGGACATTTATTTTATAAAAATCGAACTAGCCGTTTCAGAGATATTAATAGTTTTGTGTTTGTACGAACGCACGTGAGCCCAGTTCAAATCCCTGTCATGCCGTTGAATTAACACCCAGTGGGTTGACTCAGCCTGTCATCCTTTCAAGGTTAGCAAATTCATCCAGGTACATTCATTCATACAATGCCATGCACACATAATACTCTGCACATTCACTTTCACACATCACTCCAGACGGCTTTCCCAAACTCGTTCGTTTCACAAATTATGTACGCAAAACGCTGCGAAATGATAAAACTTCGAACCGAAACCCATCTACTTCGCATATTTCATACAGACTGACAGACAGACCTCACATGACTGTCCAAAAAAATGAATTGACGGTGCACTTCATAATTCATCTTCTGTCAGAACATCGTAAGAGTCTAGTCTCCACTCGAATTGCAATAGTTCTGTGCAGATCTGACCAATCACGCACACGAACGTGCGTAAAATGCAGATGCGCATCAAAACCGCCTGCGTGGCTATCAAGCCACGCACATCCTGACTGATTAGTATACGTATTTACAAAAAGTCGTAAAAATATCGAATAGTCGCTAAAAAAAGAGAAAAAAAAGAATCCCTTTTATTGTTCCTGCCGCAGCATCTGTCATTCTGTCCGCTCCTCTGCCATGACCGAATCGAAATAAAGGGAGCTCAACCATAAAACAGTACATTTTAATACACATGTAATAGGAACTCAACGTAATTACGACTCGGCCACGAAAACGAGCAGCTTTCGCAGAACGTTACCTCAGCAACGTTAATCGTAACAAAAAATCGTAATCTATATATAAAATATGTATGTACAGTATACACCTCAGGTCGACCTTTATTTACATAATTATACAGTAGTACACCATATCAGTGGTTCTTCATGGAAGACGAGGGCACAGCACCCTTTCTAAAGACCAAAAAGGTCTTTAGTGGATATTTGTGACCAAAAAAAATTCCAGGGCACCCTTTCTATATGGAAATACATGCAACAGGACTTTCTGCACACCTTGAATGGAGCTACCCACCAGGTGTGCCTTGTGGATTTGCCCATTGACCACATTTTAAAATAAATATTAACAATAATTGAGCAGGTCCTTTATATCGTTCTGTAAAGACCAACAAGAGGCACGCTCACCTTGGACCTGGAATGGTCTTCTCATCGAACTTCACATTTGATATCGCCGTAGGGCCACCAAACTGTCAGGGAACTTTTACTGAACCCTGATCTAAGGAAATCACTCAAGAGGAATCTCAGATTCAAGGAGCTCCGAGATTTATTCCGAAGTTAGAGGTAAAACTTGTTACACAAAATCGAACGAAGATATAACGCGACGCTTGGTTGAAGAAATCTTCTCCCTTCCCATCTTGCTTCCTCTGATGACCAGTTCCAGTTTCTCCCTCGGAGCATGGTGCTTAAGTAGCAAGGAGCTCCTTTGATGTGGTGTAATTGCAATTCAGAGATCAACACAGAACTCACCGGCTGACGCCAAAACCCATCTGCTCTTCATTATCAGTCACTCAAGGCATACCATAGGTCACTTATCCCCGCTTATGTCAACCTTCTCTGTCCTACACAATTCCACTCTCTGACTAATGCCTCCACCTTTGGCTTAAGTGAACACTCGAGCCTGGTGTTCTCCATCTATGGGTCAAGGAAACTATTTGCAGATGTTGCCTCATCAGTTCGGTTCCAAGGCTTTGCCAAACTGCACAGTAAAACACATTCCATCTTTTAACAATGGGTCAAAACTTCGGTTTTCCACGTTCTTGCATGCTATAAGAACAAAGTTTTTATTGACATACATTTTAATCATTTGCATACCTCACCGACCCTAATAATCATAGAAATCTCCCACAGCCTCCTACCAGAATTCTTCTTGTTGCAGTTGAGGCTAGTGCAGGTCCTCTGGAAAACCGGACCAGTGCTCTGCCATCGGAGCTCTCTGGGCGACCCTGACTGAGCATGCAATTTTCCCACATATGATTGCCTCTCTCTTTCCGCCAATGCTTCAGGGGCACTCGCTGCCAACCATAGGAGCATCAAAGGCCTGAACACGAGAGGGTCTTCCTCCAATGGAGGGAAGAAATCCATGTCCGCTATTACAAACTTCACTAGGGGCGTAGAAACACAATTATATTAATGAACAGGATTATAATTAATTAAGTGACATGTGTGGGAAAATTACATGCCCAGTGTGCCCAGACATAAACCACACTTTAAGATGGCAAGTGGTATAACCTGGTGTCAAGGAGCCTCTAATGAGAAGAAACATATTTACTACATGTCAAAATTCAGGAAAATTTCTTGTTACTCTATTTTTATGTTTCTGACAATCTGCGATTATGCATAGCAACATTTAAACAGCGAGATATGTTGGCCTATTAGCCAGGCTAAAAAGTTACTTTTTTTTAGCCCTTTTATGACTGAGAGCAAGTCACGTGCCTGAATGTTATCTGGCCACAAATAATTGCCAATATTTTCACACAAACATATTTTCTTTGGGCTTAACATGGTTCGTTCCCTTGCATATTCAGTAAACCATTGAGACAGGAATGGTGCCATCTCGGAAAAGTACCTTGAAATGCAAGGTGCAATTAAATAATAGATTATGACAAGTCAGGAGACGTCGATGGTTCACGAGCGAGCGGCATTCAATGACAAAGGACGGACTATAACCAAAACAGGCCCGGACAGGCCAGGCCCGGAAATGTCAAAACGAAGGTTACTGACCTTGAAATGAGATAGAAAATAATGTATAATCAGTTATGTAGTTAGTTAGATACACAATACCGAAAATTCGGTGAAAAATGAAATGAAAAAAAAAAAGAAGACAAATCGAGCTCCGTGGGGCTAGACACATGACATTGGCCTAACCAAATACCGAAAGCCCTGTCAGATTCCACCAAACGCCTCGGAGAAGATGTAGCTTGAACTCGATTACCCCCTAAAAAGACATCTTTTTCGGGCGTGGCTCCGCCCACAATGGGCGCAATACGCCCACTCTGGGGAGGACACAACTAGATCAAGATATCAACCTCCCACCCAAGTTTCATCAAGATCGGATGATATTATCGGGTTGTTATACTGCGGACAGACAGACACACAGACACAGACACACACACAGACAGACGCACACACATGACGAATATAGTGGTCACTTGATAACTCGTGAACCAATTATGCGATGTGCTGGGTGGATGAAGATGAAAAAAATGGAAAATGGTGGAAGAGTGTCATGACATTAAGAAGGGAGTATTGCTGGAATGTCAAAATGGAGCGTGACATGATTCATGTGATGTGGACATTGCACATATTCATGGGCCGTGAAACTAGTAATGGGGATATCTCCACAGATACTTTGGGCCATCATCCAGAAGCAATACAGTATGCAATTACTACACGGATATCCACACATTCATGTTAACACCAATCCTAGGCAGCACCGTTTCAGCTTCAACAGCTATTTTCGAAAGACAAAAAATGGTTCCCAGGAAGCTCATGGCAATGACCATAAAATCTCAGAGAGACGGTGAATGCAAGGATGTCAGTCATAAAAAAACATTTACTTGGAAAAGAAAGAAGCCAAGGCAGAGATGAATGTTAAAATATAAAGAGAACGTTAGAAAACAAGTTTTTCCCACATGTGGAACCAACTTCCACATTCTCTTCAATCTCATTCGTCCCTCCAAGTCTGCAAGACGGCTGTCACCACCATCTCGTATCGTCCCCAATCCAAAAGCATGATCTCCCTGTGTACCTTGTAACCCCATTAACTCTCCCCAAGCCCACCTTTTTCCAAGTTTCCAGTTTTTCTTTCCTGCGAGTTTGCTTCTGCGTCCATCTTTTTCCTCCCCTCTCCCTCATACCTTATTTTTCCAAGTCTCCCTCTATGTTTTTCAACCCTGCTGTTGGTGTTTCTTCACATGTTCTCACAATATGAATGTCGACGTTGTATATGTTGTCTTGTGTGTTTGTAAGTGTGTCCATGTGTGTGAAATGTGTGTGTGGCAGCTCCCCTATGAGCCTTACTCCTCAGTCACATTTGCTCTACGGCTCGGATACGGCGGCCGTACCCCCCCTAAATTGACAGAAACGTGCGGCGGCCGCAGAGTTTCTGAGGTGGCCTCAGGGTGGCCCTAGGACGTATAGCTATCTTTTACAGGCCATAGGGGTCGCCGTGGAATTATAGCACGGAGTTATATTTCATTTCTAGGGTGGCCGTAGCAATTCGACAAGCCGTAGCCATGACAACTGTACGTGCTGTTATACGTACATATGAAAAAGAACTGGTATATATACCCACTCGTTACCGTCCGTCTGGCCGCACGTTCGCCCTAGAGCCCCCCTGCGGTCGCCTTGCGGGCACCTTGAGGCTACCTTGCGTCTGCCTTGAAAATGCTATGGCCGCCGCAGGGACGCCCTAAGGTCACCGTGCGACATCAAATCAGAGACCGTACGGCACCCCCACGTTTTCGGGCTCCACAATTTCTAAATACCCCGTGCGGCTACCCGAAAAATAAAAACATATGTGACTGCTACATTGTGTGACCGTGGAAATACTGCGGCCGCCCTATACTTGCTAGTGGCCGTAGATTTTTTTAGACCCTACGGCCGCCGAGCCAAATGTGACTGAAGCATTACTTAGATCCTGTTTTAAAAAAAACGCAGTCCCTGCACATTGTTGGCATAATACGTGGGTTAACAACAGGAAGGATTGTTTTTAAACTCGTTTTATGAAAGGAACAATGGATGGAGACCAGAGTGAGGAGATGGAGGGTGAGTTTTAACAAAAGAAGTGGAGAGTGGTGGAAAGGGGAGAAACAACAGAAGCATGAAGAAAGTTAACGAGTTTGACAAATGCTTGGCAACTTAGAATTAGAACTCTGTAATTCGAACCATGTTAATCTCAAGCAGAAAGAAAATCAAACTTGCACACTGTGTATTGTGCTAACAAAAACAAGCTCCAGTTATGTCAAGAATAGTGACCTGCATGTTAGAATGCAGGATTGCCTCACAATTTCACTAAAAAAAAGGATTCTTATTTCCTTATGCACAATGAATCGTGAATTTTTGCAACTTGAGAGTTTTCTTGTGGCCTTTGCACGTGCTGTGCAGGCAGAGGTGCCAGGAGGACCCAACCTGTGACTACTACATGTGCTTGGATGCCAACGTAATACTTACAAACCCGGACACACTGCGCCTGCTCATAGAACAGAACCGGTTGGTGAGTGGTTTGATGCACAGTCTTAAAAATATCCTTCGAACATTACGAGGCTAAATATTAACGTCTCAGGAAGTTACATACCCTTTTTGTGGTTGATTTTATACGAATTATATGGAGAGTAAAAGCACTACTGTATTATAAATGCCCAAAATGGTACAACACTGTGAATGATTAAGAGGTCAATCTCATTAAAGCATTTTTTAAAATGAATTGTAATTTAAATGTGATGAATGCATATAATTGGACTCGAGGTTTTAAATGGATGTCGGAGCTTTATCATTGCAGCCAGGTGGTGATCCCACTTGTGAGCCGAGCTGGAAAACTGTGGTCCAACTTCTGGGGTGCTTTGAGTCCGCAGGGCTACTATGCACGATCTGAGGACTATGTGGATCTTGTAACAAGAAAGAGGGTGTCCGTCATTAAAAAACAAAAATTGTTGTGCATATCCTATTGAAGCTCCTATTTCTATTTCCTATTGAACAAATATTCCTTTTGAAGGAGGACTTCCGGTTCCTCGGGCGAGTGAGGCGTGCTTCGAGCTCTCCACGGCATCGAAGTTTAAGTGTTTTCCCAATCTTGTCTTTGTCAAATTTCCACTGGTTATTTTGCTGTGTACGTGTTATTGTGTGTTTCTAGTTGGTGTTGGTTTGTGGTTCGTGCAAACTTGTGTGTAGTTAATCGTTTTCTGAGTCGTACCTCGTGCGCGGCCTGGTGACTTGGGGCTTCCCTCCCCCCTTCGGTGTTTTGTCGGTTTGGGTTATTTCCTCCGCTGCATTGCTTGTTTCTTTTATTTTGTTTTCTCCCCCTCACCTCACCTCCTGAGACAAAGAATTATATATTGATTCTTTCTCTCCTCCCGGACACGTTGCTTGTTCGCTCTCCTCCTCGTCTCGGCTTGTGCCCCGCCCCCTGTATCTCGTTTTCTTCCGCCTCTGCTCCTTCTTTCTCAAATCCACGTTCTCGCTTGGAGACTTTTCCCGGATTGTTTTTTCATGGTTCTGTTTGGATATTGTTGGAATATGTTTAAACCGTAGCCGTGATGCTGACGCCCCCCCCCCCCCCCCCCCAGAATTTACATGTTTTAAACGTTTCCCAGTGTATACCCTGGTCAGAATAGGTACACCGTATCCCTGCGTGTCGTAAGAGACGACTAAGAGGGTTGGCGTCAGGAAGGGCATCCGGCCATAAAAACGTTGCCTCAAAAAAGAGAACCATGACGATCACAAGTACATATGGGCAGGGTGCAGCCCGAAGTGGAGATCGGTTTCTGAGGTTTGGGACATGGAATGTGGGGACAATGACAGGGAGATCAGGAGAAGTGGTGGAAGTATTGGTCAGAAGAAGAGTGGACATATGTTGTGTGCAAGAGACGAGATGGAAGGGAAGTGGTGTGAGAATGGTGAAGGGTAGGCAGGGACAGAAATACAAGTTTGTGTGGCAAGGGTGCCCGGAGGGTGTGAATGGTGTTGGTGTCCTGTTTTCTGAGGAGTTTGTAGACAGTGTGGTGAGTGTGACTAGAGTGAGTGATAGGTTGATGATGGTGAAAATGATGATTGGAAAGCTCTTGGTGAACGTCATCTCGGGATATGCTCCGCAGGTTGGTCGAAGCGATGAAGAGAAGGACAAGTTCTGGTGTGCGATAGAGAAGCTGATGGAAAACGTGAAAGATGAGGAAGTTGTTGTGGTGGGAGGGGACCTGAATGGACATGTGGGAAGGAGTATGGATGGTTTTGAGGGAGTTCATGGGGGTTACGGATATGGTGTGAGAAATGGAGAAGGTGAAAGGATTTTGGAGTTTGCTGATGGAGCTGATTTGTTGATTTGTAATACTCAGTTCCAGAAAGAGGACAATAAGCTTGTTACATACACGTCAGGTGGGTCGACGACAATCGTTGACTACCTGATGGTGCGTCGGCGAGATAGGGGGCACCTCCGGGACACAAAGGTGATCCCGGGGGAGGAGGCTGTTTCACAGCACCACTTGGTTGTCTGCGACATAAGGGTGAAAGGTGCGAGGAGAGCTCGGCGGGTGAAGTACCAACCGAGAATGAAGGTGTGGAGGTTGAAAGAGGTGACAGTAAGGGAGGCATTAAAAGAGAGGCTGAGTAGGGTAGAGGATGATGTGGTTGAGCTTGAAAGTGGTTGGATGTCAATGAAAGCTAGTCTGTTGGGAGCCGTTGGTGAGGTATGTGGATGGACAAAAGGACCACCGAGGCACTCGGAAACATGGTGGTGGGATGTTGAGGTTGGAAAGAGGATTGACGAGAAGAGGAAGAAGTTCAAAGAGTGGCAGAAGGCGAAGGGTACGGGAGCAGAAACAGCAGAGCATGAAAGTTATAAGGCATCCAGGAAGGCTGCAAAGAAAGAGGTAGCAAAGGCGCAGGAGGCATGTAGGAAAATGTTCGGAGAACGCTTGGATTCGGAAGAGGGTCAGAAAGCAGTATTCAGGATTGCAAAGCACATAGCGAAAGAGAGGTGTGATGTGATGGGGGTGAGTTGCTTGAAGGATGAAGTGGGACAAATCGTTGTCGACCCAGATGGAATTAAAGGAAGATGGAAAAGATATATGGAAATGCTGTTGAATACAGAGAATGAATGGGATGGCAACATAGAGAGTAACCCAGTTTTAGGACCGGCAGAGAAGATAACTGAGAAGGAAGTTGAGGAAGCGATAAAAGCAATGAAGAGTGGAAAAGCGGGAGGGCCGACGGGAGTTGTGGGAGATATGTTGAAGGCAGCAGGAAGTTGGGGTGTGAAGAGAATGACAGAGATCTGTAATCTGGTGGTGAAAGAAGGCTGCATTCCAGTGAATTGGGAACTGAGTACCCTCGTCCCTCTATACAAGGGGAAAGGTGACCCTCTGGAGTGTGGCTCGTACCGAGCGATAAAGTTATTGGAGCATGGAATGAAGGTATTGGAAAGGGTGTTGGAGAGGAGGATAAGGAAGAAAGTGAAGATCGACGAAATGCAGTTTGGATTTATGCCAGGAAGAGGAACGACAGATGCGCTTTTCATTGTGAGGCAGTTGCAGGAGAAGTACATGGATAAGAGGAAGAAGTTGTTTTTTGGGTTTGTTGATCTGGAGAAAGCATTCGATAGGGTTCCACGCAAAGTATTGACATGGGCATTGAGGAAGTTAGGAGTGGAGGAATGGTTGATCAGAGTAGTGATGGCAATGTACAAAAGAGCATGCACAGCTGTAAGGACGAAGGACGGGAACAGTGGTGAGTTTGAGGTGAAGGTGGGAGTGCATCAAGGGTCGGTACTAAGTCCACTACTATTTGTAGCTGTGATGGAGGTGCTGGCTCAGACCGTAAAGGAGGGTTTACCGTGGGAGTTGTTGTATGCAGATGATCTGGTGTTGATTGCGGAAAGTATGGATGGACTGAAGGAAAAGATGAACAAGTGGAAGCAATGTATGGAGACAAAAGGTCTGAAGGTGAATATCGGAAAGACAAAGGTGATGGCAAGTGGTAAAGCATGTGGTGAGGTGGAAAGAACTGGGAAGTGGCCGTGTGCTGTGTGCAGGAAGGGTGTCGGAGTGAACTCCATTCAATGTACAATGTGTGCTGAGTGTGTTCATCAAAAATGTAGTGGTCTGAGAGGGTCATTAACCAGTGTGGCAGCTACATTCAAATGTAAGGTGTGCACAGAGGGAGCTGCAGATGGAGGAAATGTTGAGTTGGATCTTGGAGACGGCGTGAAGCTGGAAGGTGTGAAAACATTTTGCTACCTCGGAGACATGCTGAATGGAGAAGGTGGATCAGACTCGGCAACGGTTGGTCGAGTGAGATGTGCATGGAAGAAGTTTCGGGAACTGAGTGGCGTGCTGATGAGGAGGAGAGTGTCGCTGAAGCTGAAGGGAAAGGTGTATGCTGCATGTGTGAGAAGTGTTATGATTTATGGGAGCGAGACATGGGTAATGAACGTAGAGCAGCAACGAAGGCTGGAAAGGGTGGAAATGCGAATGGTTCGATGGATGTGCGGAGTATCGTTGAGAGAGAGGAAGACAAATGATAAATTGCGAAAGATGATGGGAATATTGCCTGTGATTGATGCTGTGAAGAGGAACAGGTTGAGATGGTTTGGTCATGTATTGAGGAAGGATGAAAGTGACTGGTTGAGAAGAGTGATGGAAGTTAATGTAGAAGGAAGTAGAGGACGGGGAAGACCGAGAAAGACTTGGCTAAAGATGGTGGAAGAAGAAATGCGGGCAAGGGGGTTAACAAGGAGAGATGCAGAAAATAGGGCAAAATGGAGAAGATTGTCATGGGGACCGCAAGGCTAACGCCCGCTCTAGCAGGGAACATGGCCTTAAAATGCATGTTGTTGTTGTTGTTTGTATATCCTATTGAAGCTAGATCGGGTTTCAGAGTGGACCGAGCATAAATCTGAACACTTCCCAATTATTCCCTAATCTGGTACCTTAGGGAATGCAGATGATGCAGTCTTTTGACCGAGTGCTATATTGACGTTTTTATGTCATTTGCTGTGAAATGTTTCATACTTTAAACAAAAACAAATACATACATATATATGTTTGTGTGTATGTATATATATATATATATATATATATATATATATATATATATATATATATATATATATATATATATATATATATATATATTGTTACTGATCGCGGATTAAGATGTTAGTTACCGAGCGGTTTGGTATTGCCGCGACCGTTACAGGATCCGTGACTCACCCGATTCACCCAGAACTTTGGCCGTATCGCACCACAGCTGCTCAATGAGGGAAAAGACAAAAACGACGCAATGCAAGAGGAAAAGGAATAAGACGAGAAGACGTACAGACGAGTAATGGGGTTTATTATTTACACACACAAGCAAAAAGGAGCAATCAAGTTTTATTTACAACACATAAGACGCAGGTGACACAGTGCAAATTTTAGCTTACCTACTGACTTAATTAAATATCCAGGGACAGAACAAACAAAACAAACTCACGTATACAAGAAGGATGGAATGGAATGAATGTTGGAAGGAGGAATGGGAAGGTCCAGCTGGGGCAGATGGTTCGGGCTTGATCCCGCACGGGACGTCGGCTGGACCTCGACGGCCACCGATGCCACCGCTATTTGGTCCCCGCGGGGTAACGGGTTGAAGCTGCTTGGTGGAGTCAACGCTGCCTCTCTGGCTCAGCTCAGGGCGCGTCTGCCATCTCTGGCGCAACTGCTGGTAATGGCCCTTGGCACCTTCTCTCTCTTGGCCCTGGTGTCTCCTCACCATTGACAACTCAACACAACCAACGCAACCACTGACCCTTCGACGCCACCACTTCTCACCACCGACTTCTTACCACCGCAACCAACGCAACCACTGACCCTCCTCTGGCAACCGACTCAGACCAACTCACTACTCAGTGCCTCTCCTCTGGGAACACCCCCGCCGTGGGTTATATAGGCCCCCTCCCTCAACCTTTGCGAACCTCCCCCAACCGTTCTCTCCCCGCCCTCTCAAGCCAAACCCCTTGTTCATGGTTGGTCGAGTGGGGCCGGCTCACTCCTCCCCCCTCTGACGAGGTGGGGACCCGCCTTCCTTCCCCCAACCCTGCCTCGTGGTCAATGGCGGATGAAGGGAAAACCGCCCAACATGCAGTTGGCAATGCGAATTGCAATTGACGGAAAGGGGGGAATGGAAGCGTTGGGAGTGGGAATGAAGGGAATCTATCTCTTTCACTGGTGCAATGGAGTATTTCAATTAATGGGAGACACAGCCTTACTCTAAAAACACATAATAAGGATATAACTGTCAACAAAGATATATCGTGTCCTGCATGTATGTTTTATGGACTAACTACGGGAACGCCCTTTGACCTTTATACAACCACAAACGGAGGGAGGAGGGGTGATATTTTACAACAACCTTTTACAACAACATTTTACCACAACAATAAATAAAAAATACATTCTCATATCCACAACACTGCACCCTCCTCCTCTTAGGCACGTCCCAGGCCTACAACTTTTATTTTTAGTGTGACACGTAGGTGTAGTTCCCTCTACTTTTAACCTGACCCTGAGTGCGACAGTTTTAAAACATAAATAAATGTGTCCCGCTGCTCCATTGCACCCTGCCTAACAGACTTACGCCCACAGTTAACCGAATTGCGGAATGGTCTTCAAACTATACACTGACGGTGGGGAGCATTATTTACAATTGACGCTACTTTTATTTACAAAACTAACCCAGGACCTGTGATTGTTCTTTCTGGGGGGGAGACAGTCTGCTCTGCATCAACGCACCATTAAAGCACCCAAAAACGCACCAATACACGCCCCAAGCACCAATCGGTGCAGTCATCACTGTTCAAGTGTTCAACAATAAAATAAATTCAACAACCCCTAACCCTGCAGGTGATCTCTTGCTCTTCGGCTCCCTCTGCTGGTTATCATTATTTGTTCTTCCAGATGTTGTCATTTTCATTTTCTTACTGGCGGCCTATTTGCAATAAAGTGTGCCCAATGTGTCCTTTTTATTTTCTTTATTTATGGCCCACAGGGCCGACTACGTGTGGTTCACCTGTGGGGCATCGGTGCCCTGTGGCCAAGGTCCGCCAGCAAGATTTCTGGCCCTCATGGCCGGTTCCAGCAGAGGGGCCATGCCCCAACCCATGGGGTCCATAAGTGGTGCTCGGCCACAGACATGTGGTCCATAATGTGGTGCATCGATGCAGACAGCTGGTTCTGGGAATTTCGGGCGCACAATGGCCGACCCACGCACGCTCCCCTCGGCACCCAGTGGCGCACAGGTCATGTGGGAGACAAAAGGGGAAAGACAATTGAGCGAGGGGTAAGGTCACAAGGGTACACATCAATAAGGCAATGCAAGGCGAAATGCGTACGGAGGGCGAAGTGAGAAAGCTCGTCCCTACCGTACGTCACCCCCCTGTCACCTACCCTACCCTTGCCCTTACCCCATATGTACAAAAATCTACACATTTACAAATTCGTCACTACTGTCACGTCTTCCCCATAGTTCCCTTATACCAAATTCGTCTCCACAATCCCTCTACTTCAAAATTTGCCATCACCAAATTCATCATCAATCCTCATAAGGAGGCAGAGATGGAACATCAAAGCACAATGTCACACCCACGTCATGATGCGTCTCACAATCCAAACATTTGCATCATAAAAATAATTAAACCATGGCATGGTGTGGAGTACCTGTCACCTCAGGTGAGTGGATGCAGATGGTGCGAGGAGACTTCATCCTAACTACTTTCTAAATGACATTAACACACTTTACACTACCCGGGGTCTTTCCCTGCCAATCCATTGGCCACTTACACTATGGGTTCTAAAAACCAAATTCCCATTGACCAAACTGTGGTGCTTCTCAATTTGGGGTCTCACTCCCCCGATTCATCTCCCGGTGCCCTCGCACAATTTCTGGGCTGCGACGTGTAGCTCCCCCAGCAGGTCTACCCACCTGCACACCTCCACCACTGCAGTTGCCACCCAAGCTTACCTAGCTCCTCACCCTAACCTATCTAACTGGGGCAGGCCCCTCCTGGCTCTGTCACCCCTCTCGGTGCCCTCTGGCACTGGGCTACCCGGGTCCGTCCTCCGGATCCTCGGGCCCCATCCACTACTCTACCGGCTCCCAGAGCCCACCTGCGGCCTCACCTGGCCGACATCCTCACAGTGGTGGAGTGCCCAAACCAACTACACACACTAACAGGCTACACGCCCAGCCATTTCCACAACACTAATGCACCCATCCACAATACCATTCTGCAACCGCACCACAAATGCCAATATCCAACCACAATTTACCTATACCCTCTACCTAACACTTACACTACCCGCCCCGGGTACTCGTGATGGGGGTCCATCCTTCCCCCATTCACACCTTCGCACCATCCACTCCACTCCACAATTTCCACCATACTCGCTCCACGACCATCCATTCCACTACTCCATACCATCTATTCCATACACCTGTCCTCCATTCACCTGTCGTTGCACACCTGTGCAATCATACCTGGTGCCACCTGCACCCTCCTCCTCTTCCTGGACCAGTTGTTCAACACAACACACATCACCATCACTCACTCATACACTGCTCCACACACCTGTTCAGTTGCACACCTGTGCAATCACACCTGTTCAATCCTCAAACACACGGCATCATCTCATCTAACTACTCCCCTCTGAAACTTGCGCTTCCCAGTCGTCCCTTTAAACTATTGCGCTCCCTCGTCTTTATCATCCACACTAATCTACCTGCGTCCCCACTACAGGTATCCTTGTCACTAACTAACCTTAACGTCACCTAATGTCATCTCTTCTAGATCCCTATCATTATAACCTAACCCACCCGGGCTAGGTCTCACTGCCATACACCCCATAATCTATAGCGCATTTGCCCCATTCGTGAGGGATGACAGAGTTGCCATCCCACCACATCGGGGCATCTCTCACTACCATCCCCCTAGTCCTCTGACGCTACGAGCCCCCGTCGCAAGAGGTACTGGGTCCTGCCTCGGCATCTAGAGCCGAGGCGATCCATGAGGGCGCCTGCTCGCCGGCATAAGGTCTTATCCGGTCGGCATGGACGATCCGAGGGGGGGTCCGTGGCCCCATTTTGATCTTAATGACCACGTCACAGATTTGCGACAGGACGACTCCTGGGCCTTGCCAGGGGGAGGTGAGTTTTGGGCACCTTCCCTTCCGCCTCCGGGGATTAAAGAACCAAATCTTCATCCCCGGAGCGTATTGACTCCCCTGGCTCCGGTCGTCGTACCTGCGCTTCATCTTGGCCCCCGCCAGATGGAGCTGGCGGCGGGCGAAGGCATGGACCCGCTCCATGCCTTCCTCCAGGTGACGTGCGTAACCCTCCCTCGGCGGTGTATCCGTGGTGTCTGGCACGGGACCGCATAGCAAGTCGGCGGGAGCCCGTAACTCCCGCCCATACATAAGCAACGCTGGACTGCATGCGGTGGCCCCGTGCTGGCTAGTTCGGTAGGCCATCAACAGGTACGGGAGATGTTCGTCCCAGTCATCCTGATGGGTGGTGGTGAACAATGCCAGTTGTTGTATCAATGTTCTGTTGAACCGTTCCACCATCCCGTCAGATTGTGGCCGCAAGGGCGTGGTTCTTGTTTTTCGAATTGACAGGAGTCTGCACACATCTTTTAGTAATTGGCTCTCAAAATTTCGTCCCTGATCGGTGTGCAGCTCCTGTGGAATCCCGTGCCGACATACAAATCCTTCTACGAAGGCCTGTGCTACCACCCCTGCTTCTTGGTTGGGGAGGGCATAGGCCTCCGGCCACTTGGTGAAATAGTCCATTACAACGAGGATATACTTATTACCTTGGCGGGTGCGGGGCAGCGGTCCTAGAATATCCATTGCCACCCGCTCAAGGGGGGCCCCCACCTGATGTAATTGAAGGGGGGCCCTCATCCTCCGTGCTGGTCCCTTTTTGGCAGAACAGGCGTCGCATCTCCGACACCGGTCCTGTATGTCGCGCCCCATATTCACCCAATAGAACCTCCGGCAGACCCGAGATATTGTCTTTGTCCTGCCCAAATGGCCGCCGGAGCGGGTACCATGCACCTGTTGCAATATGACGTTCTTGAATTTGTCAGGGACTATCACCAGCCAGGAAGTTCTATCAGAGGGAACCTCCACCCACTTGCGATACAAGATGTTGCCTTTCAATTCCAGGGTCTGCCACTGAGCCCAATACGCCTTTGTTTGCGCCCCGAGGGGGGTGACCTCTTCCCCCTTTGGTCTTTGCCCCAATTTGACCCAATTGAACACTGGCCCCAGGACGGGATCCTCCTGCTGGGCCGTGCTCCATGCCAAATCTCCAAATTCCTCGTCCGCGGTTAGTGGAAAAATTGGCCCTCTCACGCGGGTTGCCCGGATGACGAGAATCGGGGCAGAATCGCCCAATTGCTCCCTCTCCTCGTGTCTCGCACAAAATTGACAGTTTTCCCCCAGACAAGGACGCCGAGAGAGTGCGTCCGCATTACCATGGGCCTTCCCGGCCCTATGGGCCACATCAAAATCGTACTGCTGCAACTTTTCCAACCACCTTGCAATTTGGCCCTCCGGTTCCTTGAACCGAAGGAGCCATTGCAAGGAGGAATGGTCAGTTCTAACCAAAAATTTCCGCCCGTACAGGTACGGGTGGAAATGGTTCATGGCAGCCAGCATGGCCAATAACTCTTTGCGAGTGACGCAATAATTTCGCTCGGGCCTACTTAAGGCCCGACTATAGTAACCAATCACTCTCTCCACGCCCTCCTGTGTCTGAGACAAAACTGCGCCCAATCCTTCCTGGCTCGCATCCGTGTCCAGGGTAAATGCCCCGTCACTAGTGGGGTAAGCTAGAAGGGGTGCGGATGTTAGACACCCCTTCAATTTTTGGAAGGCCTCGTGGCACTCCCGTGTCCAATTAAATCGCGTCCCCTTCTCCGTAAGCCGGTGGAGGGGACGGGCCAACTCCGCAAATTTCGCCACAAAGCGCCGGTAGTAGGAGCAGAGTCCCAAAAATCCCCGCACCTCCTTGATGGTACGTGGTGCGGGCCACTCCTCTACCGCTTTAATTTTGTCTGGATCCGTTTTTACCCCCTCGCGGCCGATCACGTGACCTAGATAGGCCACCTCTCTTGCAAACAAAGTGCACTTACTCGGGTTCAGCTTCAACCCTGCCTGTCTGAGGCACCCGAACACCTGGTCCAAATTAGTTACTGCCTGGGGGAACGTTTTGGCATGTACTAGGACGTCATCCAGGTACACCAGGCATGATTGCCATGGCATGCCGCCTAGTACATGCTCCATCAATCTTTCAAAGGTGGCGGGGGCATTACACAAACCAAACGGCATCACAGTAAACTGATACAGTCCCTTACCTGCGGAAAATGCCGTTTTCTCCTTCCCTGCCCTATCCATTTCCACCTGCCAATACCCACTCTTGAGGTCCAAAGTCGAGAACCAATTTGAGCCCGCAACGGCATCGAGGGTGTCATCAATTCTTGGCAGGGGATATGAGTCCTTGAGTGTCACGTTGTTTAGCTGGCGATAGTCCACGCAGAACCGCGTGGTCCCATCCTTCTTTTTGACCAGCACAACAGGTGACATCCAAGGACTTCCCGAGGGCTCGATCACACCTGCGTCGAGCATTTTTCCAACCTGCTCGTCAGCTTCTGCCCTCTTGCTCCAAGGGAGCCGTCGGGCGGCCTGACGAATAGGCCGGGCCTCACCGGTGTGGATCTGATGTTTCACCAGGCCCGTACGTCCAATATCCTCGGTGGACAAGGAGAAGAGGTCCAAATGGGACCCAACCAGTTTGTGTAAGGCCTCCCTCTGGGTACCTCCCAACTCTACACTACTACGATTTACCATCTCGCAAATGGGATCGGGCCAATTCCTAGAACTTATTGAAGGCTCCCCCTGGGGCCGGCTCGGCTGGACGTTCTCGCCCCTCACTGACGCGACTTCTCTAACTGGGGTGCAGCCAGCTACCTTCGTGCCCCTCACTATAGTGCGTGGTTCTGTGCTAATATTAATTACTCGGACGGCCACCACCGGCCCGTCCGTTTTTACAAGGGTACGGCCCACGATTAAACCAGGTATGGATAGCGCTGCCACCGGTTCGACCAGGCCGCAGGATTCCTGCCATGTCGGGCGAGCTGACCATCGGGCCGGCACGATGGCCTCGGCCCCCGGAGGGATGGTCACGGCCTCAGGAGCCTCCAGCTCCACCCTCTCGGCCGTGCTCACCCCCTCCAAAGGTAGCTCTTCCCCACTCCCCATCGCAGGATCCCCCGACTCAAGTCGATTTTACAACCGCTGGCAGTCAACAAATCCAACCCTATTAAGCATGGGTCGCACACCTCCGCCACCCAAACCTCTATCTCTTGCTTTACCGATCCCAACTTGAGGGTCACAAAACCACGCCCTATGATCGGAGCCGTTGCCCCGGTAGCCAACTGCAAACTATGATTTTCCAGACGCTGGATTTTACCCCAGCCGTCTGCACTCGAATTAAGGACCACGGGGCTGATGATCGTGGCGCTGGCTCCCGTGTCCACCACGGCGTCTACCCCCACGCCGGCAATTTTGCACCGAATTGTCAAACTACCCGTCCCAATTCGGCCACATTGAATGACCTGTCACGTCAACGAGGGCTTCTCCCCATCCCCTACTGCCGAACACCGCCCTGCATGCCCGGCACGTTCTAGTTTCCCGGGCCCTGGCGGGGGGGTGTCTGAGGTCGGCTAGGCCGATCTATACGGGGCGGAGTTGAGGGCATCGGTTGGCGGGAAACGTCCCGGCGCGGAGCTCGACACTCCCATGCACGGTGACCCATCCGAGCACAATTATAGCACCTCACCTGGTAAGGTGCTTGCCTCCGGTATTCCAAATTCCCCCCCCTGTATGTCCGAATTGGGGTACTCTGTCGGGGACTACCGGGTGCCACCGCTGGGGCCGCCTGCCATGGTCCAGGTCCCGCTAGGCGCCAATCCACTAACCTCTGGACCATGCTCTCCAAGTCAGGGCCCCCGTCGGGGGCGGGCCCCCTTGGGGGGCCGCCCCCCATCACGGGCCCCATCTGACGCACCGCCACTGCGTGGCGCTCGCCTCCCCGGGCCAGGGGCCTCGCTGCTTCCCAACGGGCTGCAGCGTCGGCCGCCTGACTCATGGTTTGCGGGCGCCACATGGCGAGCTGTTGCCGGAGCTCCAGATCCGGAAGGGCCTGAATAAAGTGATCCAGCGCCAGGCTTTCCTGGGAACTCGCTGCCATGTCCGCGTGTGCAATCCCGACCGCGCGGCGAATATCGTGAGCAAGTTCCCCGATGGTCTCCTGGGGCTTGCGTTTTCACTGCGCAAGTTGGGCTTTAACAAGCTCGCTTTGCTGTTCAATGCCGAACCGATTAATTAATGCCGCACGGAGAGCTGACAGGGTGAGAGCACCCGGTGGTAAAGCCATCAGCACCTCCGCCGCCGCACCGCGCAGTGCCCCCACCAGGTGTACTCCACCTTCGTCCGGATTCCAACCGTTGCCTTTACATACGTACTCAAACTGCGCCAGGTACGCCCTCAAATCACTCTTGCCGTCATACGGCGCGAGTGGGACCTTGTGGGCGCCCAAAGGTCGGACCCCGCGCGTCACTCCTTGCGGGATCAACGCGGGACCAACCCGTTCGGGCTCCCACAGTACGCTATTCCCGGGGGGCTCACGCGCGTCCCCCGTCCCTCCAAACACTACCCCTCCTGGTGTCGCTGCCTGGGTCGCCCCTCCGCAACCCGCTACCCACGCCATACCCCCACATCCTTGCTCACCAGCACCCCCCTCACTCCCCATTGCCACACCTCCTTGCACACCTCCCCTGTCCATCCACTCCGGACCAGTCATACATCTTACCATTGGTCCCTCACGAACACCCGGGTCTACACCACCCCCCAAGCCGACTGAATCTCCCCTCACACCATATACATTGCCACTCACCTCCGCACCTCGTCGTCGCACCTCCTCTGCCACCTGCAAACTTTTTATTTGGTTAGTGAGCACCTCATCATGATTTGAACACAGACCTTGTACATATTCCATGACTTCCTCCTTTATCTCCCTCTTAGTTTCCCTCCGTCTCTTCTTAATTTCACTCACCCCCTCTTCCACCTCCTCTAATTTTACCTTTACCTCCTTCATCTCCCGGTGCGCCCCCTCTATCTCTTCCTCTAACGCCACCTTAACCGTTTTGATGTGCGTCCTCACCTCTCGGTCCTTCGTCTCCATCACTTCTGTCACCTCCTCCAACTTCTTCGTCAACCCCTCATGTACCATCTGACATTCCTTTTGTGTTGCTATTAATTCGTTTTTTATGTCCTTTTGTGTCGCTTTTAACCCCCC
Organism: Myxine glutinosa; assembly: GCF_964187855.1. Lineage (NCBI taxonomy): Eukaryota > Metazoa > Chordata > Myxini > Myxiniformes > Myxinidae > Myxine > Myxine glutinosa. Next base: position 124,020,952 of record NC_136266.1, on the reverse strand, counting down.
GGTTATTGCAGTGTTCTTTTCCACTTGGTCCGCCAGTTCCCTTTGTCCGACTGTCAGCTGTTCTACTCCCTTCGTCAGATCCTCTATGCCCCCCTGTAACCTAGCCGTATTATTCCTCACTTCTTTCTCCATACGCTTCTCACCTCGCTTTACCTCCTCGCGTAGCCCCGAGACCTCCTCACCCACACCTCGTCGTATCTCCTCCTTCATCTCCTCCCTTTCTTTTGTAGATGCCGCCCTCATCTGTCCCAATTCATCCCTCTGAGCATCCAGTTTGGTTTCTACCCTGATTTTTACCTCCTCTATCTGCTCTCCCATTTGTTTAATTTCTCGGGCGGCTTGCTCCCCTATCTCCCGCAATTTGTCCTCCATCCTATTTTCTAACCCCATTAACCCATTTTTCACCTCTTTTATCCCGTTGTCTAACCCCTCAAAATTTTTGTCTAACTTCCCAAATTTCTTGTCTAACCCCTCACCAGTACCCCTCGCTTCGTCCCTCATTACCCCCATTTGCTCACCCTGAGCCTTAATTTGCTCACTCTGAGCATCCATAAGGGCCTTCATTTGGATCATAAAAAGGCCCCAATCCATCGGCGGTGCTGCCACGGTCACGGGCGTGGCAAAATTTGGTGCCGCTACACCCACGTGCGCGAGGACGCCATTTTGCGTGCCTGATACTCCCTCAACTGCCTCCTCATTGCTCCCCTCCATTTGATCCTGGGTTACTCCTAAACCCTCTATCTCTCCCACCGGCATCCCGTCGCCTTGACCAGCCATGGCGCGATTTCAAAATTCGGGTTTTTTTTTTTGGTTTTTTTTAAACAAATTTCGGCAGCTCGTAATTTTGACCAAATTTTTTTTTTTCCTCTATTCGTTTTTTAAAAAATTTGGTTCGGGCCTCGAATCCCACTCCCAGACACCAATTGTTACTGATCGCGGATTAAGATGTTAGTTACCGAGCGGTTTGGTATTGCCGCGACCGTTACAGGATCCCTGACTCACCCGATTCACCCAGAACTTTGGCCGTATCGCACCACAGCTGCTCAATGAGGGAAAAGACAAAAACGACGCAATGCAAGAGGAAAAGGAATAAGACGAGAAGACGTACAGACGAGTAATGGGGTTTATTATTTACACACACAAGCAAAAAGGAGCAATCAAGTTTTATTTACAACACATAAGACGCAGGTGACACAGTGCAAATTTTAGCTTACCTACTGACTTAATTAAATACCCAGGGACAGAACAAACAAAACAAACTCACGTATACAAGAAGGATGGAATGGAATGAATGTTGGAAGGAGGAATGGGAAGGTTCAGCTGGGGCAGATGGTTCGGGCTTGATCCCGCACGGGACGTCGGCTGGACCTCGACGGCCACCGATGCCACCGCTATTTGGTCCCCGCGGGGTAACGGGTTGAAGCTGCTTGGTGGAGTCAATGCTGCCTCTCTGGCTCAGCTCAGGGCGCGTCTGCCGTCTCTGGCGCAACTGCTGGTAATGGCCCTTGGCACCTTCTCTCTCTTGGCCCTGGTGTCTCCTCACCATTGACAACTCAACGCAACCAACGCAACCACTGACCCCTCGACGCCACCACTTCTCACCACCGACTTCTTACCACCGCAACCAACGCAACCACTGACCCTCCTCTGGCAACCGACTCAGACCAACTCACTACTCAGTGCCTCTCCTCTGGGAACACCCCCGCCGTGGGTTATATAGGCCCCCTCCCTCAACCTTTGCGAACCTCCCCCCACCGTTCTATCCCCGCCCTCTCAAGCCAAACCCCTTGTTCATGGTTGGTCGAGTGGGGCCGGCTCACTCCTCCCCCCTCTGACGAGGTGGGGACCCGCCTTCCTTCCCCCAACCCTGCCTCGTGGTCAATGGCGGATGAAGGGAAAACCGCCCAACATGCAGTTGGCAATGCGAATTGCAATTGACGGAAAGGGGGGAATGGAAGCGTTGGGAGTGGGAATGAAGGGAATCTATCTCTTTCACTGGTGCAATGGAGTATTTCAATTAATGGGAGACACAGCCTTACTCTAAAAACACATAATAAGGATATAACTGTCAACAAAGATATATCGTGTCCTGCATGTATGTTTTATGGACTAACTACGGGAACGCCCTTTGACCTTTATGCAACCACAAACGGAGGGAGGAGGGGTGATATTTTACAACAACCTTTTACAACATTTTACCACAACAATAAATAAAAAATACATTCTCATATCCACAACAATATATATATATATATATATATATATATATATATATATATATATATATATATATATATAATTATATATATATATATATATATATATATATATATAGATGGTATATATATAGATATATATATATATGCATACATATATATATATATATATATATATATATATATATATATATGTATTGTTACGGTTTTTAGATCCTTTACTAGTCAATTTTAGTAAATGTTTCCCTTATAAATGATCCCCTGTAAATATCCCCATCAATTGGCTTTGTTAAAGATCGCACCCTAGTTAGTCCATGTACAACACGTAGCGAACCATAGGACCTCTCTGTAGTTATTTCATTATTATGTGTTTCAGTTAAGGAACTGTTCCCAATAGTTGAATCTGCGTTGCATTAATCAAATAAGATAGTCCCCATTCCGTCCATTTTGCTCTCTCCCTCTCCAAATTGTGACACTTCGCTTGCCAGCCGCGTTCGCCGCCGTTTGTATTGGGCTGTTTGCTGGCACCACGCTGCCATAAGCCACGTGGTCTCAAGCTGAGGAAGAAGGGGGCGGAGCCACAAGAACAAGGTGTGGCATGTCGACTCGTCATCGGAGGTGGAGCCAGCGAGCTCTTGCTGGCCAGGAGGTGATAGGAGGATGGTTACAAGATGGGCTGCCTTTGCCTTTCCAGCGGCAGTCGGGCAGCAATTTGGAACTTGTTGAATTAAATCCAGAATTTGAATTGAATTGTATGTTTGAATTGAATTGAAGAGTTCATTCAATGACAGATTGAAGAATTCAGTCAATTCAACTGAATTCAGAAGTTAAATTCAGAATACGGAATTTGCTCAGAGTGCCGGTGATAACCTGCCTGCTCTCAAAGGATGTGCCCCGCATGGTGGGAGGTCCGTGAATGGTTGACAAAGGGTTTCTTGAATTGCCTGCAGGAATTATGCGATTAACGATTATATTGTGTATTGGCGACTTGTGGATTGTATGAGTGTATCCCTGAGGCCGATGTGACCATGGGAGTCAATGAGTCGTGTAATGAGAAAGATTACAGTTTTGCTGGTGTGAAATTATGTCATGGTGTGGAATGCGGTCAGAGGTGCGAAATACACACCTTTGATCTGGAGGGAGAGCGGAGGTTGTGGTTTCATTGCTGTGTCTGTCTGTGGAGTTATATTTCTGCGGCATGGATTTCAAGGAGGAGGTGTGTGCCCTAAGAAAATTGTGGGTCGTGGATTGGGCACTCTGGGTGGGCACTGGGGGCTGCAGTTGTGTGGGCGCGCAGGAGAGTGCAGGGGGAGTGAGCGCGAGGAGGTGTGTTGATGAAGTGTGCGAATGACGAGCGTGTGCAAAGGTGTGCTGTGGTCAGGTGTGTAACGAAGCCTGAGAGGGGAATGAGTGTATTTGGGAGGATATTGTTCCAGGTGCAAGAGAAAGTGCAATGACGAAGGGCATGGAGACACCTGGATGTGTGAATAAGGAACATCGAATGGTAGACGGCTATAGGATTTAACAATAATTGGCTTTGATATCAGTTGGAGGGATGTGCGAAAGGTGTGCACCGGGTAAGAGAGGGTGCTGCATGGTAGAGCACGCCTCCCACGAAAGGCTGTGGGATTTTGGCGGGAGTTCCTGGGCGGATTGTTGGCGGTTATTTGATTCATAGGGTGTTAAGGGTGTTAGCATTTTGCAATGTGGAGCCTCAATAATGGTCATTTATCTGTCCGGATGTGGAGTCCTTGCAGAGGCAAGGTGTTGGCCGGACTTGTATTATTCGTAAGATGGAAGCGTGCATTCTCAAAGGGATCGATTCTCATGAAAGCGCCTGTTACCCCAATTTGAAGTTTGACCTTTGAAGTTTGTTTACGCATGGGAATGATTTGGGATGGGAATGAGGTCAGAGGTATTTCGCTAACCTTGGGAGGACGACAGGCTGAGTTAATCTACTGGGTTTTAATTCAACGGCAGGATATAGAACTTAAATCGGGAAAGAAAGGAAATATATTGTTGGTTAAACTGAAATTATGTACGTAATTAGTGAACAGAGAATATTGATTTCTGAAATTTGTTGTTGTCGTTGTGGTTGACGTCTTATTAGGTGTTGCAGGGGACTCAGGAAATAAACAGACTTCCGGTTCTGACTGGAAGCGTCCGTTACAGTGTGCTTTGAATTTAATTTAATCGTGCTGAGTACTGTGACGTGTATGATCGAGCTCTGGGGTTATTCACGTTACATGGAGGACATTTGGGAGGGTGCAAGGAGATGCAGGTAGCATGATTCAAGTCGTGGTATCAAGAGGGTGTGTGCTCAGGTGTATTATGGGTTATCATAACTTGCCGATTATGGGTGCGCGCACCAAGTAGAGATCGGGCTGCATGGTGGAGTATGCATGCATGGAGCATTGTGGAGCTTGGAGCATGCATGGAGCATGGAGCAGGGTGGAGCACCTCGTGTGGTTGGAGGTTGCATTTGCATGGAATGCAGTGAACATGCCAGACTTTTGGCTTTGTGAGGCTCCAGATAGAAGTTGGCATATAGATACTGTGGATTAGATTGTACCCATCTGGAGAGGTGGTGTCCTTTGCTGGGGCTTGTGATACGCCTCTGTTATTTGTATGTCTGTCTGATTGTAAGTCTGTGGTACGATCCCATGGAGGGCATCTTTGTGGTGTTGTGGTCCTTGTAGGCTTGGGAGTGAATTGTGAGACCTGTTTTATTGCGGAGTTTTTTGGGTTGGCGAACTCGCGTTTTCATAGGGCGGAGTTCGGGGGTGGACCAGGGAGCAGAATGGGTGAAAGTAACTGATTTGGGTTTTTTATAAGTGCAAGTCTCAGAAGGGAGCAGTCAGCTTCGATGATGCAAAGTGGGGAAGGAGGTGATGGAGCACTGCGTGAGTGAGTAATTGTGATTGTGAACAGTGTAAATGCAAGAAGAGATAGGCAGGGACACAATGAGCTGCTTGGCAAGCCATTGGGGTGGATTGGACGTTTTATGGTTGTTGTCTTGGGAGTTCAGTTGTTGACATTGTCCGGAGTGCTTTAATTTGCACAGGGAATGACAATTGGGAGGACAATGGGAAAAAAAAAAAAAATTTGAGTAAGCTACATGCTTTGTTTTGTGGATCTGGGGACAAGCTAGTTTGATGGGTACCAGGGGTCTTCTGTGTGTCTATATGTTTGTCTGTCTGTTACACTGGACTCTTGGATGGGTTTTCATGAGACGAATTCAGACAAAACCCTCTTTGTTATTTCAGAATCGATCTGCACCCCACCTCACTGTAAAACTTTGGGTGAGATGTTATGTTATGGGATGTTATGTTATGTTCGGGTGATGTTATGGGTGAGGAAAAATTGACCAGACAGTAAAACGATATGAGAACTATTTTATTTTCAATAAATAGACCAGGTTATTTTTATTATTTGTTTATTTGCGAAAACAAAATAAATAACAAGGGGGAGGTTAATGGTGGTTTGTTGGTGATAATTCCAGTTGAAATTCTAATTGAGACAATTAAAATGGGATATGGGATCCATAGTAGATATTGGGCCAGAGGCTGAAACAGGTGTAGGGAACAGGTGTAGGGAACAGGTGCATGTGTGATGGATGCTAGGGGAGGAATTAGAGAAAACTGGATCGAATTTAAAATCGGATATTGGATAAAATTGGATCCACTTGAAAGAAGTGGATTAGGAAATTGGTAACCAGGTGTTCCCAGGTGTTCGTGGAGCACTTCACCCGCAAGAACGCCCTGGAAAAGGTGGGCGGGACCATTCCAGGTATTTCCGACTACACCAACTGCTGTCTTCTGCGAGGGCAAGACCTCCTGGATCCATGCCACGCATTGTAAGTTGGCCCTACCCACACCCACGGTCACTGGAGTCACACCTACCACACCCATCGTCACACAGGATGGGGCAGGATCTGCACAGACATATAAGACTAATTACACTTGCACTGCTAGGATTATACCACCTCGCCAGCACAGCGCCCACCACCCCACCCCTCAAGTGGGCGGACATGGTGACATATGTTGAAGAATTATACAAAAAACTAACCTCTAAGTCTCATGTCCATTATCAAAGCGTTACCTGGGGGCAGAAGATAAACGTACCATGTTGTCTAATACCACCAAAGGACCCCCCGTGGATTTATATAATGTGGAGGGCTGTAAGGACAAATCCAAACGGAACGAAGTCAACACAAGTTGCCCTCTCTCGTCAGAGGCAAGTACAATGGGGAGGAAAGTTTGGACCGACAGCAAGTTCCGCCAGAGCAGGATTCGAATGGGGAAAAGGCTCGAACACTTTAACCACGCACGCTTTACTAGAAAAAAATACCACCCTGATATTGATATGTGAAGTTACGACCATACAATTATTGACTCCCCGGCCACCATGCGCCACACACATAGTGACACCACGGGCCCCAATAGTGGTAAGGAAGAGGGCAGAGGGAAACACGTCGGAAAGGATAGATGCCTCAATCACCCGGCTCAAGGCCACTACCCAGGATGTAACGGATAATCGGAGGGGAAGGGAAGAAGCCAATAGTGTATGGTCCAGGATAGCGGCCTGGTTCCAAGGATGGACGGGAACCATTGTAAAGTGGTTGTTGACCGCACTGGCGGTGATAATCGGGGTGGTAATCTGGGGGGCACTAATTAAATCTTTAGTCCTCCTCCATGTGAGAAAGTACTTTACAGGATGGAAAATGAAGAAACTGCCGACGACGA